>NC_067495.1:63131410-63431410 GCF_947179515.1 Apodemus sylvaticus | reverse complement strand
AAACATTAAAAAAAAGCTATATATATATACATATATATATATATATATATAATTTCACCTTAATTCTTTTTATGCTTTCATTTTTCTATTTATTTACATCCTGATCACAGCCCCCCTCTCCTCTCAGTCTCACCTCATACCTCCTCCCCCCATTCTATCCTCCCTTTCTCTTTAGAGTCACAGCAGGACTAAATGCATCCTCTCCCACTGAGGCTAGTCAAGGCAGCCCAGCTAGGGGAAGGACATTCCAAAGGCAGCCAACAGAGTCCTGATCCAATTGTTAGGGGACCTACATGAAGGCCAAGCTGCACACCAAAACAGAAAGAAGGCCCAAGGGAGGATGCTTGAATCTCATTCAGAAGGGAAAATAAAATAGATAGACATGGGAAGTGATGGAAGGACAGAACTGGGGGGGGGAGAAGACGTGAGGAGGGGAACAGGGGTGGGGTTCAAGTGTAGGGGAGCAGGGTGGGGGTGAGAGGGCTGGGAGAGAGAACAGAAATTGAGGGGACATCTCTGGAACAAGCCAGAGACCTATACATGCATTTTAAAAATAAATTATTCATGGATTTTGGACTCTAGAAGTTTATTTGAGGTAACTGTTAGGAAGGACTTCTGAGAATTTTTGTCTTCCTAGGGAATAGTCCGAAAAACATATATATGTATATATAATAAAATTCCCTTTTAAAATAAGGTTTTTGGTATTATGTATCAGGGGGACTAGTCTTTAAGATCAGGCTATCTGAATTCCAATCCCAACCCCTGTAATAATGTATAGTTTTATATACAAATACTAAATGAATCTATCTTTGCTATTTTATTAATGTCCATATTTTTGAAATATTCAAAACTACACATTATTAAATTACTAATCAATAACAATTACTACCCTAATTACTGTCCAATGTAAATGAAGTAAAAGTTCACACTTTAGTATTTCAAGAAGTCTCCAAGATAACTATCTGATCTGCAAATACCAAGTGTCAAGTTGAGTAGCAGTACTTAAATTATTCATGAGACCAGTATATTAGTTACTTTTTTTAAAGGTTTGTTTATTTATTTTATGTAAGTGCACTGTAGCTGCCTTCAGACACACCAGAAGAGGGTGTCTGATCTCATTCCAGATGGCTGTGAACCACCATGTGGTTGCTGGGATTTGAACTCAGGACCTTCGGAAGAGCAGCCAGTGCTCTTAATTGCTGAGCCATCTCTCCAGCCCCTATTAGTTACTTTTATGTTGTTGAGACTATACACCACAATCTGAAACAATTATGAAAGAAAGAATTTATTTTGGCTTCTCATTCCAGATGGATACTAGAATGTATCATGGTGGAGAAGCACGGAAGCAAGTAGCAGACATGACAGCAGAAACAGGAAGTGGAGGGGTTACATACTCAGCTGCAAGCAGGAAGCAGAGAGAGATAAATGGAAGTGAAACTATGGTATAAACTTTCAAAGCCCCTTCTAATAATTTCCTTCCTTCAGCCAGGCTGCACTTCCCTATAACTGCCCATAACACTGCCACCCATTGGGGACCAAGTGTTCAAATACCTGAGTCTACGGAGGACTTTTCTCATTCAAGCCATCACACCTGGCTCATGAAAAGGCTCACATATTTGAATGCTTAGTCACCCGGGAGTAGCACTACTTGTGAAGAATTGGGAGGTGTGGCCTTCTGGGAGTAGGTGTGGTCTTGTCAGTGGAATTGTGTCACCAAGGGTAGACTTGAGGTTTCAAAGGCCCAAGCCAGGCCCAATTTCTCTGTCCTCTTGTTGCCTGTAGATCCAGATATGGAACTCTCAGCCATTTGTTCAGCATCAGGTCTGCCCACACGCCGCCATGCTTCCCACCATGATGATAATGGACTAACCCTCTGAAACTGTAAGCCAGCCCCAATTAAATGCTTTCTTTTATAAGAGTTGCCTTGTCATGGTGTCTGTTCACAGCAGTAAATGAGTGACTAAGACTGACCAACAAATATATCATGAATCTCATTTTAAATATGTGTTAACCAGAGACAAATATATAGAAAATAAAAATTGGAGCTGGAGAGATGATGGCTCAGTAGTTAAGAGCACTGACTGCTCTTCCAAAGGTCCTGAGTTCAAATCCCTGTAATCACATGGTGGCTCACAACCATCCATAATGAGACTGACACCCTCTTCTGGGGTGTCTGAAGTCAGCTACAGTGTACCCACATGGAATAAATAAGTAAATAAATCTTAAAAAAAAAAAAAGAAAAGAAAAGAGGTCTGGAGAGATGGCTCAGTGGTTAAGAGCATTGACTGCTCTTCTGAAGGTCCTGAGTTCAAATCCCAGTAACCACATGGTGGCTCACTACCATCCATAATGAGATCTGACTCCCTCTTCTGGAGTATCTGAGGACAGCTACAGTGTACTTACATATAATAAATAAATAAATCTTTAAAAAAAAAGAAAAGAAAAATTATGTAAAAATTATATGCAATCTACAGTTATATAACATTTTAGCTTTTTGCTTAGCATATAAATATGTGCAATATGAAGTATGCTATTTATTTATAAAACAAAACATTTTAAAAAGAAATAACACATCTGTGGGATGTGTTTTCTTTTTTTTTTTATTAAATATAATCTTCATTTACATTTCAAATGCTAAAACCTTTCCTGGTTTCCCCCTCTCCTAAAACCCCCAACCCCTTCTCCCACCCCCTGCCTCCAAGTATTTGCCCCTCCACCCAACCCCCCGACCCCCTCCCCCTCCCCCAACCCTGATTTCCCTTTGTTGGGGAATCTATTGAGCCTTCACTGGACCAAGGACCACTCCTCCCACTGATGCCCAATAAGGCATTCCTCTGCCACATCTGTGGGATGTGTTTTCTTCAGATTATTTACCCAATGACACCTTTTAAAACTAGAAAGGAATGTTCAAAATGAAACAGTCTGTCTGCCATTTAAAAATAAATACTATTAATTATCTGTTGGTTTATCTATTCTTTGTGATCAAAGACAATAAAACTGGAGTTCAAGCAGACTATATGCAACCTACTTCCTCCTTAGCCTGCTTGCTCATGTATTGTCACACCCCCACTGACTGTTCATGTGTGGGTTTTTGTGTGCCTGCCCATTTCTCTGTGTGTGCACAGATACACCTAAGATGGAACATGAAGTACAATAGGAATGTGCGAGGAAGGGCGTGGCCATTCTACATAAAGGATCCCAGCCTTCTATGGCTTTGCTCTTTTAGGAATATGATGACTAGTTTAGCCTAACTTTTGGTCTCTGATGGTGAAGGCGTGTATCTTAGTCAGGGTTTTTATTCCTGCACAAACATCATGACCAAGAAGCAGGTTGGGGAGGAAAGGGTTTATTCAGCTTACACCTCCACACAGCTGTCCATCACCAAAGGAAGTCAGGACTGGAACTCAAGCAGGTCAGGAAGCAGGAGCTGATGCAGAGGCCATGGAGGGATGTTTCTTACTGGCTTGCTTCCCCTGCCTTGCTCAGCCTGCTCTCTTATAGAACCCAAGACTACCAGCCCAGGGATGGCACCATCCACAAGGGGCCCTCTCCACTTGATCACTAATTGAGAAAATGCCCCACAGCTGGATCTCATGGAGGCACTTCCCCAACTGAAGCTCCTTTCTCTGTGATAACTCCAGCCTGTGTCAAGTTGACACACAAAACCAGCCAGTACAGCGTGGAAGCATGTCTTCAAGTACGCCATTGAGTCAGGTGGGAGCACATACATGCTAGCCAAAAGGAATGGGTGAAGTATCACTGTTCAGGCCCACGTGCTTTATGAACCCATGCTTTATGTGTAAGGATACATGTGGTCTGTGATTGGTGAGAAAAAAAGATAGTTGTGGTATAAGCAGGTGCCTTAAGTGGCCTTGCAGAAGTTGGGGAATATTTACATGCTTTTTCCCCACTTTGAAGTCTAAAATCTTCTCCTGTGCCCACCGAAGTGATCATAGGAAGTGTAAAGAAAGATTGATGATCATTTCTTGGCTTCTGGCTAAGTTTAAGTAGATACGTTCAGGTAGCAACCTCGAGGGAAATCAAAATTTAAGTGGAGTGTCTTAGAAATGGGCAGCGAGGGGGCTTTAGATTAGTTCCGCTTTGGTGTAACTGAGATCTCAAACGCCCACAGAATAAGTATTCTTTTGGTGAATGAAATATGATCGTGTCCTAGAACGGGAGCTCAGGTGACACAGCAAGTATGTACATATACACAAGGAATGGCACAGGAAGGGTCACGGCTCGTGACCCTTGCAGAGTATGCCCAGGTCAATCCTATAGATACATTTAGAAGACTAGGAAATGTGTGATTATTACATAATCTGCAGGGCACAAAAACACAGTCCAAGAATAATTGTGTGTTTTTGAAGAAACTGAGGTCACTTTTCTTGTTTTCTTGGAGAGGACAGGGTTTTTCTGTGTAGCCCTGGCTGTCCAGGCTGGCCTCGAACTCAGAAATCCGCCTGCCTCTGTCTCCCAAGTCCTGGGATTAAAGGCATGCGCCACCACTGTCTGGCTTTTTTTTTTTTTTAGGGTATTTTTTATTTCTACAAAATCATCCACGATATTTTATAGCAATTGAATTTATTTACTGAATTGCTTTTGGTAGCACTGCCATCGTCACAATATAGGATATTACAGGTCATGAATATGGGATGTCTTCATTTATATTCCCCTGAATTTCCTTCAGTCCTGTTCTGGAATTAATAGTGTACAAGTTTCCTGCTTTGTTACTTAAATTAATTCTCAAATGTTTTATTTTGTCTAATGTTATTATGAATTGAACTGGAATTTTTTAAATTTACTTTTCCATATTTTATTGTTAGTGCATGAAAATGCAACTATTTGATTGTATATTGACTGAATTCTATAGTATTTTGTGCAACATAGGAGTTATGTCATTTATACATTTACTTTTTCCTTTCCAATATTGAAGCCTTGAATTTCAGTTTTTTCCTGATTATTTTTCTCATTTTTAAATTTTTACTTAAGTATACTTCACCTTTTTATTAAAAAGAGACTTTTTCAAACAATAAATCCTGATTAGTTTCCCTTCTTCTGCTCCTCTCAGCTCCTCCCCACATTCCCTCCCAACTGGATCCACTCCCCTCGTGTCTCTCATTAGAACATAACAAGCACCTAAGAGATAACAAAACAAAATAAAATATAATAAGATAAAACAAAACCCAGCCCATTGTAGACAGACAAGGCAGCCCAACAGAAGGAAAAGAGACCAAGAGAAGACACAAGAATCAGTGACCCACTTATTCATACACTCAGGAATCCCATAAAAATACTAAACTGGGAGTCATAACATATATGCAGAAGACCTGGTGCAGACCTGTGCAGGCCCTGTGCAAGCTGACTCAGTTTCTGAGTTTATATGAGCTTTGCTTGGTTGATGTAGATGAACTTGTTTTCTCGGTGTCCTCCATCCCCTCTGGTCCTTACAGTCTTGGTGTTTGTTTGTTTGTTTGTTTGTTTTTTTAACTTTTTATTGGTTCTTTGTGAATCTCACACCAGGCACCCCAATCCCACTCATCTCTCTCTCTACCTGCCCTCCATCTTTGCAACCTTCCCTACAACAGAGGAAAAAAATAATCTCTTGTTGTTGAAGCTGCCATGTGTGTGTCATAGTGTGTCCTACATAGTGTGTCCTTTTGTCTACACTCATTTGCTTGCAAAATGTTCACTCCAATGAGTCACTGGTCTGGTTTGAGGCCTCTGGCTTCTGCTACACCATCAATACCGGATCCTCTCAGGGACTCCTCTCAGCTATCCTGTTGTTGCCCCGTGCCATGGAGATCCTGCAGCTTTGGACCTGTAGGGCTGGCCTTTTCATGGGCTCCAGCAGTTTAGTGATGGGCTAGATGATGGGGTGTCCCAACTCAGATCCCTGGATATGGTCGGCCCAGTGGCTCTCCCATTCTCACTACAGGGCTAACTCACCAGCAACCCCTGAAACCAGGGCCAGCTCTACCCTGCTGCCCAGACAAAGTGCAGAGCCCTCTCTTCCAAGTGTTGCAGCCATTTCTCCCACTCGCAAGTCTCCAGAGCCAGCTTTCCTGCCTGCTATAGATGGTGAGAAATGAGGAGGGGAGGAGGATCTCTTTCTCTCATCTGTGCCATTGCCCAGCAAGCAAAGAGGCGCGGCTCCTTTGTATTCACACCCTCAGGCTGGCTCACCTGCAACCCCCACACCCGGGCCAGCTCTTCTGCCTGCTGTACAGCCCTTAGATTCTTTCTGCCTCCTTTTCTGTGGGTTTCCTTTAACCCTGAGCGAAGGGATTTGATGGAGGCATTCCATTTAGGGCTGAAGAATATCCTCTTCTATTACTCCCCACCTATTCTTTTGAGGCTGGGTCCCTCCCACACTCATGGCCCACAATTTCTCACCTAGTCTAGAAGCTGGCAAGTGTCTCAATACTTTTTCTGCTTCAGTGGTAGGGTTATAGGCATGCATTGGATGCCTGTCTTGTTACAGGTATGCTGAAATCCAAGCTTTAGTCTTCCTGTTTGCTCAGTAAAGGCTCCTAACATGACTTATCTATCTAGTCCATGAATAATATTTTAATGGTCACAGAATTTAATTTGATGAAGATTTTTTTTTTTTTTTGGTTTTTTTCGAGACAGGGTTTCTCTGTGTAGCCCTGGCTGTCCTGGAATTCACTCTGTAGTCCAGGCTGGCCTCGAACACAGAAATCTGCCTGCCTCTGCCTCCCAAGTGCTGGGATTAAAGGCGTGCACCACCACTGCCTGTCTTGATGAAGATTTTTAATGCCAAGACTTTTAAGGGATACTGATCTGCCATTTTCTTTTCTTGTAATTTGTGTTTGTTGTTTTAGCTTCACATTGCCTTTATAAAACAAAGAAATGAGTTTACCTTCCTTTTTGGATACTGTCCTTTACTTTGTAGTTCAGACTAACTTTGAATACATACTTTTCCTGCCTCAAGCCTCCAGAGTGCAAGGATTACAGATATGTACCACCATATGTGAGTTGTGGCATCATGGACAGGTGGGCCTGACCTGTATAAGAAACAATGCCCCAGTGTAGGGGAATGCCAGGACAGGGAAGAGGCAGTGGGTAGGTTGGTGAGCACGTAGAGGGGGGATGGGTTAGGGAGTTCTCAGAGGGGAAACCAGAAAAGGGAATAACATTTGAAATGTAAATAAAGAAAATATCTAATAAAAAAAAAAGAAAAAGAAAAAAAGAAAGATAGCTGACTTATCTTTCTAGTATGCCTACCCCTCCTCCAACTTCTAGGCTCCAGGCAACTACAAGGCCCACAACCTACAGGGTCTTTCTATGTCACATACAACTTCTCTGCCCAGTCAGATTCTTCACATCTTGCGCTAAGCTCTATCCAGTTGAGGTCTTCTGAGGAGTAATAAACCAGAAAATGAATCATTTTTTCCTCTTGGATATCTTGTTGTTGCTTAGAGCCAGGGCAATTAAGTGGCTGGGCAGTACATTTAGGGGTAAAACCTATGTGAGCTTCAGGCTTCTGCACATTACCCGGAAGGCCCTACTCAGTAATAACATGCCCATTTTCCGGGCTGGAGAACCACATGGTGGCTCACAACCACCCATAATGAGATCTGATGCCCTCTTCTGGTGAATCTGAAGACAGCTACAGTGTACTCACATATAATAAATAAATAAATCTTAAAAAAATATGCTCATTTCCCCAGTGTAGCTGTGATCCTATACCTGTCAGTTTCCCCAAGGCATCTTTTAGTTCTGCCTCTTTCCCCTGCGCACTTAGTCCTCCTCATTCTGCCATCTTTCTCGCCTCTCTACTGCACGTTCATCCTTCAAAGCGGGATTACAAACTGTTGTATATATGTATATATCTCCCAAACAATTTTATAAGCAAATATTTATTTAATGAGTCATCGATCTGGTTCAAGATTTCTGGTTTCTGAAGCCCCATAAACACTAGACTATTGTTGAGACTTATCTAGAATAACCTCTTGTTGCCCAAAGTCAGGGTGATCTTATGTTTGGGCAGTACATCCAGGGCAAGATCTGTACGAGGTCCAGGCTGCTGCAGACCTCTCTTCCCTCAGTGCTGACTGCCTGGCCAACTCTCTCAGCATGACCATCATGCTTATAGTTTGTGGGAAGTGCCATTGGCTCCCTGCTCTTCTCCCCCAGCAAAGTGAGCTGTGCAAAGCTACATAAACAGTGATTCCATGTAGCTCCCGGTGCGCTGAGGACCAGCCCTACTTAGCAGTGGCAAGCTCCTTTGTCTGCAGTAGCCCCATATCCATTGCTACTGAAACATCTCTGGTTTTGCTACTCTGCCAAGCACATGGCTCCACTCTGCCATCTTTCTTTCCAGTTTCATGAGACCACTTTTTAAAGCATCTTCCGTAAGACTTGCCTTTTCCACTTGTTCATGAGATACTGTATACTCTGCAGACCCATCCTCTGCTTTGTCTCCCCTTGAAGCCTCCATGGGTCTTTCAGGCTCCTTACAGCTGCTCCAAGGTCCCTTGGGTGCTGACAGCTGCTGCCATCTTGAATCCCAGGATGCAGAATTTACAAGAACAACAAAAATTTCATCAAAGAGGTCAAGGAGATTAAGAAGATGCAAAGATATCAATGAACTTAAACAGACTGAATTTAAAGAGAAAAAAAAATAACTCCCGAGTGATGCCTAAGAAATACAAAGGTAAACAGGAAAGGGGACATTTGAAATGTAAATGAAGAATATATCTCATAAAAAAAAGAAAAAGAAAAGAAATACACAGCTGATGGAACTGACATGACAGAGACAGTCCAGGACTTGAAGACAAACAGAAAACCAGGACAAACAAATAAAAAAACCAAGCCAATAATCCAACTAGAAAACTCAAGGAAAAGTGTCACATCTAAAAAAGACCAGCTGTTTGTCTCTGTCTCTGGTCCCTGGAAGATAAGTTACCAGTAACCCTGATGGAAGGACAACATAAACCCCATTTGTCCCCATCTAAGGACAAGGCCTGGTTTTTGAAAAGAAGGCCATAAGGCACCAGCTCCAGGAACAGACCATAAGTCCCAGGAATTTGGCTATAAGGCACCAGTTCCAGGAACAGACCATAAAATCCAGAAACAAGGTCATAAAACCCCCTCCCAAAGAACAGCCTGGAGATAACCACAAAATGGGGAAATATCTTATCTCAGGATGGCCCGTCTGTGTTTGGCAGCTCTATTTCACCCTACGGTTAAACGTCCAGGGCACAGGAATGCAGACCACTGACCACTTATGACCCCCCTAGCACCCACCAATGAAATTTTAGATTACCTAATCCTTCTAGAGAGTTACCTCAGTTCCCTATAAGAAAGCCTTCATGCCTTTGTTTTGGGGTGACATTTTTTTGTTTCTGTAACTTGCTTACACAGATACCCAAAGATTGTTTTGAGTTGCCTTAATCACTTAGTTTAGCAGAACAGAATAGTTTTACTTGCTTACATAAATATCTAAGGTCTTTGTGTGGTTTTGCCTTTAAAAGTCCTCCCCAGGGGTCACAAACTCCATAACAAAAAGCTAACAACTAGAATAATCCAAACAGAAGATAGAATATCAGGGCTTGAAAATGAAGAAGAGACCTAGAGCAAGTAGGCAAAGAATGTGAAAAGGGGAAAAGAAACACACAAAATAGGAATGGGCATAAAATGTGGAACAACATAAAAAGACCAAACCTTTTATCATGGTATGCACTCACTAATAAGTGGATATTAACCTAGAAAACTGGAATACCCAAAACATAATACACACATCAAATGAGATACAAGAAGAAAGGAGGAGTGGCCCCTGGTTCTGGAAAGACTCAGTGAAGCAGTATTCGACAAAACCAGAACGGGGAAGTGGGAAGGGGTGGGTGGGAGGACAGGGGAAGAGAAGGGGACTTACGGGACTTTCGGGGAGTGGGGGGCTAGAAAAGGGGAAATCATTTGAAATGTAAATAAATTATATCGAATAAAAAATTAAAAAAAAAAGAAGATGATGAAGAACCCCCAAGTCAATGAGGTCATAGAAGAAAACTTCCACAAATTAAGAAAACACACATATAGATAAAAGAAGCATTCACCTCCATTCTCCCACTGCCTCTCCTCCACCTCCATCAGACTCCTGAACCATACAGGTAAGCTTCCCTTCCCCCACCCATCTTCCCTGCCCTCTGAGACCTCGGGGCCAAGATAAGCCACACTGAGCAGCCTGTATCCCAAGCAGCATCCACTCTCCTGCCACCTCTCCCCTGACCTCCATCAGACCTGAGACTCCAGAAACACACAGAACTGCAGGTCCAGAACCATACACTCCCAGGATATCCACCAGAGGCCTGCCAAACCAGGACCACTGAGGTTGACCCCCCTCCCAATACCTACTATGACAAGGGACCAAAACCATCCAGATGGCTAAAGGCCCTCGAAAGTACACAATCAATAAGAGCCAGTACGATATGAAACCTCCAGAGCACAGTTACTCTACTATAGCAAGCCCTGGATATCCTAACATAACTGAAACACAAGAAAATAGCCTTAAGTCCAATATTATAAAGATGATAGAGGCCTTTAAAGAAAGGAATAAATCCCTTAAAGAAATACAGGAAAATACAATCAAACGGGCAGGGGTCTTTAAAGAGGAAACAAATAAGTCCCTTAAAGATATAAGAAAATACAATTAAACAGGTGAAGGAAATAAATAAAACTGTGCAAGACCTGAAAGTGGAAATAGAAGCAATAAAGAAAACACAAACTGAGGGAATCCTGGAGATGGAAAACCTAAGGAGGAGAACAGGAACAACAGATGCAAGCATCACCAACAGAATACAGGAGATGGAAAAGAGAATCTCAGGCATGGAAGATACTGCAGAAGAAATCGATACATCAGTCAAAGAAAATGCTAAAGCTAAAAAGTCCCTGACACAAAGCATCTAGGATACCATGAAAAGTCCTAACCTAAGAATAATAGGAATAGAAGAAGGTAAAGAGTCCCACCTCCAAGGCCCAGAAAATATTCTCAGTAAAATCATAGAAGAAAACTTTCCCAACCTAAAGAGATGCCTATAAACATACAAGAAGCTTATAGAACACCAATTAGTCTGGACCAGAAAAGTAACTCCTCCTGGCACATAATAATCAAAACATAAAATCTACAGAACAAAGAAAGAATATTAAAAGAGGTAAAGGAAAAATGCCAGGTAGCATCCAAAGGGAGACCTATCAGAAACACACCTGACTTCTCACCAGAGACTAAAAACTAGAAGCACCTGGACAGATATCCTGCAACCTCTAAAGAAACCACCTAGCAAAATTATCAATCACCATAGATGGAGAAAACAAGACATTTCAAGACAAATCCAAATTCAAACAATATCTATCCACAAATTCAGCCCTACAAAAAATACTAGAAGGAAAAGTCCAACCCAAGAAAGATAACTACATCCAAGAAAACACATGAAGTAAGTAATTACATACCAGCAAAACCAAGAAAATCACACACAAGCTCTCTCTCTCTCTCTCTCTCTCTCTCACACACACACACACACACACACACACACACACACACACCACACAAAATCACACCCCACCAACATAAAAAAACAGGAAATAACAATCACTGGACATTAATATCTCTCAACATCAATGGACTCAATTCCCCAATAAAAAGATACAGGCTAACAAAATGGATGTCGAAACAGGATACAAGAAACACTTCAGCCATAAAGATAGACATTAGCTCAGAGTAAAGGGCTGGAAAAAGTTTCCTAAGCAAATGGACCCAAGAAGCTAGCTGGAGTAGCCATCCTAATATCTAATAAAATACACTTTCAACCAAAATTAATCAAAAGAGACAAGGAAGGGCACTTCATACTCACCAAAGAAAAAATGTACCAAGATAATATCTTAATTCTGAGCATTTATGCTCCTAACACAAAGGCATCTACATTTGTAAAAGAAACATTGCTAAAACTTAAATCACACATTGAACTCCCTACATTAATAGTGGGAGAGTTCAACAGCCCACTCTCACCAACTGACAGGGTATCCAGACAAAAACTAAACAGAGAAACAATAAAACTAATAGACATTATGAATCAAATGGACCTAACAGAAATGTGTAGAATATTTCACCCAAACATATATACCTTCTTTTCAGCACCTCCTGAATCCTTTTCCAAAATTGAGCACATTGTCAGTCACAAAACAGGTTTTAACAGATACAAGAAAATTGAAATAACTCCTTGTACCTTATCATACCATCATGGATTGAAGCTGGACTTCAGCAACAGCAGAAATAACAGAAAGCCTACACACTCATGGAAACTGAACAACTCTCTATTCAATGATCACTGGTTTAGGGAAGAAATAAAGAAAGAAATTAGAGACTCTAGAATTCAATGAAAATGAGAATACAACATATCCAAACTTATGGGACAGTATGAGAGCAGTGCTAAGAGGAAAGTTATAGCACATAAAGAAATTAGAAAGTTCTCATGTTAGCAATTTAAAAGTATACCACTGCATGTAGCTGACAGAAGTATCTTTTATCAATACTTAACCTGAGATTTTTAGCTAGATTTGGGATGACCAAATGCTTAGAAGCCTGAATCCACAACCAGCTTATGAGTGCCTGGAAATGGAGTCAGACACCTTGAAGAACTTAATAGCTTTGTTTTTTCTTTAAGGCCATGCTAACAAGAAAACTCTGTAAACAGGTAGATGATCTGAATCCCTTCAAGGAAATACCCCAGGGATTATTGTGGCTATGAGTCCTAACAAAAGAAAATCAAGTTTTTGTTTGAGTGTCTGAGGATTTAATTCTTTCCAGTATTTGAGAAAGCAGTCAAGTGATGACTTTCTTGGAATCAGTTTGTTACATCTGCAACAAGAGAGAGAAGGGGAGAGGGAACCTTGGGTCAGGGTTGCCCTCTCTCTGATTCCCAGCCTACCTGAATGGCCATTCATAGTCTGCCATCGGGGAGCAGCTAGTGTGATCTGATTTTTTTCCCCCTGAGAGAGGCCAGACTAGGTAATGGGATATCCAAACCTTACCCATGCTCCAGTCCCCCACTGTATCCCAGATTCCTCTGTTTGTATTCCAAAATCCTCAAAAATACCCACTTAAAGGGAAAGATAGAGAAGTCTTCAGTCAAAGTTGCCCTTTCCCTATCGTCATTTCCTAGTCCACCTGGATGGCTATGTCTAGTCTGTGAGCAGGGAACATCTAGTATGTGTACAGAGCCATATTGGGAGTCAAGGACTTTAGCCATGGACAATCCCTGGCTTCAGGCAGGAATCTGACTGATTCAGATTCCTGGAAGGACAATAGGGAAGTAGGTTAAGGCAGGAATTTTTATCCTAGGGTGGAGAAGCTCAGAGTGAAGGTTAAGCTCATTGTTCCTTCAGATCTAGGAATTCCTGAATTAAGCAGGTGACCCACCCAGCTGCCAGAGCAGTTGAGACAAGGACCGGCCGGAGAAGCTAGACAACTTCCACCGGAACTCAGCCTGGAGTCTGGGGGGAAGGGCTTGCCCAAACTGTTAAAAGGTCTGACCGCCATTAAAGTTGGGGCCTCGATCAGTAAAATATTGTCCTGGCCTTCCTTCTTTTCACCCCTTCCCCATCTATCCCTCAGCTTCTGCTCCAGCAACCCAGTTCGTAATAGCTGCAGGCAGCTATGGAATACAACAAGTATGGTCTATTCTACCCCTGGAAGAAAGGTCCTACTAAGTGGGATTTCTATGCCTTACCATCTGGGCCATCTCTTAATGTCTTTCTTCAGTAGATTACACAAGTTCTGAGAGAAACCAGAAGCTCCATTCACCCCTGCTCCAGCCTCACACAATCTAGTGATCAGATACAAAACTGGAGACAGAGCCAAATGCAGAAAAAAAAAAAAAGCATGTAGGCTCCAGCGCATTAGCCCATTGATACATACAGGGGAAGCCCACGGCCTTCTCATTCTGGAGCCCATCCTACCAAGTCAGAAGTTCTAATCCATAGGCAGAAATCAGCCAACAATTAAAATTATAGATCTAAGAGGGAAGAACCAGGGAACAATTACCACCAGAAATAGCTCGGTGTCCAATGCCTGGGATGCATCTGTAATTTTCTGGAACCTAAAGGGGCCTGGGAAATTACAATCCTTTGGCTCTGCTCTCTATACCACACACAGCTCAGAACATAGGCTTAGGCCAGCTGCACTCCATAGCTGCTGCCGTACTTGGTGCTCATCCCACAATCCTGCCATTTCTTGCAACTTTTATATGAACACCAGTACCACATAGGAGACTCTTACATATTACCAACCTAGGCTGACAGCATAAAATGGAGCTTGGGGCCCCTCTGGACTACACTTTTTTTTTTTTTTTTTTTTGATTTGGTTTTTTTTTTTTTTTTTTTTTTTTTTTTTTCTGAGATAGGGTTTCTCTGTGTAGCCCTGGCTGTCCCGGAACTCACTCTGTAGACCAGGCCATTCTCGAACTCAGAAATCCACCTGCCTCTGCCTCCCAGAGTATTGGGACTCTGCCTGGCTGACTACACTATTTCTGTACTGATCTTGAAGAAATACTTTCTAGATGATTCATCTCAATGACCCTGAGCTTTTACTAATCACAGCTAATTCTTCAGCCCCAGATAACCAGTATCTATTGTCCCCAAAGCAAAATTTTCACTCCAGGGGACTCTTGTAAATCATAGCCAGTTAGTTTTTCATCCCCAACTGATGAGAACCACAGATCACATTAACAGTCCTGATATAATATTTAAGGGACTCTCAAACTTCTCTGGGAACCTTCAGAAGCCAAACCTACTAACCTATCACTAGCCATGGCTGACAGGGAGTTCACAGGTATTCATCACATTCCTGTCTAGTCCCCAGATGGGCAGGCTGGAGGCCTTTTGGGGAAACAACTCTGGTTATGTAAGCTTCAAACCTGTGACTTGGCCCTGAAGTATAAAACATCACCCAAACAAAACAGGTTACATGCAACTCATGGGCTGTTCTAGAACTGGCCAGCAAGGTTTCAGACATGTGCATGGCATGTAGGCCACTTCTACTTGCCATCTATTTGATCATATTTCTTTTTTCCCAATGTAATATTTTTATTGATTATTTAAGAATTTCACATCATGTACCCTAAGCACACTCACTTCCCAGTCCTCCCATGTCTGCTCCCACTGACCACCCTTGTGACAAGAAGGAGGAGGAGGAGAAGGAAGAGAAGAGGAAGACGATGATGATGATGATGATGATGATGATGAAACAAAAACCAAGTCCAATTTGTGTTGCCCATATATACACTGAAACATGGTCAAATTCCCAGTGGCCAGCCCCTGAAAGAAAACTGAGTCTTTCTCCACCCATACCCCACTAGAAGCCATCAATTGTGGAGAGCTATGTTTTTTAACATCAATATCACTTTTATTTTTTGTTTTTTGCTTTTCTTTTTTGTTTTGTTTTTCAAGACAGGGTTTTTCCTGTGTAGCCCTGGCTGTCCTGGAACTCACTCTGTAGATGAGGCTGGCCTTGAACTCAGAAATCTGCCTGCCTTTGCTTCCCAAGTACTGGGGTTAAAGGCGTGCGCTGCCACTACCTGGCAAGAATCACATTTTAAGAGTTCTCTTCAATGATTTTCTGTCTAAGCTGTTTCTTTTTTGGGTGGGGTGGGGAGTAGATAGAAGTCGTCACAGAAGCCTTCTCTTTTACAACTGAGAGACTGCAGTCACTGATACCACTGTACAAAGAGCTTTCTTTCCCTTTAATAGTCAGCAGGACCATGGATCATGGGACTTCCACATGGTTTCTAGCAAAAGCATGGGCCATGGACATCCACATGGTCCTCGTGTTAACAAATGCCATGGACCTCAGCATGCTCTCTGATGGCAGTACAGACCATCGACATCATCATGGCCTTCTGCCACAGCAAGATTGTGAACCACAACTTGGCCCTCCTTGGAAGGATAGGCCACTCACATCAACATGGCCCCCAGTGGCAGCCCAGGCTATGGACATCCACCTGGCTTCCTGTGGTAGCACTGACCTTGGACATCCATATGGCCTCCAATGGTAGCACAGACTATGGACATCGACATGAACCTCATGTTTCAATACAGCCTAGGGCAGTAGCTCATGGATAACAGCATGGCCTTCAGGGGCAGCATGGACTATAGAGGTCTTTTGGGGTGGGGTGGGGGCAGGGGATCCAATCCATTCTTCATCTCCACTATCCTGCCTTTGTTCAGAGCCAGGGTGATCATGTAGCTGGTTAGTGCATTTGGAGGTTGAGTCTGCCCAAGCTCCAATCTGCTGCACATCACCCTGTCAGCCCCATTTAGCAATTACATGTTCCCCATTCATCACAGCCTTCTCTCATACCTGTCACCACCATTGCGTGTCTAGTTCCATCTTTCCCATTGAGCACTCATCCCTCTGTCCCTCTGTCTTTCCCACCTCTCTATCACATATTTATTTGTCATAGCGATACTGGAAACAGCAGTGTCTCACACATTTTTTTTTCCTCAAACAGTTTTACATGCAAATATTCACTGCAGTGAGTCACTGATCTCGTTCAAGGTTTCTTATTTCTGAAACACCATAAATACTTGGCCATTGCCAAGACTCCTCTCAAATATCCTGCCATTGTCTGGAGTCAGGGTGATGTTGTGGCTAGGCAGGGCATCTGGGGCAGGTTCTGAGCAAGCTCCTGGTTGCCACACACCTCCAGCTCTCAATGTCTTCCAGTCTAACAGTTGTCTAAAGGACCAGGCTTGACCTTTGTGCTTGTAGCCTGCTGGCAGCACTACTGCCTCCACTCCCTATCTCCCAGCAAAGCAAGCAACACAGGTTGGGGCTGCAGTAGCTCCAAGCTGGGGCCAGCAAGTGGGCCTACGACCAACTCTATTCATTAATGACATTTCCATAGGAGCTTCCATCTCTCTCTCTCTCTCTCTCTCTCTCTCTCTCTCTCACACACACACACACACACACACACACACACACACACACACACACACCACACCCTGTCCTTGGTGCTTGCTGCCCCAAGGCTAACTGCTGAGCTTGTAGGCTGCACGGGAGCACCGCTGCCCTGAGATTTCCATCTCCCAGCAGGGCGAGCAGCATGGTCAATCCATGGTTCAGCAGGCATTACTGTTGGCTGAGATGCCATCTTTCCAATTTCCTGAGTTCAATTTTTAAAAGCATCTTTCCATAAAGACTTGCCTTTCATTTTCTTTTAGCTGTTCTGAAGGTACTGTGGGCTCTTCAGATTCCTTTTCCACCTCCTTGTCACCCTTCAGAGCCTCCATGGGTCTCTCAGACTCCTCAGAGCTTCACAGTGGGTGCCAGCAGATTCCACCATCTTGGCTTTCTCCTACTTGCTCATTTTTCAACAGCATAACTACCTTCCCTGTCACGTATCATTAACAACCATGAGGCTAAGGGTTCAAGGCTGCAACAAGTAACACATGTAACATAAAAGGCAGTCACAAAGCAGGCGGATTCTCAATTGGGAGAGAACTAAATTCATTCCTGGTAGGGTACAGGGAATATCTAATTGGAACAATAGTAGTAATAGTCCCAAGGATCATCAGGGTAGAAATGTTCATGGCACAACTGGTGAATACTTGCAAGAACATTCTTGACCATTGTCAAAACAATACCATTTGTGCTCCTGGAGAGCCCCTGGGCATAACAACCAGGTCAAGGATGGTATCTGCTATGGAAAAGCAGCACCAAGAGCATTGAAACGAGATGTTACAAATGCCACTTTACTATTGGAAGTGAGATCCTAGAAGGAGAATCACCCAGGGTATTCAGAACATGGCAGTCTGGTGTCAGATTTCCAGAGCTTAATCCCTTCTTGTTCTCATGACTCTATATCAGTGAAGGGGTTCTGATACACTAAATGCACCCCTTCTGTTACCTCTGGGGGCTTTTCTCCTGAAGGCGATTCCTTTATTGACAACAATTAGCAGAAATTGTGAAGTATGTAGGAAATACAGGAACCTTTAACAGCCTATCAAACTTTACCCAGTAAGAAACCATTTCATCTCTCACCTCCCAGGTCTCTAGTACATTCTACAGGGTCCCTCCACCTCCCACCTTCCCAGGTTGTCTGTTTCCATTCATTCTAATGGCCCTCAGGGCTTCAGTCCTGTTCCACCCCCGAATACCTGATCATGCTACCCTTTTTAACCCCCCTTTGAAATGCCCAACAGTGGGGAGAGGGAACTTGTGGAGTCCACCCACCTCTAGTAGAAAGACAGGGCATCAAGTGGAGGGATGGGGTTGCCATTCCACAGTCACAACTCTGACCCAGAATTGTTCCTTCTAAAATAACTTCAGGGACAAAAATGGAGAAGAAACTGACCTGTCCAGACTGGGATCCATCTCAAGGGTAGACTCCAAGGTCTGGCACTATTACTGATGCTGTGGTGTGCTTACAGACAGGAGCTTAGCATGGCTGTCCTCCAAGAGGCCCAACAAGCAGAGGACTGAGACAGACACAGATACTTACACCCAACCAATGTACAGAAGCCAGAGATCCCTGTGGTTGAATTAGGGAAAGGCTGGAAGAAGCTGAGGAGGAGGTTGACCTCATAAGAAGACCAGCAGTCTCAACTAACCTAGTCCCCTGAGATCTCTCAGACACTGAGCCACCAACTGGCAGCACACATAAGCTGGTCCCAGGTCCCCGACACATATACAGCAGAGGACTGCCTGGTCTGGCCTCAGTGAGAGAAGATGCACCTAACACCAGAGAGACTTGAGGCCCCAGGGAGTGGGGAGGCCTGGCGGGGTGGGTTGGAGACATTCCTCTTGGAGACAGGGGAGGAGGAATGGGATTAGGAACTGTCAGAGGGCGGACTGGGAGGGGGGATAATGACTGGACTGTAAAAAAAGATTAAAGATAATTTTCAAAAAGGAAAGAAATCAGTTCATCTAACTCTCAACTCATGCCAAGAGCTACTCAGAGCTGTGGAGCTATCCTACCCTTTTGGTTTATTTCCATGTTCATTATTTCCCAGTTGATGAGACGTTTGTCTTCCAGTTTGTATTTAGAATAGGACAGTGTAAAGAAAAAAACCAGGCATTCATTTCTTAAGGCCAATGGGTATAAGAGACATTATGTCAACTTGACACACAAACTGCAGTTATCTAAACAGAGAGAACCTCAATTGAGAAGATACCTCCATAAGATCTGGCTGAAATTTTCACCTGAAGAAATTCGGATGGCCGAGAAGTATCTTAAGAAATGCTCAACATCATTAGTCATTAGGGAAATGCAAATCAAAACAACCCTGAGATTTCATCTCACACCAGTCAGAATGGCTAAGGTTAAAAACTCAGGAGACAGCAGGTGTTGGCGAGGATGTGGAGAAAGAGGAATACTCCTCCACTGCTGGTGCGGCTGTAAGATGGTACAACCACTTTGGAAATCAGTCTGGCGGTTCCTCAGAAAACTGGACATGACACTTCTGGAGGACCCTGCTATACCTCTCCTGGGCATATACCCAGAGGATTCCCCGGCATGCAATAAGGACACATGCTCCATTATGTTCATAGCAGCCTTATTTATAATAGCCAGAAGCTGGAAAGAACCCAGATGTCCCTCAATGGAGGAATGGATACAGAAAAATGTGGTATATTTACACAATGGAATACTACTCAGCAATTAAAAACAATGAATTCATGAAATTTTTAGGCAAATGGTTGGAACTGGAAAATATCATCCTAAGTGAGGTAACCCAATCACAAAAGAACACACATGGAATGCAATCTCTGATAAGTGGATATTAATTAGCCCAGAAGCTCTGAATACCCAAGGCACAATTAGCATAACAAATGACTCCCATGAAGAAGTGAGGAGAAGGTCCTGATCCTGGAAAGGCCTGATCCAGCATTGGAGGGGAGTATCAGGACAGAGAAAAAGGAGAGAGGTGATTGGAGAATGGGGTGGAGAGAAGAAGACTTATGGGACATATGGGGAGTGGGAAACTGGGAAAGGGGAAATCATTTGGAATGTAAACAAAGAATATAGAAAATAAAAAAAGAGAGAGAAAAAAGAAATATATATATATAAGATTTGGCTGAAAGTCATGTTCTTAATTATTGATTGATGGGGGAGTTCCCAGCCTATTTTGGGTAGTTCTATCCCTGGGCTGGTGGTCCTGGGTTCTATAAGAAAGCAGGCAGTGCAAGCTAGGGGGATCAAGCCAGTAAACAGCACCCTTCCATGGACTCTGCATCAGCTCCTGCCTCCAGGAACCTGCCCTGTGTAAGTTCTTGTCCTGACTTCCTTCAATGATAAATAGCAATATGGAAGTATAAACCAGCTTTGCTTTGGAGAGCCCTTTGCTCTCCAACTCGCTTTTTGGTCATCGTATCTTACTGCAGTAATCGAAACCCTAACTAAAACAAGTTGGTACAAGGATTGTGAAGTATTTCTGTGACAGACTTGTGGAAGGACTTTGGAACTTTGGGGTAGAGAAGCCATTGAGTATTGAAAGCTCAGTGGGATATTCTGTGGAATCTTGGAAGGTAAGAATGTTGAGAGCAGTGAAGAAGATGGAGGCCCAGCTTGTAAAGTTTCAGAGAGATGTTTAAAGCTATTTTTATTTATTTATTTATTTATTTATTTTTGTTTTTATGAGACAGGGTCTCTCTATGTAGCCCTGGCTGTCCGGGAACTCACTTTGTAGACTAGGCTGGCCTCGAACTAAGAAATAAAGCTATTTTTAATTAAGATTCTATCATTTTGGTCAGCTGTGGCTGAAGAGTCAGCCATGATTAACATGAGACTGGCAACACTGAAGTGAAACCTTTGCATTACCAAGACAATTGATGCTGATTAGTTGGAGCTAAGAAATTAGTGATGCAGGCTGGAGAGATGGCTCAGTGATTAAGAGTGCTGACTGTTCTTCCAGAGGTCCTGAGTTCAATTCCCAGCAACCACATGGTGGCTTACAATGGGATCTGATGCCCTCTTTTGGTGTGCCTGGTGTGCCTACAGTGTACTCATATAAATAAAAGTAAATCTTAAACAAACAAACAAACAAAAAGAAATTAGTGATGATCGAGAAGAGATCAGCATGATTGAGGTGAAATCTTCTAGAAAGTGTTTGCTCAAGGTCAGAACACACAAATGGTGTTTGATCACAGCAATAGAAATCCTACTTAAGACAGTTGAGACCCACCAATAGAGAAACAAAATTTATAGAATATATATGGGACTTATTAGAATGGCTTACTGGCTGTGGTGCATCTAGTCCAATAATGGCTGAATACTAACAGATGAGCCAAGAATCCAGTAGTTGTACAGTCCACAAGGCTGGATGTCTCAACTGGACTTCAGTGCATGCCAGAATCCAGAAGAAGTAGGCTTTAATGTTTGTGAAGGAATGCACTTGCTAACCAGAGCAAGAGCAAGTAGGCAGAAATCAAACCTCCTTTATCCATGTCCTTTCTATTGGCTGCCACAAGAAGGTGTGTCCCACATAAAAAGGGGGTCTTCCCACCTCAAAAGATCCAGATTAAAAGTGGGACTTTCCATTTCAAATGATTTTATTAAGAAAAGAAAATTCCCACAGTCTGTAGAGGTGAGTTGTGCATGGTCCCCTGAAACCTATTATCTAGCCCAGGGTTCACTCTTCCATCCTGAAGAGCCTTGAAGGACCCCAAGAGTGCCCTGCTCCCCTATGGAAGCCTTCAGTGGCACCAAGATTAACCAGCTTGGAACCCTGCTCCACTCCTCCCTTTCCATCTGGGTCCTTCTGGGGTGCAGCCTGCAGGAGTGAGTTGTACACAGGCCCTGAACTCCATTGTCTAGCTCTGGGCTCACTCTTCAGTCCTGAGGAGCTTTGCAGGACCCCCAGAGCATTCTGTAGAAACCCCTAAGAACTACCAGCTTGGAACATTACCCCACTAATCCCTTGCCAGTGAGGCCTTTGTAAAACACAGCCATCAGAGTGGGGTACCCTGACCTCCATTGTCTGCCCCACCCTCCAGCCCCTTCCTGAGAAGTTCTGCTGTCATCAGGATCATCCAGCCAACACCAGGAAAAAACAGATGCCTAAAGGACAGCATAAGAAGACAACCAGCAAGGCCCAGGGCAATATGGCCCAACTAGAGCCCAGTCATCCTGCTACAGCAAGCGCTGGATATCCTAAGGAAAATGAAGCACAAGAAGAGGGTCTTAAATTCAATCTTATAAAGAAGACAGAGGTCTTTAAAGAGGACATGAATAAATTCCTTAAGGAAATACAGGAAAATATATCTAAACAGGTAGAGACATTAAAAGAGGAGACAAATAAAAATAAACACAGGAAAATGGAGTCAAGCAGGTGAAGGATATGAATAAAGCTGTCCAAGACCTGAAACCGGAATATAAGCAATAAAGAAAACACAAACTGAGGGAATCCTGAAGCTGGAAAACCTAGGAAAGAGATCAGGAACTACAGACATAGGCATCACTAAGAGAATACTAACTACACTCAGGAGAACACAAGAAATAAATAATTCTGGACCATTAAAACCAATGGTCCACACACACACACACACACACACACACACACACACACACACACACACAGAGCAAGCCTCAACAGAATCAAGAAGTTTGAAATAGCTCCTTGTTATCTTATCAGACTACCAATCGATTAAAGCAGGACTTCAACAACAACAGAGAAACAAAGCCTACATGGTCCTGGAACCTGAAGAATACTCTACTCAATGATCACTGGGTCAGGGAAAAAATAAAGAAAGAAATCAAAGACTCTAGAATTCAATAAAAATGAGAATGCAACACACTCAAACTTATGACATATGAGAGCAGTGCTAGGAGGAAATTTCACGGCACTAAGTGCTCCCATAAAGAAATTGGAAGGATCTCATGCCAATGAATTAAAAGTACACATGAAAGCTATAGAAAAACGAAGCAAACACAGTAAGGAGGAATAGAATGCAGGAAATAATCAAACTCAGGGCTGAAATTAATCAATTAGAAACAAAGAGAACAATACAAAGAATCAAAACCAAAAACTAGTTCTCTGAGAAAATCAACGAGATAGACAAAATAACTAAAAGACAGAGAGACAATACCCAAATTAACAAAATCAGAAATTAAAAGGGAGAAATAAGAGCAAACACTGAGGAAATTTAAAGAACATTAGGTTTTGCTTGAAAAGACTTCATCCCACCAAATTGGAAAATCTAAATGAAATGGATGTTTTTCTAGACTGATATCAATTGCCAAAACTAAGTCAAGATCAGGTCAAATATCTGAATAGTCCTATAACCTGTAAGGAAATAGAAGCAGTCATTAAAATTCTCCCAATAAAAAAAGAGCTCAGGGCCAGATGGTTTTAGTGAAGAATTCTAGCAGACGTTCAAAGAAAAGCTAGTGACAATACTCTTCGAACTATTCCACAATATAGAAACAGAAGGAATATTGCCAAACTCATTCTATATGAGGGCACAGTCATCCTGTGTGGTGGTTTGAATATTCTTGATCTATAGGATGTGGTACTATTAAGAGATGTGGCCTTATCGGAGAAAGTATATTCATGTTGGGGTGTGCTTTGAAGTACTGAAGAGTATGACCCAGTATAGAAGAGTCAGTCTTCTCCTGGCTGACTTCTGATCAAAATGCCAGAACTCTCTGCTGCTCCTCCACCACCATGTCTGCCTCCTGCCATGATGATAATTGACTGAACCTTCACAGTAATGGAAACCCTAACTAAGGCATGTTGATACTAAATCACACAAAGACTTAACAAAGAAAGAGAATTTCAGACCAATTTGCCTAATGAACTACTTAATAAAATACTAGCAAACTGAATCCAAAAATACATCAAAGACATCATCTACCATGATTAAGTATGCTTCGTCCCAGGGATGCAGGGGTGGTTCAATACATGAAAATCTACCCTCATAATCCACCACATAAATAAACTGAAAGAAAAAAAAATCATCTCACTAAATGCCAAAAAAGCATTTGAAAAAAAATCCAACATCCCTTCATGATAAAAGTCTCAGAGAAAGCAGGAATACAATGTCCATACCTAAATACAGTAAAGGCAATGTACATCAAGTCAATAGACAACATTAAATTAAATGGAGAGAAACTTAAAGCAATTCCACCAAAATCAGGGACAAGACAGGCTGTCCATTCTCTCCATGTCTCTTCAATATAGTATTTGAAGTTCTAGCTAGAGCAATAAGACAACTAAAGGAGATCGAGGTGATACAAACTAGAAAGGAGAAGTCAAAGTATCACCATTCACAAATGATACGATAGTATACATAGGTTATCCCAAAATTCTACCAGAGAGCTACAGCTGATAAACACCTTCAGCAATGTGTCTAGAGACAAAATTAAGTAAAAAAAATCAATACCCCTCTTTTATACAAATGATGATAAAGAGGCTGAGAAAGAAATCAGAAAAACAACACCCTTCACAATACTCACAAAAAATTTAAAATAACTTGGTGTGACTCTAATCAAGCAAGTGAAAGATCTGTATGACAAGAACTTCAAGTCTTTGAAGAAAGAAATTGAAGAAGATATCAGAGGATGGAAAGATCTCCCATGCTCACAGATCAGTATGTTTAACATAGTGAAAATGGCTATCTTACCAAAAACAATCTACAGATTCAATATAATCCCCATCAAAATTTCAACACAATTCTTTACTGATCTTGGCAGGGTAATTTTCAACTTCAGATGGAAAAACAGACAAACAAGCAACCCCCCCAAAACAAAACAAAAAACCTCAAAAAACGATTCTGAACAATAAAAGAACTGGCTGTATCAGCATTGCTAACCTCAAGCTGTACTACAGAGCAACAATGCACGGTATTGGTACAGAGACAGGCAGGTTGATCAGTGGAATAGAATCAAAGATCCAGAAATAACCCCCCCCCCACACCTATGGATACTTGATTTTTGACAAAGAAGCCAAAACCATACAATGGAAAAAATAAAGCATCTTCAACAAATGATGTTCTAACTGGATGTCTACATGTAGAAAAATGAAAATAGATCCATACTTATCACTCTGTACAGAACTTTAAATCTAACAGAACAAAAAGTGGGGAATAACCATTGGTACAAGAGACAACTTCCTGAACTAATGCCTTAGACACTAAGGTCAACAATTTATAAATGGAACCTCACGAAATAGAACAGTTTCGGTGAAAGCCGCCTCAGCCGCTGCGGTCCCCCCTCCCGCTCTCTCCCCCCCCCCCCCCAGTGGGGAGAATGAAGTTCATGAACAAAGAGGAGCATCTTCAAGAAGCGCCACACTGAGGGCGAGAAAATCCGAAAGAAATACCTAGACCGGGTCTCGGTGATAGTGGAAAACGCTCCCAAAGCTCAGATAGGAGACCTGGAAAAAAAGGATAGGAGACCTGGTGCCTTCGGATCTTACAGCTGCTCAATTCTACTTCTTGATCCGGGAGCGAATTCATCTCTGTGCTGAAGATGCCTTGTTTTTGTCAACAATGTCATTCCACCCACCAGTGCCACGATGGATCAGCTGTACCAGGAACACCACGGAGAGGACTTCTTTCTATACATTGCCTGCAGTGATGAAAGCGACTACGGTCTGTAGTGAAGCTGTTGTACCTGAGGTGGGGGCTTCCATTCTACAAAGAGAGGTGGCGCTCCTTCCTTAACAGTTCCTCCTTCAGGCTCAAACACCATCTCCGTTCTTCAGGACCTGCACTTAATGTTTGAGGCTGCCTCTCCAGCCCCTCTCAGCGGGAGGGTAATGGAAGATACGGGCCCTGTACTTCTCTCTTACCCTTGTTTCCCCTCCATTCCCACTCTGCTTTAGACTTCTTTTTTATTTTATTTTATTAGATATTTGTTTTATTTATATTTCAAGTGTTATCCCCTTTCCTCGTGACCCCTCCAACCCCCCTCCCCCTGCCCACCAACCCACTTCCCCCTACTTTTCTGCCTTGGCATTCCTCTACACTGAGACATTGAGCCTTCACAGGGCCTGTCCTCACATATGAATCTGTTGTATTCTGTAATGGTGTACCTTAAAAGGATCAGGAAATCCCCCAGACACTTTGTGGACTGTTTATGAGTTAAAAGTCTTATCTTGACACAGGGCCTTCACCCTTCTGCTTCTGCTAATTACGGTTGGCTCTTACATTGTTGATACCTTTACTAGATGATAATTTCTATCTGGATACCATTAAGGTGATGGTTATTTGATCACTTAAATCCTATCAAGACTTCTGATTTCTGCATCTGATTCCTCAAGTGTATTGCTATTCAGAAGGAGGCAGAGACTTTTGGACTAAACTTGTTCAATCAGAGCATACCAGATGCCAGCACTCTTGGTAATAGGGTTGGAAATAGAAGGCTTCATAGGATTGGAAACTCCTGCACTTGTTACTGGTGTTCAGAACTTTTAAGTTCCCAAGCCAACAGATTTATGAACATCTATGTGAGCGGGAAGCATCTAGCAGCTATGTGACTTTCTCTTCCATGGATGAGAGTGTATTACAGAATGCCAGGGACTGGATCTGCTCTTCATGCAACAAGGGGGTCTCTTCGTTGTGTCTCATAAGTTTGGATATGTTGTATATTAATTTTCATTGAGTTATAGGAAGTCTTTAATTTCTTTCTTTATTATAGCCTCGACCGCAGGGTCATTCAGTAGGGAGTTGTTGATTATCCATGACTTTGTATGCTTTCTGCTGTTTCTATGTTAAAAAAAACATAGCTTTAATTAGTGGTGGTCTCATATGATGCAGGAAGTTATTTTAGTTTTCTGGTATTATTGAGAGTTGCTGTGTAACTGATTATATGGTCAATTTTTAAGGTGTTCTCTGAGGTGCTGAAAAGTTATATTTCTTTGTGGTTTTTTCCCCCATGTGTGTGTTTGAGTGAAATATTCTGTAGACATCTGTTAGGTCCATTTTGTTTATAATGTCTCTTAGCTACATTATTTCTTTGTTTAGTTTTTGACTAGGTGACCTGTCTATTGGTAATAGTTGGGTATTGAAGTCTTCCACTATTTGTTATTTATAAACAATATTTATTTACTTATTTATTTATTCATTCATTCATTTACTTTATATTCTAATATCAGTGCCCTCTTTCCACCCAGTACCCCCTCACACAGATCCTACCCCACTTTCCCCTCCATTTCTCCTCTGAGAAGGTGAATCCAAACCTCCTTGGATGTATGCCCCCCACATCCTTTCCCACTGAGGCCAGACAAGGCATTCCAGTTAGGAGAACAGGATCTACAGGCAGGCAACAGCTTTAGAGACAGCCCCCACTCCAGTTGTTGGGACACCTGCATGAAAACCAAACTGCACATCTGCTACATATGTGTAGGGGGCCTAGATCCAGTCCATGTTTGTTCTTTGGTAGTTCAGTGTCTGAGGGCTCCCCAAGGGTCCAAATTAAGTTGACCCTGTTAATCTTCCTGTGGAGTCCCTGTCCTCTTTGGGTCCTTCAGTCCTCCCAATGCTTCCATAGGACTCCTTGAGCCCCATCTAATATTTGACTGTGGGTCTTTGCATCTTTCCATTGGCTGTTGGGTGGAGCCTCTCAGAGGACAATGCTAGGTTCCTGTCTGCAAGCATAGTAGAGTATCATTAATAGTGTCAGGGATTGATTCTTGCCCACCCATGGGATGGGTCTCAATTTTGGCCAGTTATTGGTTGTCCATTCCCTCTGTCTCTGTTCTGTCTTTGTCCCTCACATCGTGTAGGCAGGACATATTTTGGGTCAAAGGTTTTGTGGTTGGGTTAGTGTTTTAGCCCTCTTCTTGGAGTCCTGCCTGGCTACAGGAAGTGGCCATTTCAGGATCCATATTCTCCACTGCCAGAAGTCTCAGCTACAGTTGCCCCTATAGCTCCCTGGGGCCTCCCCCATCCCAGGTTCCACCTTAGACCCATCAGAATAACTAAGATAAAAAACTCTAAGGACAGCACATGCTATCAAGGATGTGGAGCAAGGGGGAACATTCCTACATTGCTGGTAAGGATGCAAACGTGTACAACCACTCTGGAAATCAATTTGGAGGTTTCTCAGAAAAATGGGAATAGTGCTACCTCAAGACCCAGCTGTACCACTCCTGCACATATACCTAAAAGATGCTCCACCATCCCACAGGGACACTTGTTCAACTATGTTCATAGCAGCCTTATTTGTAATAGCTAGAAACTGGAAACAACCTAGATGTCCCTCAACTGAAGAATGGATAAAGAAAATGTGGTTTATTTACACAGTGGAATACTACTATTAAAAACTAGGGCATCCTGAATTTTGCAGGCAAATGGATGGAATTAGAAAATATCGTGAAGTAACCCAGACCCAAAAGGACTTGCATATTATGTACTCACTTATAAGTGGATATTAGCCATAAAATACAGGAGAACCACACTACAGTCCACAGAACCAATGAAGCCAAATAACAAAGAGGGCCTACAAAGAGAGGATGCTTGAATCTTTTTTCAAAAGGGGAAATACAATAGATATTGAAGGTGGAAGGAGGGAGGTAATTTGGTAGGAGGGGAAGGGGGCAGAGGGAAGCAGGTGTAGGGAGAGCAGGGGAGAGAGAACAGACATAGGTCAGGGGTGATCTCTACGACTTTCCAGAAATCTTAATGTGTAGTGTTTGTTGTATGATTTCAGCTTCATTACTCTTTCTTTTACAAATGTAGATGCCCTTCTGTTTTGGGCATAAACGTTTAGAATTGAAAGGTTATCTAGGTGGAGTTTTTCTTTTTCTTTTCTTTTTTTCTCGTTTTTCTTTTCTTTTCTTTTCCTTTTTCTTTTTTCTCTTTTGGTTTTTCGAGACAGGGTTTCTCTGTGTAGACCTAGCTGTCCTGGAACTCACTTTGTATTCAGAATTCAGAAATCCACCTGCCTATGCCTCCCAAGTGCTGGGATTAAAGGCATGTGCCACCACTGCCTGGCTCTAGGTGGAGCTTTATCTTTTGATTAACTTTGGTTTGAAGTCTATTTTGTTAGATATTAGAATAGCTGCAACAGCTTGCTTCTTAGTCCATTTGCTTGGAAAATCTTTTTCCAATCCTTCAGTCTGAGAAAATGTCTGGTTGAGGTATGTTTCCTTTATGCAGTAGAAGGATGGATCCTGTTTGTGTATCATTCTGTTAGCCTTTATCTTTTTGGGGAAGTTGATTCTATTGATATTGAGAGATTTATGACCAATGATGATTGTTATTGTTATTTTTATTTTTTGTTGTTGGTGGTGATTGTGTTTATGTGTGTGTGTGTGTGTTTCTCTTCTTTGGATTTTTCTGCTGTGAGGTTATTTAGTGCGTTTTCATGAATGTAGTTAACTTCCTTGGGTTGGACTTTTCCTTCTAGTACTTTCTGTACATCTGGATTTCTGGACAGATATTAACTTTGTCATGAAATATTTTTTCCATCTATGGTGATTGAATGTTTTGTGGGTACAGTAGTTGGGAATGGGAACCATGTTCTCTTAGAGCCTGCGTAAGATATCTTTCTAGCTTTTAGATGTAGGTGCTGATTTCTGGGTTTGTTTTTGTTGGCTGGGTGTTTTGTTCCTTGGTTTCTCTTTCCTCTTTGGTAATCTGGTCTGTGTGGCCTGGATTTCTGGTGGTTGGTGTGACTTCCAAAATTCTTGTTGATTTTCTCAGAATGGCTAGATTACTAGTGGTTCCTGCTATTTACTGTAAGTCCCTTCACATCCAAGCATGCTAAAATAGACTTATATACTTTTATTTTTTAAATTAAAACATAATTATATCATTTCCCCTTCCCTTTCCTCCTTACAATCAATCCCTCTCATATCTTCTTTCTATCAAATTCATGGCCTCTTTTTCTTTGTTACGTTACATATATAATTTATAATTTAGATATATAAATGCATATATACCTACAGTTTTTTTAGTTTGTTTGTTAGTTGTATATATGTTGTTCCACAGATGACCAATTCATATTGAATAATCAATTAGGGGGATTATTCCAGGGAATACTTTTTCTTCTGCTCTCAGCATTCCTTAGTTGCCTATATTTTTTGTTTAGGGTTAGGACCCAGTGAGATTTCCCCTTCCATATTACATATATTACCAGAAACCAAAAATAGTTTTTATGATAATGTAAATTTCTTTTTAAATAAAACAGATTGGGGCCGGAGAGTTTGCTCAGTCGGTGCAGTACTGATATATGTCTGTAACACTAGTGATGGTCAGACAGACACAGGAAGGCCCTTGGAACTTTCTAGCCAGCCTGTCTAGCAACATTGGTGAGCTCTCGCTCAAGTTTTAGCGAGAGAACTTGACTCAAAATTTGGAGAGTGATGGAGAAAGATGTCTACTGTGAATGCCTGACCTCCAATTGCATGTGCATTGCATGTAACCATAAATGCACACTGAAGTAATGTAAAGCTCAACTGAGAAAACATGAGACTAATACTTGAACATGAACTCTGACTGATTATTCACATATTATTTGAGCCTTTTGCTTCCAATCAATTTTAAATGAGATGTGGGTTAGTCAGATCTACACAGTACAATAGCATTAGCCATGGAAATGATATTCAGTAAGGAAAAACATAGTTTTTGCATTCATTTAATGTTTTTGCTATAAACGCATCACAAGATGACCTGGGGAACCTACTACCCACTTTGCGATTACCTAATATGAGTCTTTTAATCCAGTGCAAGAAGACTTTGTCTTTTTTCCCTCTGCTTTCATTTCTTATCTTCTGTCCTCCCTTCTTTCTCATCGCCTAACAGTTTATTTAGTGGAAATCTGCATTAGCTAAAAAAAAAAAACAAACCTACATTTCTTTTAAAAAAAAAAGTGGCACTGGCACCATATCAAAGATCTTTAGAAACCACCAGTCCTTAGAAACCTGTCATCTCAAAGGGAGGCTGTGAGACAGAGTGAGGAGAATCCTCAAACCAAATCTATATTTATCACTTTCTTAAACTAAAATTATATGTCTACATATCTAAAAGGCTGCAAAGAATGCATTAACATCTTAACTATGAGTTTCTGCTATTTTAAAACTGAACCATAAACTGTTAGAGCTGAAATATCATAAACCTTCACATAAATGAACAGCCTTTACTTTTTTTTTTTAAAATCTATGCTGAAATACCACTGAAAGCTGTCCTGTTTTCCTTATCTTAAAAACTTTGGGGCTGGAGAGTTGGCTCAGAGGTTAACAGCACCGACTGCTCTTCCAGAGGTCCTGAGTTCAATTCCCAGCAATCACATGGTGGCTCACAGCCATCTGTAATGGATCTGACATCCTCTTCTGGTGTGTCTGAAGACAACTGCAGTGTACTTATGTATAATAAATTAATTAAAATCTTAAAAAAATAAAAAACACAAATAAACAGACAAAACAAAAAAAACTTTGTATTGCAATGTGGAATGCCATCTTCCAAATATATTCATTATCCGTCTTAACCCTCCCCTAGTGCTGGGACATTAAATATTTATAACTTGTTCTGAATTTTAAGGTAAATGCCTTTCTTTTCTAGCAATTTCACAGTTGAATATCCTCATCTTTGGACTTCAAAATAGCCAGAATAGACAAGGGGTAATTGGCAACTTAGTAACAGTAGTCTGATAGTGTGATGCAACTGACTAATGAGTACTCAGGACACATGAGTTCAGGCAACAATTACCATAGGTTTTTCTTTTTCCTCCTTCCTTTCATCTCATTCTACTTCTCTAGGAGTATTATTAGGTTGAAAAGCCTGTAGTAGAAAATAACAACTGCCTGGGGAGTCTTCTCTCTTTCTCTTTTTTAATTTTATTGGATATTTTCTTTATTTACATTTCAAATGTTTTCCCCTTTCCAGGTCTCTCCTTTGGAACACCCTCATCCCATCCCTCCTCCCCCTGCCTCTGTGAGGGTGCTTCCCACTCACCCACCCACTCCCATTTCCCTCCCCTGGTATTCCCCTACACTGGGGCATTGAGCCTTCACAGGACCAAGGGCTGCTCCTCACTGATATCTGATAAGGCCATCCTCTGCCACGTATGCGGCTGGAGCCATGGGTCCCTCGGTGTGTACTCTTTGATTGGTGGTTTAGTCCCTGGGAGCTCTGGTTGGTTGATATTGTTGCTCCCTCCGTGGGGCTGCAAACCCCATCAGCTCCCTCAGTCCCTACTCCAACTCTTCCATCAGGGACACCCCCACCCCACCCCACCCCTGCCTCTGTGCTCAGTCCAATGGTTGGCTGAGAACATTTGCCTCTGTATTTGTCAGGCTCTGTCAGAGCCTCTCAGGAGACAGCCATATCAGGCTTCTGTCAGCAAGCACTTCCCAGCATCCACAGTAGCTTCTGGAGTTGGTGACTGTATATGGGGTGGATCCCCAGGTGGGGCAGTCCCTGGATGGCCTTTCCTTCAGTCTCTGCACTATATTGTGTCTCTGATTTTGCTCCTGTGAGTATTTTGTTTCCCCTTCTAAGAAGGACCAAAGCACTCACACTTTGGTCTTCCTTCTTGAGTTTCATGTGGTCTGTGAATTGTATCTTGGGTATTCTGAGCTTTTGGGCTAATATCCACTTTTCAGTGACTGCAAACCATGTGTGTTCTTTTATGACTGGTTACCTCACTCAGGATGATATTTTCTAATTCCACCCATTTGCCTAAGAATTTCATGAATTCATTGTTTTTAATAGCTGAGTAGTATTCCATAGTGTAAAAGTACCACATTTTCTGTATCCATCCTTCTGTTAAGGGACATCTGGGTTGTTTCCAACTTCTGGCTATTATAGATATGTTTGTTATGGACATAGTGGAGCTTTTGCCCTTATTACATGTTAGAACATCTTCTTGGTATATGCCCAGGAGTGGAATAGCTGGGTCCTCTGGTAGTATTATGCCCAGTTTTCTGAGGAACCACCAGACTGATTTCCAGAGTGGTTGTACCAGCTTGCAATCCCACCAGCAGTGGAGGAGTGTTGTTCTTTCTCTACATCCTTGCCAGCACCTGTTTTCTCCTGTTTTTCATCTTAGCCATTCTGACTGGTGTGAAGTGAAATCTCAGGGTTGTTTTGATTTGCATTGTCCTAATGACTAAGGATGTTGAACACTTCTTTAGGTGCTTCTTGGCGATTCGAGTTTCCTCAGTTGAGAATTCTCTGTTTAGTTCTCTTTCCCATTTTTTAAATAGGGTTATTTGACTCTCTGGAGTCTAACTTCTTGAGTTCTTTGTATACATTGGATATTAGCCCTTTATCAGATGTAGGGTTGATAAAGATAATTTCCCAATCCATTGGCTGGTGTTTTGTTCTATTGACACTTTCCTTTGCTTTACAGAAGCTTTGTAATTTTATGAGGTCCCATTTGTTGATTCTTGATTTTAGAGCATAAGCCATTGGTATTCTGTTTAGGAATATTTCTCCTGTATTTCCTTAATGGAGTTACTTATGTCTTTCTTAACGTCCTCTATCATCATCATGCGATGTGATTTTTAACTCAGAGTCTTGCTTTTCTGGTGTGTAGGGGTATCCAGGGCTTGCTGTGGTGGAAGAACCAGGTTCTGATGATTTGAAGTAGCCTTGGTTTCTGTCGCTGAAGTTCTTGCCCTTGCTTCACGTTATCTGATTATCTCTGGTGTTAGGTGGTCTTGCTGTCTCTTTCTGTGGGTTGACCCTCCTGAAGACCTGTGTGTCAGTACTCTTAGAAGACCAGTTCTCTCTGGGAGGAATTTTGGTATGGAGATCTGTAGCACAGGGTCAGCTCTGGGGTGCAGACAGAAACCAGAAGGGTCCTGTCCTTGGCTGTTCCTTGGTTCCTGTGTCCTGATGGCTCTGAGAGGGTCCCTCTTGGGCCAGGAATTTGAACAGAAGTGGTGGTCTTACCTGTGCTCACAGGTGTGTCAGCGCTCCTGGGAGATCAGCGCTCTCCTAGTGGTATTTGCATATGTTGCTTTGTGTATGTTGCGCTGTGGCACAGGATTAGCTCTGGGTGCAGAGAGAAACTGGAAGGCTCTTTCCCCAGGTTGCTCCTTGGTTCCTGTGTCCTGTGTGTTCTGCGCAGGTCTCTCTGAGCAGAAGTGATGGTCTTACCTGAGCTCACAGGCTTGTCCAAACTCCGGGGAGGTTAGCTCTCTCCTGGCGGTATTTGGGTATGGAGCATTGTGGCTCAGGATCAGCTCCGATTCTTATCTCTTTTTGTTGTTTGTTTGTTTATTTTGGATTTGGTTTTTTTGAGACAGGGTTTCTCTGTATAGCCCTGGCTGTCCTGGAGCTTACTCTGTAGACTAAGCTGGCTTCGAACTCAGAAATCCATCTGCCTCTGCTTCCCAGATTGCTGGGATTACAGGCGTGCACTGCCACCGCCTGGCCGATTCTTATCTCTTAAAGATGCTTGTCAATATTTAGGGTTTCTCCTTGCCTTTATTTTTCTTGTCCATTTTTGTACAAGGCTCTTAGAGGCTCCTTGCCTCTAAAACCTCCTCTCATCTTCCTTCTTTGTCTACTTAGTTTTCTCAAGATTTCTTAAGACTTATATTAGAACACTTTGAAGTGGTTCATCCTGATGTGGTTTCCCCCAACAAACTCTGTGGGTCTAGAAACATGTGTAACTGGTACCATGAAAGTTAAGCTCCAGGAATGAAGCTTTCAAACTAGATTCAGCTCCAATAATCTGAGCCCTGTGTTCCAAATTCTCAGTGTCCTCAGTAATAGAGACTTTTAATCTCTGAGAGGCAAGCAAGGGTAACAGCCATAGTCTATCTTGTTTTGGGACTCTGTCTACCCTGACCAAACATTTGAAAGGAGGTTTGTAGTGCCTGGTACTAGAGGATTTTTTAGCTTATGGTTCTTGTGTGGAATATTGTCAGGCCTGGGCCATTACTTCCTTATATATATTGTGTATGAGTTTTTAGGTAAATCTTATATTATATACAATATATTATATATATATAAATATAATATATATAATGCACATTATATATATAATGCACATTAGTACACTGTAGCTGTCTTCAGCCACACCAGAAGAGGGCATCAGTTTACATTACAGATGGTTGTGACCCACCATGTGGTTGCTGAGAATTGAACTCAAGATCTCTGGAAGAGCAGCAGTCAGTGCTCTTAACTGCTGAGCCATCTTTCCAGCCCACTTGTAAATTGTAAAGATTCCTTAATGCTTTTTAAAACAACCTTGACATTATTTGTCCCTCCTTTTCACTGGATATTGAGCTCCCTCAGCCCCAGTTGGAGCCCCCTCTCCGTTCTCTTTTCCACTTCATATCACCTCTATCCTGGTATTCCTTTCAAGCCCCCATTCCCTATCTATGGCCCCATTATACTCTCCTGTTTTCTGTTGTTACTCTATGTTGTTCACTCATACCTGAGGATTTAGAGCAAGGAATTACAGATGAGAGAAAAATCAGGCATTTGTCTTTTTGGGGGGGGGTTTGGGTTACTTACTCAAAATAGTCTTTCCTAGGTCCATCCACTTACCTGCGAATTGCATTTTTATTTAGAGATGAATAGAACTCCATTGTTTATATATACTACAATTTCACTATCCATTTGTCTTTGTAATGATATTTGTGATGTCAATTAATAGTTCTGCTCATCTGTGACACTTACAAACCATGATAGTGACTAGTATGACAAGATTTCCTTTAAGGTGTAGTAAGTGGTACTCATATCTTATTGATAACCACCAACTGTCTAGTTGGGTACTAGAAACCTGGCCAATTTCCTGGAGCTAGTGAGTTCATGGATCTTAGAAGATAATCTGTCACTAGTGAAATTTTTAGCTACCTCCTAAATCTCATCTTTATACCTGCAGATATGTGTTGCTATTGCCCCTCATTAAAAAAAACCTTTTTTCAGCAAATGGAAGTTATCACAAAAAGCCATAATAGAACTGTGATGGATATTTTTGGTTGTCAACTTGACTATATGTGGAATTAACTGAAGCCCAAGTAGCTGGCAAGTTCATTTCTTCACTGGCATAGAAGAGCCTACTTCTTTGGGATTCTGGCATCCAGCCTCATAGACAAAACAACTATCGGATTCTTGGACTTTCTTTCAGGAGACAGCCATTGTTGGAATAGTCAGACCACAGCCTGTCTAATAACTCTAATAAACTAGTCTAATCAATCTCGTATATATATATATATATATATATATATTCATTCTATCCATTCTGTTTCCCTAGAGAATCCTGACTAATACATGGATACAATGTAGAAATCAGTGGGTAATTGGAAGCCCAGCCCCAATGGATACATCTACAACACATTTCCTGCATTTATGGTTTAGGATGTATTGAGGAAAATGAAGTCAGAAAGATTATAAGAGCCAGAATACCAGAAAGTATGTTGTGAGGCAGTCTCTCATAGAAATTGTTATGTAAAAAGATCAGAACAGTGACAATATCAGTGGAAATACTAACACAGGAAGGTGAAAACCCTCACAGTGTCATACCCCTGGATAAGGAACTACAGGCAACTGATGACTGTTGAGAAAGAGATAGATAGATAGATAGATAGATAGAGCCTCTACTAGTTGGTTGTCCAGTATAGGGTGGTCAACTCCAAAAACATATATATATATATGAACAAAAATTGACTCAGTAGGTTATATTTATGTCTTTGTGAATACATAGTGATAACAATCAAAGAAGAAGCTACAAAATTGGGAGTGGGCAATATGGAGGAGCTAGAAGGAGTAAAGAAAAAAAGGCAAGTGATGTAATTATATTCTAAGTAAAACTATATAAAATAACCACGAATTCAGGAATGGAGATTAAAGGAATTTGAGGTGCTGCCATTGCCAGTAACGTCACTTGTTGCGTGAAGTTCTGCTGCTTATAGCTGTTGTGAGACTCTGGAGTCAGCACTCTGACATCAATGGGAATGTCACTGTTGCAAATCAAAGCCAGGACAGCTCCTGAAAGCCTTCAATCCCAGGTCCAGTTTGCATTTCACTTATACTGTACAACCACAAGGTGGGGCAAACAAGCCAGAAAAACTTTACAGCTGCTTACGTAGCAGTCAGCAGGTTGTTAAGGGCAACAACCTATTGTTTCATCTTTTTTTCCAGCTACTTCTCCAGCTGTTTCTCTGAGTCATTCTGTTTCAGGGAGCAAATGACGTCATGCTTGGTAAATAGGCAGTACAAACAATGCTCTAAGAAAATCACTAAATAAATCAATAAATTAGAATTAATAACTGGTCTTTTCTACCATATTCTATATTAAAGCTACTTAGCAAATAGAGCAATGTGTGAAGGAAAGGGAAGTTATAGACCATCTTCTGTGCAATTAATTTGGGGCACTTTTTCCTTTTGCCTCAACAGCTAATGCAAATGTTCTTTAGTGGACTACTCCAACTCAGCTTTACGCCTTCTTCATCAAAATATAGGTCAGGTCTTCTGCTGCTGTCTTCATCTTGGGCCAGCTTTCCCAAAATCTGTTTCCTCAGCCCTTCTGCCTTTCTTAGCCCCCCCCCCCCCGCCATTTGTGCCTAAAGCTTCCCTAGGCCAAACTCTATCATGTCAGTGAATCCTTCCTGGTCCCCAAAGCTAAAGGTACAAGGGATTGGGAGATACAGCAAGTCTGGCAAGTGATGCAGTTACCGAATGCTATGGCAACCTCAGTCTTCCTGAATGCTTTGCTAGGAGTATTCTTTACACTTAGAACTGAATGAGGGCCCAACTGGTGGTTAAGTATGTTCTCAAAGGCTTCAAGTCAAATTCTCTGACCTAGAGGTCAAATACCCCAGGGAATTTCATTTTATCAAAAGGAAATTTGCCATGATATACAGGCCCTTATTGGCAAAAAGATGCTAGATCATCAGTGTCTTATATGAGCCCACAAAAGAACATGAGGTACAAAGTTTTAAATTATAACTATAGTGAGGATGCTTAGATGTACAGTTCAAGGATAATTTGGAACATGAAGACTTGGAGGGTATCCTACTTGCTTGTCCATTGCTAGGAAGAGATAACATGACTGTGGTGGTTTGTATAGGTATGGCCTTGACAGACTCCTGAGTGTGAATGTTTGGCCCATAGGAAGTGACACTATCAGGAGGTGTGGCCTTGTTGAAATAGGTGTGACCTCACTGGAAGAAGTGTGTCACTGTGGAGGCGGGCTTTGAAGTCTTATATGTGCTCAAACTCCACCCAGTATGGAATTTCCTCCTTGCTGCCTTCGGATCAAGATGTAGAACTCTCAGCTTGTCCAGAACCATGTCTGCCTGCATGCTGCCATGCATCCTACCATGATGATAATGGATTAAGCTTCTGAAAATATAAGCCAGCCCCAGTGAGATGTTTTTCTTTATATGGGTTGCCGTGCTCATGTTGTGTCTTCACAGCAATCAAACCCTAACTAAGACAATGACCAAGGCAACTTCTTTTTGGAAAGCATAAAATAGGAGGCTTGCTTACAGAAGTAGCTGAACATGTTGCGATAACAACCATAAATCAAATAGAGAGAATGGTATTGTGAGCTCTCTGTTGTTCCTGCCACCATGCCTTTGCTCCACCACTATGGACTCTAACACGCTGAAAACATAACCTCAAAGCAACTTATAAATGAAAGTATTTAATTGACTTTATGATTTCACATTTTGATTTATAATTAGGAGGCAGAGATAAAGAGACACAGTGGAAAGGCATTGAGTCTTGTGAAACCTCCATGTCCACTCCCAGTGACACATCTTATCCACAAAGGTTCACATCTTAATCCTTCCCAAACAGTTCCACCAACTTGGGACCAAGTATTCAAACATATGAACATATGAGAGTCACTCTTATTCAAACCACTACAAATGTACTTATGTAAATAAAAAGTAATAACCTTGTTAAAATAATGTTTAAATTGTGCTTCCATATGTTAGACTGCTAGATGATTGCTAATTACACTTTTAAAATGTACTGATACTGAATCTGGTTAATCCCATCTGTGCTGTTGCCAACAGAGTCTGGATAGTTCTGTCTGTGCTATTCTCAGTCTGGAAGCATGGTCCAAGCAGCAAGTTCTGTGTTCCAGACCAGTCTAATCAACTTGCTTGACTTTAGCCGCCCAGGTATGCTGGCTAGTTTTTATGTCAACTTCACACAGGTTAGGATCATTTGGGTAGGGAGAGTCTCATTTGAGAAAATGTCCCCACCAGATTACCTAGAGGCAAGACTATTAGTCATTTTATTAATTTGTAATTAATTACTAATGATATGACTAGGCCCAGCCCATTGTGCACAGTGAAACCCCTGTGCAGGGGGTCCTAGGGTGCATTAGAAACCAGGCTGAGTAAGCCACGAAGAGAAAGCTAATAATTAGCACTTCTCCATGTCTTCTGTTTCATTTTTTGCCTTCATGTGCTTGCCTTAGTTTCTGCTCTGACTTCATTGATGTGCAACTATACACTTCAAATAGACCCTTTACTCCTCAAGTTTCTCTAGGCCACAGTGTTTTATCACAGCAATAATGAGGTGGTCTCTGACCAGCAGGGCAGGCAGAATAACGAACCACATGAGGCAAGAAGGAAATCTGCTTCAACACAGCTCAGTTAAATGGTGTTGGTTCAAATTTTTAAAGTCTGACCCTGAACATTTTATTTTAGGCTTATTTAAGTACAATACAACTTTGGAAAAAAGTTTCCTGGAGCAACACAATCCCATGTACAAGGAAGAATATTTTGAAACTCTTTTCAAAGTGTATGTCACTTCTTCCATGAAGATTGGTTTTAGAGATAGGTTACATGTATTACCTTAAAGGCCTAGGAGAGGATCTGGTGTGGTCTCTGTAGAGGTCATCTGGGCTATTAGTCATCTCCAGTCATATAGATAGCACCGAGGTTGCTTAGACTACTATCTGCTTACAGTTCTGTTGTGATAGCTTGGTATGGCCTGGTCTTAACACAAGGATAACACAAAGATCACTTAGGCTATTAGCTGCCTCCATTCCCAAATTCCTGGGTGGAAAACAAGTTACATATCTTTTTCTTTGGGAAGACAACCTTGCTTGTTTAACATTTCTGGTTTCTTTAGTGCTACCTGTGAATGCAAGGACCTTTTGGCTTCAACACAATAGGACAGAAATTGGTCCCATGTTCATAGGTGTTTTCTATAACAGACATGGCCATATGCTTGGGGGAAGATTTACTGTGGGATTTGTACTTTGGTCTGGGAAAGTCATTGGTTGCTTGGAGCTTAATGGGAACTACATTGGTCATGTCCTATCAAAGGAAAGGCTGTTCCTGAGGGGTCTGACATCTCCCACAGAAACCTCTTCATAGCAGAAAACACAGCCTCAGAGAGCTATCTGCTTATACACTGATTTGAAGCTATTCTTGTTCAGTCCTGGTTTGCATTCTAGTGGCCACAAATTCTAGACAGCTTAAGAAAATACTGGCAAAATATTTGTTGTAAACTTTTAGTAACTGTCTTGGGATTTTACCGCTGTGAGCAGACACCATGACTAAGGCAACTCTTATAAGGACAACATATAATTGGGGCTGCTTTACTGGTTCAGAGGTTATCAGTCCATTAACATCAAGGCAGGAACATGGCAGCATCCAGGCAGGCATGGCACAGGAGGAACTGAGAGTTCTACATCTTCATCTGAAGACTGCTAGCAGAATACTGACTTCCAGGCAGCTAGGACTAGGGTCTTAAAGTCCATGCCCACAGAGACACACCTACTCCAACAAGGCCACACCTACTAGTAGTACCACTCCCTAGGTCAAGCAGTTACAAACCATCACAGTAATTTAAATAGTCGGGAATACAAGTTACATGATTTTACAGAGAGATCTCTTTACAAAAGACTGCTGGGAAGGGACACCTGCTCATTTGGTTTACTTCAAAGAAACAGTTGCAGCACTAGTAATTGCTACAATACTATGGAAAATAAGATCTGTTCCAGACTGTGCTGTTCCAAATTGGGGAAAGATTTTGAAAAAGATGTTTTTGAACACATAGTAGCACAGTCCACCTCTGAAGTCAGCAGAGCTATGGTATTTATAAATGTGTGAGAAAATATGGGGCAAATGCCTCAGACATTTAATAGTATCAAACATACAGAGGAACCACTAATAATTAGCTGACTGTGGGCATTCTCTCCATACCATATTAAAGTTCTCTGATATTTTAGGTAAGAAGTTTTCTGTTACTGAGACTATAAAAGGCATTGAGTTATTTGAGGAGATGCAGTGGATAGTAGTACTTTGTGGGAGATTATAGAAGGAATGAAACAAAAAATGTAATATAGAGAATGTCGCCTTCCATTCTGATGAAGCTTTGTTACAGAAGTTAATGAGAAAATAGTTATAGGTATATTGTAACCAATGCCCCAGTGAGTAATGTCTTTAAGGAACCCCTTGCCTATTCTAACAAAAGGCCAAAAGGGGGCCAGTTATATTTACATAAGACACCAGCCAGGGATTTCATCACACTTGAAGTAAAAGGAGACTTTGAGGAATATTATCATTTTCTCCATACTGTTTTCAAGAATAGAAAGATGATCAAAGTCATCTCCATTGAGTCCTGGTAGCCTGCCCAACAGTGGGGAGTTAGAACCTGGAGAGACCACCTCCAGTAGATAGACATGGCCCTCAGTTGAAGCAGGGGACCACCCACCCATCTTCAAAAATTTTGACCCCAAATTGTTCCTGTCTAAAGGAAATGCAGGGACAAAAATGAAGCAGGGGCTGAAAGAAAGAAAGGCCACCCAATGATGGGCCCGATTTGGGATCCATCCCATGCACAAGCAACAAACACTGACACTATTACTGAGGCCATGTTGTGCTTGCAGCCAGGAGCATGACATGGCTGTCCTCTGAGAGGCACTATCAGCAGCTGACTGAGACAAATGCAGATACTTACAGCCAACCATTGGACTGCAGTAGGGGCCCCTATGGAAGAGATAGGGGAAGCACCGAAGGAGCTCAGTGAGACTGCAACCCCATAGGAACACCCACAGTGTCAACTAACCCAAACCCCTTAGAACTTCCAGAGACTAAGCCACCAACCAAGGAGCACACATGGGCTGCTCCGTGGCCCCAGGCGCATATGTAGCAGAGGACTGCCTTGTCTAGCCTCGGAGGGAGAGGTTGCCTTTAATCCTGTGGAAACTTGATGCCCCAGGGAAGAGGGATGCTGATGGGGGTGAGGTGGTGGTGGGTGGGCGGGTGGGGATGCACCATGTCAGAGGTGGGGGGAATGGGGTGAAGAACTAGGGGAGGGAAGACCAGAAAGGGGGGAAACTTTCAAAATGTAAATAAATAAAATAATTTCATAAAAAAGGAAGATGACCCAAAAAGCTACTCATTCAATGAACCACATTTAAATGAACTAGATGTGGCATCTCATTAGGCTTTATTTAACCTGATTGTTGTGCATGGAGTGTGTGCACACATGCATGTGTGCACCTGTGTGTATGTAATACCTGATCATTGTACACATGTGTGGTTTTCTTGTTTTATGATACATGACTGACAGTTTGTTGGTTTATGGACGTACTGGCCCCCCTTTTTCTTTCTTTTTAAAAAAAGCTATTTATTTTATGTATATGAATGCTATATCTGCATGTATACCTAAAAGCCACAAGAGGGCATTAAAACATTATAGATGGTTGTGAGCCACCATGTGGTTGCTGGGATTTGAACTCAGGACCTCTGGAAGGACAGTCAGTACTCTTAGCCGCTGAGCCATCTCTCTAGCCTAACCTTTTTATATATACATTTCCCCCCATGTTTAGATGATTTCAAATTAGGAAACATAACCACATGCATGATTAGTGCTAAAGAAAGCTTTTACTAATAGATAGTAACTTATTCTGGTGTTGATCTTATGTAACTACATATCACACAAAACAGATTTGCTTAAAATTACCATGACTGCTTTAAGTTTATATTTAATGTGTGTTTTGTACAAAGGAGATTGTATAAGATATATATATATATATATATATATATATATAATTTTAGTGATTTAAGTCTCCTTTCAAATTTTCATAATTATTATAGACACAGACTTTTAAGAAAATACTTGAAATTAAATTATCTTTTGTCTATTTACAAGAAATGTTCATTAACCAGAAAATGAAACATGGACTTAAGAAAATTGTTGGTGTTATTGCACATTGGAACATTATGCCAGGACATAATAGAACTACTACAGAACTACTAACCCCACTGCCCTTGTAGAATATAAATTATTTATTCTACATTAAAGAGAATAATGATTCTTACTTGAATGTCTATGCATTGTACATTTCTATTCTATGCCTTGGTCATTGTATTGTATTAGTAAAATGGCCAATTTGAAAGTCCTGTTCTACAATTTTATATATCAGATATTACAGATAGTTCTAAATATGAACCTCAAGATTTTAAGAAGCTAATGTTTTGATTCTATTATATCTTCATTAAGTTTTTAAAAAGTTATGTCCAGTGATCTTGAAGAGATAGCCACTAGCAGCATAAGTGTCCTAAGAGAAAGAAATCCTCACCTAAGGAGGAAGTGGCCAGTGAACCAGAAGAAGCAGCAAGCCCTGCGACCCCTAAGAAGAAAAGGAAATTTTCCAAGGAGGAGCCTGAGGCTGCTGCTAGCTGCACAAAGAGCAGCACAAAGAAAAAGAAAAAGGCCCAGAAAGCGCAGGAGGATTAGAACAAACGGACCTGCTTGGTGGGAGGGGCATCCTTGTGGGGGCAGCTCCTGTCTACGATAAACCCCAATAAAAACACAAAACCAAAAAAAAGTTTTTAAAAAATTATATTGAATATTAAATTGTATGGATGTATTTATTAATTTAAAACAAACCCTTAATAACTAATACTTAAGCAAGTTCTTGATGTTATACCAATGAAAATCACAGTTTTTAAAAGATGAAACTTTGGTTTTTGTTTTTTCGAGACAGGGTTTCTCTGTGTAGCCCTGGCTGTCCTGGAACTCACTCTGTAGACCAGGCTGGCCTTGAACTCAGAAATCTGCCTGCCTCTGCCTCCCAAGTGCTGGGATTGCAGGCGTGTGCTACCACTCCCCAACAAAAGACGAATCTTAATGCACAGAGTTGACTCTATTTAAAGTATTCATTGTCAAAATATTTATAGTGATTTTCTGCTATATCCTGAGTGGGCCAGGGCATCTGACTAGACATTAGTTTCTTCAAGGTGACTCATAACATTAAGCCAGGTCTGTCCCGCAGCCTGCCTTTGGATAGCTCTTTTATTTTTAATTACATACTATACGAGGCTACCTCCCATCTCATAGCAGAAACTGAGCAAGTGCAATAAAGACCAAGGAATCCACAAAATGTCCGGAAACATTCATTTCTGTGGTTAAACACAAACACACAAAAGCTAGCTAGTTGTGTTCTAAGAAAAGGAGCATGCCCTTACATTTTAAGAGAAATGTTGGTTTTCCTAGGAATCTCATAAAAACACTAAAGTGGAAGCTGTAATATACACACAGACGACCTAGTGAAGACCTGTGCATGCTGTTTCATTTTCTGTGAGTCCATATGTGCTTTGATCATGTTGATTTAGAAGGCCTTATTTTCCTGGTGTCCTCTATTCCCTCTGACTCATATACTCTTTCTACTTCCTCTTCTGTGAGGTTCCAGAAAAAAAATAGAAGACATAAAAGTACAAGGCAGAATATTTGGGAAGAAGAAAGGCCCAGTTGGGAGGAGAACAATAAGGGAGTGATAGGGAGTAAAATTGACCAAAGCGCATGATATACAGGTATGAGGTGCCATAAAAACCTATTATTTTATACAATGAATATGTAATAATAAAATATTCTTAAATTTCACATCTAAATACGAGAATAAAAGAATGCCGAAGGAAAGCTCAACACCACCCAAAAACTTTACCATGTTCTATTTATCATCTAAGATCGACTTCTCATACCCTCTTTCTTGAACCACACACTGAAAAACAATGTGTAAACACATTAGAAAGAAACAGAAGGATTTCTACGAGAACCTGAGAACATCTTTTGAAGTATGGTCGTCAAAAAGGATAAGGAATGGTAGCCATGGGGCTGCAGATCTTTAATCCAAGCATTAGAAGCAGAGGCAGGCAGATGTCTATGAGTTTGAGGCTGAATCCAATTTTGTCTACAATGTGAGTTCCAGGACAGTGAGACCCGAGAGAGAGAGAGAGAGAGAGGGAGAGAGAGAGAGAGAGAGAGAGAGAGAGAGAGAGAGAGAGAGAGAGAGAGAGAGAGAAAGAAGAAGAAGAAGAAGAAGAAGAAGAAGAAGAAGAAGAAGAAGGAGGAGGAGGAGGAGGAGGAGGAGGAGGAGGAGGAGGAGGAAGAGGAGGAGGAGGAGGAAAGAAGAAAGGAACAAAGAGGATAAAGTATGTCTTTCATTCTGCATTAAGACTGAATGCTTACTTAGATGGCTACCACAAACACAGGTAGCCTAATCATATTTATACTGGCCTCAACTTTGTCATTTTTAACTTCACGGACTTTCCTGAGTGCTCACACTACCCCATCCTCATTCTCTGCTTAACATGTGCAAATCATCTCTATATAAATCGGAATGGAGCTCAGTTCTTTCTTCTGTTGTCAGTCCTTACTGACTCGGCTGTTCTCTTGGCTTTAGTTGGTGGTCTACCACATTCATTTTCCATGTCACAAGAAATTCAGGAGACAAGAAAAAATGAAGGAGAACTCTCCCCTAAGGTTCCTTCCAACCTCTACAGTATGTGCATCCAAGTAATGTTGTAGGGTATGAACATGCCAGGTTAGGGTGGCCACTTGTAACTACACACTCTTAAAAGATGTGCTCAAGGAGTGTGCCTGGAATAGAAAAGGGAAGCTGCCATTAAGGTCTCTGGGAAGTGTCTTTGAGAGGGAGTGTTTAGTTACAAGAGAATGACACTAAACAGATTATAAGGATAAGAGGGGTATGGCCTTGTTGGTGAAATGTGTCACTACGGGTGGTATTTGAAGTTTAATACACCCACAGCAGGCCCAGAGTCAGTCTATGTCTGTCTCTGTTTCTGTCTCTGTCTCTGTCTCTCCCTCTCTGTATCAGGATGTAGTTCTCAGTTACTGTTTCAGAATCATGAGTGCTGCCGTGGTCCTTCCATGCCCCCACCATGATGGACTAAACTTCCAAAACTGTAAGCAATCCCAGAATTAAATTATTTTATAACGATTGCCTTGGTCATGGCGTCTCTTCATAGCAATAGAACGGTGACTAAGACAGAAGTTGGTACCAGGGAGCTGGGTATTGCTGTGTCAGGCCTGACCTCATTCTGCTTGTTGGTGGAGTGTGGCAAAGAATTTGGCTGCCTTTTGCCTTGTCCCCAAAACTTGCCTAAGGCTAAATTGAAGACTTTTTGGATTAATGGCGTGTATTGACTATGCCATGTGTTTATAATAGAGTGACTATGTCACTCTTATGCATATTTATAATGAAAATGAGTAGGCTGAACAAAGAGAAATACAAAATTTAGCAGCTTCAGCCACATGGTTCTGGCTTTAGAGTCCAGGACACAAGAAAGGGGTTATGAAATCTTTCTCCATAGCTAAGAAAAGCTACTGAGGCCAGGCTTTGTATCAGGAGTGTCCCAGTATGGAGGCACAGAGAAGCCATTTTGTGAAACTGTGATGTTTGTGAAGCATGGAGTGTGTAGGAGACCCCAAGATGTTGGAGATGACAGAGATGCGGGATGTCTTCCTAGGAAAGTTGCTAACAGGCAGTGGAACCAGGTCAAAAGAAAGAGGTGTGTCTCATACTGGTGTTCCTCCCATGGCTCTGCAAACCCCTTCAGCTCCCAGTACCCCCAGAGCTCCCAGGGACAAAACCTTCAACCAAAGAGTACACATGGAGTTATCCATGGCTCCAGACACATCAGCAGCAGAGGATGACCTTGTTGGACATCAAAGGGAGGAGGGGTCCTGGAAAGGCTCAATGCCACAGTGTAGGGGAATACCAGGATAGGGAAGAGGGAGAGGGATGATTGGGGAATGGGGGAGGGGAGATGGCTTATGGAATTTTCAGGGGAGGAGGGGAAACCAGGAAAGGGGACAACATTTGAAATGTAAATAAAGAATATACCTAATTAAAAAAAGAAAGAGGTGTGTTACAGTCGTCAAAGCTGGGAGGAGTTGCAGATCTGAAGAGATATGAAGAGCTCTTTAACATCACATATTTTGGTCCAGTGTTTCCTTACTATGTCCCCTTTCCTCCCTTTTAGAATGGTAATATGTATTCTATGCCATTTTATGTTGAAAATATGTGATCTTTTTGAATTTTGGTTTCATGGAGAGTGGTTACAGCTAAGAGACTGGCTTGAGTCTCAGAAAAGACTTTAGACTTTTAAGCAGTCTTGAAACTGTGAAAGACCATGGGGACTTTAGGATAAATGCATTTTGCGTTATGGTGTGCCTACAAACCTATAGAGGCAGGGAGTTGAATGTGATAGTATGAATAAGAATGCCCCCCACCATAGGCATTCAAGACACCAGGCTCACAGCCACCCCTGCCTCCTGCCTGCAGATCAGGATGTAGATCTCAGTACTGCTCCAGAACCAGGAGTGCCACCATGTTCCCACATGCCCCTGTTATCCACCCCCTCCCATCCCCCCCACCCCCGGTTATGACGATAATGGACTAACCCTCTGAAACTAATTCTGTCTTTTATAAAAATTGCCTTGTTTGTGTTGTCTCTTCACAGCAATAGAACAGTGTGACTAAGACAGCCAGTATTGTCAGCATCAAAGTGAAGCGAACCCAAGGCTCAGATGTGACTTCTTCAATAGTATCTGGGAGCTCTAGGCAAGAAGTTTCTCCCTCACATGGCACTCTTTGCTGTCAGTGGAGCTCCCATTCTTGGACACTGAGACCACTAAGGATTCTAGGTAGTAGCATCTTGACTTCAATTTGGCTTTCATCTTGAACATGAACCAATATTATTGTCCAGAATATTCTTTCTTACAAGTCCATCAAGTAACTCACTACTTCCCCAGCTCAAAGCTATTTGTTCAGAGGCTGAAACCAGCATATAATTTGTTACATGTGCCAAGAATAGACCCTGGGAGCACCCTGACTGGGGGGCTTTCTGCAGCTACAGAGACTGGTTAGTTTCTACCTTAAGCCCCAATTGCACACACACACACACACACACACACACACACACACACACACACACAGAAGATTCATTTAGTATGCATTTGAACAACAGGAAATCCCCATCACCCAATCAAAGGTATTCTCTTGGTGGGACCGAGAAATTCTACAGACTATACCTACCAAGATACATGCATATATGCACACACAAAACCATCTAACATTAGGCTATTCCCAGAGAGATAGCACATGACACTAAACTAGATGTAGGTCTGAATAGTCAGTCACTGGCACAGTTATGTCTTTTTTAGAGAAGGCTTGTAAGCTGTAGTACTACAAGTACAAGTACAAGTACAGTACAGCTTGTACTGTAGTACCTACAATAGAGATGGCAAATTCAAAGCACCAATCACAACTACTGTCTGATTCAGCATTTGCCTTCATCTGCTTGAGTCTTAAGAGTCACATCCAATGCCCTGGAAGAAGAATACTTTGTCAAGAAGCAGTTGCTCAGTTTTAATCTTTTATTTTTTAAGATTTATTTATTTATTTATTTATTTATTTAATGTATATTAGTACACTGTAGCTGTCTCCAGACACACCAGAAGAGGGCATCAGATGCCATTACAGATGGTTGTGATGTGCTTGCTGGGAATTGAACTAAGGATCTTTGGAAGAGCAGTCAGTGTTCTTAACTGCTTTGCCACCTCACCAGTCCCCTCAGTTTTAATCTTTAACTTACATTTTGGATAAAAATTGTAAAAGCTAGATTCCCTGTGAAGAGGAAAAATTCAAGGTTTCTGTGTCAGTGTTCTTAACTGCTTTGCCACCTCACCAGTCCCCTCAGTTTTAATCTTTAACTTACATTTTGGATAAAAATTGTAAAAGCTAGATTCCCTGTGAAGAGGAAAAATTCAAGGTTTCTGTGCAGTACTCTGGACATTGATAAGGTATCAAGAGAATTTCCATACCTGCAATGTGAAAAAAAGATCCTAATTTACCAGTTAGGAAGGCCTTCAGGAAAAGCAAAATCAGGCTGATCAAGACTCTACTCAGAAACTCAGAACTGAGAGGGAGAAATAACAGAACACCCGTGGCCGCTTTTCTTCTACTTCACTTCTCTAGCAACCAGGAAGCAAGATTAGTGGGATGGGATCTGTATGCGTGATATGACTTTCTGAATTTACCTCACCTTCTTTTGTCTAATAGGAATACCCAGGGCTCACTTGTGGGTCATAGTGCCAGAACTCTTCACCAAGTATAAAGATGGTCCAATCACTCCACAGCAGCCAGAAATTAAGGAATCTATGGGTAATGCAGGATCACAGTAGTATTATAAGCACCAGAAACCATTCACCTGTTTCTCATGACACATGCATAATTAAAGAAAAGAAGTAGGAAGATGGGATGAGAGAGCTGCAGTTGTAAACAGCTTCCCTGTAAACAGGTTCTACCCTGAACCAACCGCTTCCTTTAGTGGCAAAACAGAGGCTGTAGTGGCTATTCCTGGTTGTCAACTTGACTATATCTGGAATGAACTACAATCTAGAATTGGAAGGCTCAACTATGATCCTAATCTGGAGGCTCAGAGATATAAGTTTCTGACCTGGATCTTGGCATGGAGACCTTGAAGCATAGTGGCTATGAATTCCAGAAGATTAACACAAGGAGAGCTCCAAGTTCAAGATCATCTGGGATTAAAGACATGGAGGCACAAGCCTTTAATCTGGGCCACACCCTCTGCTGGAGACCTACAGCCTTTAATCTGGGCCACACCCTCTGCTGGAGATATATAAGGACTTTGGAAGAAGGAAGATTTACTGAGCAACTGCTAGATTCTTGGACTTCCATCCACGGCTGCTACTGCTGCCCATTTTTGGGGAGCTGGACTATAGACTGTAAGTCATCGACAAATTCCCTAACTATATAGAGACTGCCCATAGGTTCTGTGACTCTAGAGAACCCAAACTAATACAGAGTTCATAGATGAACAGTCAGTTTACAAGTTATCTATCAAGAACAGAACTAGAGACATACAGGGAAAGTAACAATATTCTATCAGGGGGCTTGTTGATAAGTTTTCATGTAATGTGAATGAGGTATCACATAAAAGAATGTTCCCTACACTTCCATTTCACAGTCCTTAGAGGCATTAGAGGTGGTCTCCCCGACCCCTTAAAATTTCCAGACAGGCCAACACACATGTCCCATCCCAGTCTGGTAAGTTCACGTTCTTACCTATAAACCTTCTAACCTCAGAGCTTGGGTCCCATGCCCAGTGATTCAGCCTTGCCCCTGACTTTTCAACCCTTAGATTTGTGATTAGACATACATTCTGTGCACAGCCAAATTTGTTGTGTCCACAACAGACACACAACCAGTAAATATAAGGTTGATCGATGGAATCAAACTGAAGACTCTGAAGTAGATTTACAGACCTATGGATGGACACCTGATTTTTATAATGAAGCCAGAAATACACAATGAATAAAAGAAAGCATCTTTAACAAATGGTGCTGGTCTAACTGGATTTTGGCATGTAGAAGAATGCATATATATATATATATATATATATATATATATATATATATATATATCATCCTGCACAAAACTCAAGTACAAGTGGATCAAAGGCCTGAACATAAAACTAGACACACTAAATCTAATAGAAAAGAAAGTGGGGAAGAGCCTTGAACTCATTGGCACAGGAGACAACTTCCTGAACAGAAAACCAAATACACAGGCACTAAGATCAACAATCAATAAATGGGACCTTATTAAACTAAAAAGCTTCTGTAAGGCAAAGGACACCATCAACAAGACAAGACAGCAACCTACAAAATAAAAAAAAGATTTTCAATAACTCTACAACCAATAGAAGACAAATATCTAAAATATATAAAGAACTCAAGAAACTAGACATCAACAAACCAAATAATTCAATTTTAAAATGGGATACAGATCTAAACAGAATTCTTAATAGAAGAATCTCAAATGGCCTAGAAGCACTTAAAGAAATGTTCAACTTCCTTAGCCATGAGGGAAATGCAAATCAAAACCTTGAGATTCCACCTCACACCTTTCCGAATGACTAAGAGCAACAACACAAGTGACACCTCATGCTGACAAGGATGTGGAGCGAGGGATACTACTGAGTCACTTCTCTAGGGGGGTCCTACTGAGTCACTTCTCTAGGGGGGTACTACTGAGTCACTTCTCTAGGGGGGTCCTACTGAGTCACTTCTCTAGCCATAAATGCTACTTGTTTTTATTTTGTAACAGCCTTTGGTGCTCTGTGGAGTAGTTTTAGTGAAATAATTGTTCAAGTCTTTATTAAGATTGTTTTGCAAGAAACCTCTCTAGCAGTATTTTTTTTTTTAAAGTTGGAAAGGGACATTGGGATCAACCCCAAACAGCTTGGATTAAAGAGATTGTCAATAAGTGGAAAATGACTAAGAAGAAAAATGGGTAATACAGGTCATGATCATGGCTAAACCTCTCTTAACAGGATTCTTATTTTTTTTAAAGGTTAGGATTCTCCGATGACACCTAAGTTATGGTAGAGGAAGAAGAACTAATCTGAAATCGAGGTTGACTGGGTACTGTAGAGTGGAAAGGAATTGTTAAACTGAATTAGCAAGGGTTCTTTTTTAACCCTGGATTTTTTTTTTTAAAGAAGTGCATACATGAACCTACGAAAGGTTCAAGAGCATAGATAAAGTTTAGTTAAGCAGAGAGTCTCTGTTTCTCCTCTTGTTCAAGAAATGAAGAGATTTTGGTGAGACAGGCCTGCAGTCTCAGCTATTTGGGAAGGTGAAAGAGGAGGATCACACGTTCAAAGTTTCTCTCTGATATAAACCGAGTTTAAAGCCTGCGTGAGCAACTTAGTGAGACTCTGGCCCTACCCAAAGAATTAAAACAAGGCCGGATACATGGATTAGAGCTGCTTACCTAGCCTATGTATGGTCCTCGAGTTTGATGATTCCCAGCACTGAAAAAAATTTAAATTAATGAAGAGATAATTCTCTTCTCCTTTGAACAATATAACCCAGCGTTCTCATTTGATCACCCTTAATTAGAAATGGATGAATCGTGTTTTAAGGCTTAGTAGTAGAAGATCTCTGCTGGGTGATGTCCATAATCAGATATTTTGTAAAAAGAAATTTCTATGAATATGGAGAAAAGAAAGATTATTGTTGTACCGGGAAACCCAGTTTCTGAGTACAGAAGGAAGTCAGGTGAAATTTCTTAATATTAGGCTTAAGTATGGCAGTTACAACCTCACAGATTTCCTGGTTAGCAATTTGAATATCTCTGATGGTAGTATTGAGTATTCTGATGATTTAATTCATACTCTGGCCATCAAGACCACCACTCAGGAAGGACAGTGAGGCACTGGTGAGAAACACCTGACCTTGTCTTTCCACATTCCAAGTGAGGTGGGGGCATGTCTACTGGAAACCTTCCTTTTCCACACAGACAAAACTGTGAGCCCAGACCCAGCCTCCTCATATGCAGTGTGAACCTCTGTTGTTTCTTTTGCTGCATCCTAGGCTACGCAGATCCACGACTTTGGGAGTGTTTCAGGATGACTTTCCTCACCAGGAGCCTTCATGACGCATTGCACAAAGCCATCTTCCTGGTCTTAAGCGTGCGTAAGTGTTGTTCTGCAGTGTCTGAGTCATCCTCTTTCCCATCTGCCACACTGCCCAAAGGCTGGACATGGTTGCCATGGTGATCTCTCCAGTACAGGGCTCTGAGGATAGGTCTCTGGCCCCAAATGCTGCATTATCCGGCTAAGGCTTCATGAGCACACTTCAAGGGGTTTTAGAGACTAGGTACAATGAAAACATTGGCAGAACCTTAAAAATAAACCAGCTATTGCAAAGAGCTATTTGATTAAAAATAAAAAAAAAGTATGACTCACTTTTCCATTGAAAAGAGAAGCTGTTTGTTCAGAACTAGTGGAGAGACACCAGCCCCATCCCCCACTGCAAGATGCGCTCCAGAAGCCCAACATATATACTCTGGTCTGTGTGGGCAGAGGAAAGGGTCATAACATGAAGGGCTCAGGTCAGGTAAGCTACCTTAGTAAATCTCACAGGAACATACAGAATGGACAGACAGACTGGGAGCCTTCTATAGTGCTCCAGAATCTTAAGGCCCTTATACATGGTATTTCCAAAGTGGAAGTTCATAGTATATCATCATGTGATAAGGGGGCTCTGAGGCCACAGAAAAAACCTGGGGGAATCTGACAGTTGCAGGGAAGAACAGGTCTGGGAAGGGGTCTGGTTCCAGGCACAAATACTGAATGTAGTAATTCACTGATCACAGGCTCCAAGAGTTGCCCTGCTATGTGCTACAGTTAGCAGTGCTCTGGCTCACATCTGAATCCTCAGCCTACGTGTCTACATCCTCCTGAGGCATCTATTTAGTAGACAACTGGACAACTACAGGGTCCATATTTTCATAACATTATCTTCAGGGCCCTCTCGGCCATGATCACACTTCCATGTGTTGATTCTTCTGATACTAGTTAGTCACAAACACTATGACAGGAGAAAAGGGAGGATATGGTGAACCTTGATGTGGAACCACTGCTGTGAGGAATTACCCTCAATCAAAGAGAGGAAGCTCCGAAACATTCTGCAAACAAATGTTCCATTAAACAGAAATCCACCTAAACATCATATTCTGCAGACGCATTGCCCATCTGATTGCACAGGACTTTTTCTAATCTTAGAAAATAAGGTGATAATCAAATGAGGGCTGAGGCTGTCTAACAGTTCAGGACTGACCAGGCACCCCTAGATTCCTCTGCAGAAAGAAGGGTAGAGTGCTACTTACCAGTGTGATTAACTAGGGACTTGTGGCCCATTTATAAACTACACATTCCGACTAGAGGCCAGGAGTCATATATGTGGCCTATACACTGGTTAGCTCACAAATGTCTGATCATTCCTGGCAAAAGAGAAGGAAATGGGATCGCCAAATAGATAGCTCTATACCTTGTTTGTATCGTTAGTTACAGGCTGGATTTGTACAGCATTTATTCCTTCATCAGATTTTGGGAAGTATTTAAGGATTTGAAGAAGTGTGAGACAAGTGGGAGGAAAGAGGTGTTGGGTAGGGGACACAAAGGGGAAGGAGGCTATCTAAGTTACTTTCCTATTGCTATGATAAAAACACCATGACCAAGGCAACTTATAAAATAAGCATTTAATTGGACTTACACTTTCAGAGGGTTAGAGTCAACATATAGCCAAGAGCTCACATTTTAAACCAGAAGTAGGAGGAAGAGAGAAAAACTGGGAACAACATGGGTTTTTGAGACGTCAAAGCATGCCTGCAGTGACACAGCTTCTCCAAAAAAGACACACCTCCCAATCCTTCCCAAACAGTTCCACTATTTGAAATAACAAGTATTCATACACATGAGCATATGGGGGTCATATTGCTGGGCTTTCAGGGTCCCACTTGTGGTTTAATAATAATAATGTGAAAACATCTGTATAGTTTAAGGCTGTTAGCCTTTTTGCTGGGGCAGTCTCTCAGATAGGTACTAACTTGACCCTGCTCCATTCTTGTTCATGTTTCTGTCCTCCTTCTGTGTCTCCAGTGGTATTGCTGATTGTTATACAGGTAAAGCACATATGAAAGGCCACTAGGAATAGCTGAATAATGGACTTAATCAGTTGTATTCTAGTTTGTTTCCTGTTGCTGTGATAAGCACCATGACCAAAGCAACGTGTGAGGAGGGGATTTATTTGGTTTACAGGTTACAGTCCATCGTAAAGAGAATCCAAGGCAAGAACTCAAGGCAGAAACCAGGAGGCAAGTACTGAAGCAGAAACCATGGAGGAATGTTGTGTATGGGCTTGCTTCCTCAGCTTGCTCAGTTTCCTTTCTTACACACCTCAGGACCAATTCTGGCACCACCCAAAGTAGGCTGGACCCTCCCACATCATTCAACAGTACAGAAAATAGCCCACAGACATGGTGGAGGCAATTTCACAATGGAAATTTTTCCTTTCAAGGTGACTCAAATTTCTGTCAAATTGACAAAAACTGATTAGCACACTTGAGATCTTATCAATTTGACACACAAATATATCACTATTAAGCCATAATTTTTCATTTCTTGTTTATCCCACAACTCTCATGTTAATATCACAATCTAAAACACAATATCACTTTAAAAGCTCCACAGTTTTTAAAAACTCAAACACTTTAAAAGTCCAAGATCTCTTTTAAAAATCTGAAGTCTCTTAGTTGTGGTTTCCTATAAAACAAAAGCTAAAGTATGTATTTTCTACCCCAAAAGGAAAGAACCAGATACTAAGAGCAATCACACATAAATGAAATCAAGTCCAGCAGTATAGCTACAAATTCCAGGAATTCGGTGTCTGACATCTCAAACTAAGTCATGATCTTCTGGACTCTAAAAGTAGGATTTGGGTAGTCCTGCTTCTCTTGCTCTGCCATCTGCGGAGTCAGCTCATCCGGCAGGTTCATACCACCTCCATTTCACACCTATGACTTTTTGGTTGTTGTCTTATGGTCCTGGAATCTCTAATATTCCAGGGTATTCACTGCAGCTGAAGCTAAACTTTAACCAGTGGCCTTTTACAATGCCAAATCTTAGCTTTTGTTCATCATGATTCTTTTGTGTCTTAAAACCAGTACCACATGGGAGACTGACACATTTGGAGGCTTGGCTTCTAGTTTGGGATGGAGCTTTGGTCCCCTCTGGTCAGTTCTGTGTGCTGACTCCAGGGAAAGACTTCTCAGAAAATTGCATCCCAGTAATGCTGGTCTTTTATTAACCACAACAGATTTTTCAGTCCCACCTAACAAGCATCAAGTGTTATAGTAAAGCAAAAGTTTCACTTAAATTATGATCTACTCTTGTTAATCACAGCTGAGTCCTTAGCTACAGGTGATGACCAGAAACTACAGGTTCTTAATTCAAATATACCACATAGAGTATTTGAGGGACTAGCAAACTTCCATCTGACATTTTACAAGCTAGGTTTTCTTCATCTCATTTCTTTCAAATTATCTTCCAAGCTTATACAGAGGAACCAATTAAGCTGAATACTCAATGGGTTTTCCAATGCAAAGCTTCAAATTCTCCACTTTCCTCCCACAAGAGCCTAGGGCATAAAAGCCACATGGTGTCAGGTTCATCACAGAAACAACTCCATTCTCCTGGTATCAATTTCTGTTCTTGTTTACTTTCTGTTGCTGTGATAAATACCACAACCAACCAACCAACCAACCAACCACCATCAACAACAAAACTCTTGGGAAAGAAAAGGTTTATTGGGTTTACAGGTTGCAATCCATCATCAAGGGAAGCCAAGACAGGAATCAGGAGACTGGAGACTGGAATGGAATTAAAGACTGGAAAAAAAACTTTCTTACTGGCTTGCTTCCCCTGGCTTTTACTGCTTGCTTTCTTATACAGCCCAACCCCACATTTGGAGGCATTACATCACCCACAGTGGTCTGGGCACTCCTGTATCATTCACTAATGAATACAATACCCTACAGACATTGCCATACACCAGTCTGATGGAGGTGAATCTTCAATTGTAGTTCTTTTTTTCCAGATGACCCTAGCTTGCTTCAAGTTGACAAAAAACTAGCCAACACAAGTCACAACCACTTTCAGCAGAGTTGCCATGACCAAGTATACAGTTGGAATGGACAAATGGGTAACTTTTTGGGAACCACTAACACCTGATCTTGGATGCTCTGAAGTTAAGAGATCAGCATGGAGAATCAGCATACAGTTGAATAACTTTCTGTCAACAGCATCATGTAGTAGACCCTCAGGAGGGGTGTTGCAAATACAACACTTAGGAAAAGAGAAGGCTGCAGGGTTAGAGGCTTGCTAAGCCTTGCTTAACATCAGAGATCACTTAGCATCTAAGGTCTTGCAAATCTCGCTTTGGCTCCAGTCCCTCCTGCTGTGCCTTGTAAGAGAGTAGGGTTCACCCAAACTACACACAAAAACTCTAACAACATGATAATGTTTCTCATATCCCTTCCCAGTTCTCTAACAACAAAATGAAAGTCAACAATGTAGACTCAAGGCAGAGAATTGTTCAATTGGGTGGGCACTGAATGCCAGTTTCACATCTACTTTCTTTCAGGATCATTTCCCTTCTCAGGAAAGTTACGAAGGTTCATATTTTCCAGTTATGTCAATTTAAAATTCAGCAAAAGACATTGATGGATAGCAGAAACATGGCAGAGGAAGGAGTTCCAAAGGCAGAGAAGAAAACATCAACCAAAATGTCACTCAACTGTTCTGGAGTTTCAGAAACTAATTAAAAGCTCAGAGAAAAGACATTGAACTGGTGGTGGCAGGCAGACAAAAGACCAAATACCCAAAACAGCTATAGAATCAGAGGTGAGAACCTTGACACACACACACACACACACACACACACACACACACACACACAGACCTGGTTTTGATGCCTGATGGCTTATGGGGCCGATCTTCATTTCACCTAAGGATAAAGACATTGTTATTAATCACCAGTGCTTGGGACATAAATTGCAGCTGATGTTAATGAGAAACCAAATGAACTATTTCTAGATGATGAAGACATGGAATCTACAAGAGTGAGGAGAGCTGCAAAAGACCTAAGCTTTCTCAGGGACTGACTCATAACCTCTGAGGACTGGGTAAGCCTGTGAAGCAGTACTGAACATGAGACTTTTTTGCAAGCTCTGAGAAGTTTCCTTTGGTCCCCTAGGTATAAGGAAATCAGTATTTCAGGTCTGGAAGCATAACTCAGTAGTAGGATGCTGAGGTGGTTGATTGAGAATGGCGTCAAAGGCTCATATATTTGAATGTTTGGTTCCCAGTTGGTAGAACCGTTAAGAAGGTGTGATGGTTTGGTTATTAACTTGGATACATCAGAAATTAATTAAAAGGTAAGGAGATAGTTGCTCTGAACTCTGCTTGCTAATCATCAAATTGATAGGAAAAAAGGCAATATTCATAAGATTAATATGGCTGACCAGGATCAGGTGATGCAAAATGAAGATTTGGGTAGAAGACCATTTATCAATGCTTTCCAAACCACCTGGGAAAATAGCTGGGCATTCTATAAGGGCTTGAATACACAACCACCACAGAATACAGTGATTATATGCATAGATGTCTTTCAAAGCCTACTAAGAATACACCTAGGAAATTGTATGTAGACAAATATGCAATGTCCATCAAGGCCAGATTTTTACCAAACAGCTAGACACATCCTCCACATGCCGATCGCAAGCTGAGTACATAAGCGAGCTGCTGTGTAACTACGCAGAAAAACACTGGCTAGCAAAGAAAGCACAGCACCTTGACTGAGGAAACAAAATAAGAGAATCTCAAAATAATTACTATTAGGATTGAAAGAAGCCAGAGCCTTCAAAAGGTCCATACTGTGGGGTGTGTGTGTGTGTGTGTGTGTGTGTGTATGTGTGTGTGTATTTGACAGTCTCCATTTGTGCACAATTCCAGGAAATAGAAAGAAGCCCTCATTTCCAGAAAGCATATCTGTGTTTGCTTAGAGACAGAGAGGAGAGTGTCAGGGTGAGGGAGAGGGGAGCGTTGCTAAGGGCCTGAGAACATGTTTTCAGCTGTGGTGAATATTCTGCGTGTCACGTGTCGAACCTGCCAGTGGCACGCCTGAGAATCGGAGCAATTTATCATGCGTCAGAACTATCTTAACGCAGCCTCAAGAAGGAAAGCCATGAAGAAACTCTAAGCTATGGGGAAACAGGGACGTCACCAGATTTGTTTGCCGTTGTGGACTCAGCAACAACACCATCATCAGAAAAAACAATGTTAGAAAGGTCCACACCTGGGGCAAAATGAGAAAAGCACACCTCTGGGAAGTAAATGAACTCCAAACACACGCAAGGAAAGGCTCACAGGGACAACATGTATTTCCCAATGAGAAATACAGGGAGACTACTCAATGACGGGGTCTCAATTACTTTTATTATCATTATTTTCTCTTTGTCATTTTCTTATCTTCTTTCTTTTTTATGATTTACTTATTTATTTACTAATTATGTGTAATTAAGTACACTGTGGCTGTCTTCAGACACTCCAGAGAAGGGAATCAGATCCTATTACAGATAGTTGTGAGCCACCATGTGGTTGCAGGAATTTGAACTCAGGACCTTCAGAAGAGCAGTCAGTGCTCTTAACCACTGAGCCATCTCTCCAGCCCTCCTTCTTCCTTTCTTAATTTCTCTCTTTCTATTCTTCTTCTTTGGCAAGGACACTGTTTATTTTGAAAGGACTTTGCTATAAGCACAGTGGAGAGGCTCTAAGCAGTTGTCTGTTTCTCTCATCCCTGTCCTCCAAGGAATCTGTCTTAGTTAGGATCTAACTGCTGTGAACAGACACCATGACCAAGGCAACTCTTACAAGGACAACATTTAATTGGGGCTGGCTTCCAGGTTAGGAGATTTAGTCAAGTATCATCAAACCAAGGGCATGGTTGAGGGCTGCATCTTCCTTCCAAGTGAAAAGCTGCTCTGGGAAGGAGAGTCAGATCTCAGGTGAGTTCAGATCTCATCAACTACAGAAGGCTCCAGATCTAGAAAAGATGCCCGAGGCACATGTTTTCCAGCTGCAGTTTCACAGAAGAAGGGGGTGAAGGAGTCCTCCCCTCCAACACTGGTCTTATCACTCTGCATCTGCCCTAAGGCTGAATCCCAAGATCCAGACAACAGAGCTCCCAGCAGGCATTGCCCAACCACACACCAGCCTGCCCCACCTGGCCTGTAATTCACTCATGCATGATGAGTCTCTTCTGTACATCTCTCCTAGAGTCGGGGTCACAGGCCTCAAGTGAGACCTCACAACTACTTTTCTATTGCTGTGTTAAAACACCTTGGCCAAAGAAATTAGGGAAGAGTTTACTAGAGCTTGCTTGCAGTTACAGAGGGTTAGTGCATGGCTCTCTTGGTGGGGAGCATGGCAGCAGGAGGTCAGGCAGGCAAGCTGCTGGAACAATAGCTCAGAGCCTAGACCTTGCTCCTGAAGCTTCAAGCATACAGAGGGCCAACTGGAAACTGTATGGGCTTGGGAAAATCACACCAAACCACAGATTCTCATGTTCTCTGCAACCTAGAGTATTTGTGGGGACTGCTAATCATTATCTAGCTGTGCAGCTATGGCCTCTGTGGTGGCAGCTTGTGTTTGGACAGAGCAGATAAAACAGGGTGGTTTCCATGACCAAGAGTGGACCAAGACTGCCTTGGGTTAAATCTTATCCCAGATCCTGCACTCAGGCCAGCGGTTGAATCACAATGTGTGAAAGCTACCAAAATTAACAAAGTTTGCCACATGTAACATGGAGATGCTGTTAACAATAATTCCATAGGCTGCTACAACTTAAATAGTTTAATGGTCCTTTGTCTGCCTCCCTTATGAGGATTTGTATCTGTGGGAGACAGACACAGAGAGTGTATTTGGAGATTGAGACACTGATTCCAAAATGAACTCACATGTATTAAGCTTTCATGGGAGAAGAAAAAGGATAAGGTCCAAAGTGCTCAGAGTTCATGTCCTCTACACACTCCGGACAAACCAGGTATATTGGGGGTGGAAAGGTTCCTCATCTTGACTTCATGAGACCTGACCACGCTGTGTGGAGAGTATAGGTTCTGTGTGTGAGGCAGACTAGAACCTGAATTGCACAAGGACTAGTAAGCCGGGAATCGCCACTTGATAACCTTAAACTTTGGTGCTATTGTTCCAGCGACGACATGGCAGCATCAGAAGGCACCCAGTCCATTTGCACGGAGGCAAAGCATCAAGTTTTGTGAAGTCTGTCCAGATGTATCCCAGGAAGAGTCTAAAAGAAGAGAAAGAAAACAGTCATGACTCCTGCACAATGTGGTTGAGGGATAGGTAGCTTCACACCTCCTGAGAGGGTAGAAGTGCCAGGGTTTCATATGCTAATGTGCAAATACCTTGAACCCCCAGAAAACAGATCAGTGGATCCTAATGTTGCTCTGATTGGGAGAAGGCCTACAGAGGGAGTAAGCTGAGTGGCTTAGGGGCAGAGATTCAGGCTGTAGTAGCCTGGGGTGAAAAGTGGCCTTTACCAGGGACTGAAGCCAGGAGGTCAGACCACCCCTGTTCTGACACTTTGATCCTAGTCAGAGGGAAACATCCAGGCAGCCTAGGGCACCAGAAAGAAAACCCATTGGCTTCAAGAACCAGATGAACAAGCCAACCTCAGGAGAGAGGGAGATGGGATTAAGAAGGAGTCTATTGTATAGGCGTTGAATGCTTGCCAGGCATTGGCCATTCGTGACCACTTTTGATGAATATCTCTTTGTACAGCCCAGGACTCCAAAGGTAAGGAAGAGCCAAGAACATACAGTAACATGTCCAAGGTAAGCACCACTCCTGAGCCGTGGCCTTTGCTGCATGTCAGGTACACTGTTATGTGATGACTCCCGGAAAGTGCCTGCGATTAGGACACACAGGGGCAGAGAAACTTTGAAGCATGTGATGGACTGTGATTTGGTTAAGGGGACAAAGGAATAAGAGGAAGCTGTGCTGTAACATCTTGCTGTGATCAGTCTTTGCTGTTGCTTTCAAAGAAGGATTAGTGCAAAGGGAGCATCCTAAAGGATACTGCCAGGATCCTTCAGGAGACTTTCAAGCAGGAACTAAAGCATACAATGGTTTCATGTTAGTCTCTAAGATTCTGCCTCCAAGCCAGTTTCATTCCAGGGTCCGTCTTCTAAGTGCTCTGAGCTAGAAGATGGCCAGCAGTGTTTGAGAGCTGCCAGAGCAATACCCTTCTTATCTGCTGCCCACCCTGAGGCCGGTGCCATCATCTCTTTTGTGGGCTGTGGCTGATCAGGCAGCACCCAAGAGCAAAGATTCAAAGGGACTCCCAACTTCAGGGAGAGGGCAGAGAGAGAGACAAAGGAAGGCTAGAGGAAGGGACACAGTTAGGATAGACCAAGATCTTACTTCTTCTTGACTTTAGAACCACCCCGGAGAGATCCAGGGTTCTCTCTATGAGAAACAGCACAGGAGAGAGAATGGCAAAGAGATGCAAAGGGGGCAGCACTTTGGTCATATGTCTTTAATATAATTATTTGTCTTTACAAAGGACCAAAATACCTGGGACTTAAAAACACACAAAGTGTTGTTCTGGTTGTATTCTGAGGACCAGTGCATGAGTATGTGTTTTGAGAACCACTGTAACAATCTATATCAGAACTGTGTCTACTCATTTTAGAACATGTGTTTTGCAAACAACTGTAACAATCTAAGTTAAAAATGTGTCCACTCTGCTGCGCGCGTTGGTGGTACACGCCTTTAATTCCAGCATTTGGGAGGCAGAGGCAGGCATTTATCTGAGTTCAAGGACAGCATGGTCTACAGAGTGAGTTCCAGGACAGCCAAGGCTGCACAGAGAAACCCTGTCTCGAAAAACCAAACCAAAAAAATAAAATGTGTCCACTCTTTAGAAAAGATTCAGAAATTACAATGAGGGGGAGACCACAGGAAGAAGAGAACCCACAGCAGAGAGGAGTGTCATGGATTATCAGAGAGCTCCCATTGGCCAGGGTACACAGAGGACTGAAGGGGGTCATTTGCCAAGAGCTCTTCAGAGTACAGCCATGCCAAGAAGTTTGCACTTGAATCAAAGTGTAAGAGGCAGACATTGTGACAGGCAATGGGTGGGATGATTGGACTTTCAGAAGAGTCTGGTCACTGAGGAGAAGCTGGGAGTGAGAAGGGAAGGAGTGAGCAGACTCTGGGAATGCAGGAAGCAGGACGGCAGTAGACATGAAGAGCTTTGGCTGGCATTTGCCAGTCTGTGGGCACAGGGACAGCCTGCAGGCAGAATGGTGTCTCCAGGTACCATGTGGCCAGGGCTGACATGGGGATGTCCCTCTGACAGCGTTTGTCCTTGGAAGGATGCTACTTATCGATTATCATTTGGAGTGGATGGCTAGAGGCACAAACTCAAGGAACTGTTGAACTTCCTATAATCACTCACTCATTCATTCACAAATTATATGGGGTTTCTGACAACTGGTCACTGATTCCCTTTAAGGAGCTAATGAATGCCATCTACTTTTTGTCAGTTATTTTGAGAATCCATGCATAACAAGACAGACATCAGGATGGAAAGACACTGTGGTGTCATGGGTGAATGGCTATCAGGCGTCAGGGGCATAGCACCTTGTCCTTCTGCTTATCTCTGTACCCTTCTCACATCATCAATCCTTGCCACAAGGAGAAGCAACCAGAGCTAGAAATGAGTCTATGTAGGTCTGGGCCCTCCCCAGACTTAGGGCTCTTCTTGATTCCGCATAGCAATCTGAATGAGTTCAGACCTTTATTTGGACAGCTGCCCCACCCCCTTCACCCTCATCCCTAGTTCCTTCCTTCTTCCCTGTCACAATAAGCTCCAGGCTCCAGTGATGGCAGGTACCCCCTAGGTTCCACTAGCACCCGGGGCTTCTGCCCTAGTGACTGCATACACTGAAGCTCTGTCTTCCAGGCAGGATTTCCAGACAAGACTGACAGTTCATCATCATCTCCAGCGCGGCTTTCCCTAGGCTCCATGGTCCTCCTCTGCTGCCGGCTGGATTCTAGAAAAGTGGCTCCCAATCATCTTCTTTATGTCCCAGAGAGTTTTGTCTCCACCTCCACCTGTTTTCAGGTTTTCTGGCAAGTCTGTTTTCAGATGCTCAGGGGAATCTAAACTGGCTGAGCAAAGGGACAATCTGGCTATGTGAAGTCATGGTCTCCAGCAGGACCCTTGAGGAATACCTGTGAGTCATTAGATGAGGGACATGAGTGACACTTCCTTCCATTTGAGAGGCCCCTCCTCCCTCTAGGGATGCTGGACAGTCCTCACCTCTGTCATAGAGCTTAGTACTCTGAACGCTTTTGCCTACACGTGGAATAAACTCACCAGAAACTAACTGGAAAAGTGGATATAGGACCTTCACAGACGCTGCAGAGAAAGGACTTGGGCAGTCTCCAGCTGGGGTCCAAGACACTATACTGCTCTCATTACTGTGACTGGGGATCTTAAGGCTGCTCTCCAGGACCGAGTTGTAGATGTAGGTCCTGTTCCCCTGCACCTGTGTCTCCAGCCATGCCGCTGATGTCCATGGACTCAGTGAGCATGTCCACTAAGGCAGCGTGGACTCTTGTTGAGCCTGATCCTGGAGTCTTCCTCCAGTTGGTTTACCCTGTCATTTGTCTTCTGCTCCTGTCATAGAAGCTCCCCTTTTGTGGTCCCATGACATGTCACATCCTCCAGCCCCACACAGACATCATGGCTTTCTCCTTGTCCTCCACCTGGGATAGACACATGACATGGTGAGGAGCAGCTCACCTGTCCCCACTCTCTGCAGCCAAATCACCCTAGACCACTAGTGTATGACATTTAGCTCCCAAGCCCTACTAGATCCCAGCCACTCAGCTCTACTGGCACAAGCTCTAACTAGGTGCAGAGAGCTGGGTATTTCCAGAGTGTGAGGTTCCTATCTGTGCACCAGCTACTCAGGAAGAGACAGAAAGGCCTGCCTCCTCATGGCCCACTGCATCCCATTCTGGAATTCATGTTGTCCTAATCTGTGTGCCTTCTGCCATTAGAGAAAGCAGTGCTTCTTATATAAACAGGATGGACGCGGTGCTGTGACAGGAACATGGGTTGGCTTCTGAAATTCCATGGACTACATAGTCTGATCACACAGACCTGATGGGATACTGTGTTCAAATAGCCAATAAATAATCGAAACAGTGTGCAACCTCTAAGCAAGGAGAAAATCACAGAGAAAACTCACTGCAGAGCAGAACACATCTCAAGGAGGTCATAGGGAGAGTGGAACTCTTTTGGTTTTAGTGTGAACTGGCCGGGCTGTGAAGGGGATGAGTATCATGGTACCTCACCAGCTAGAAAGAGAACTAGCCTACAGCCCAGTGTTGCCACCGTTGGTCATAAGGACTGTAAGCCCACGGGGCACACAGATATTTGTGCAACCATGGGTTGGCTGTGCTATGAACAATCGTCAGGAAAAGGAAAGAGCCCGGGGAGCCTCTGGAGATGAGCACCTGAAGAAAACAGGGTGCACACCCATGATGTGATTTTAAAGAGTATAGGGCTTCAGTGGAGAGTGAACATGGTAAGTTGAGTAGATTTGGACCTGGGAGATGGCACGGTCGTGATGAAAGGAGAAACTATAATGTCACCTGTAGGAAGAAGTGAAGGTGAAACCCATACTTACTGTTTTCCAATAAATTTCACTGGGAAAATGTGAAAACAAGATCAAAAACAACTCAGTCTTCTGGCTGAGGGCAGTTGTGTTTCGTAAACAGGCAGCTTGGGCTACTCTAGTGGAGTCAAGCAGCCTTGAGGTGGGGCACCAAGGTTGCTTATTTTTATTTGGTTGCTTAATATATCCTGTGCACCAAGTCTGTGGGAAACGGGCGACCATAGTCCCGCCGTGGCAGTGCAGATGGAGGGAAAGTTTGCTCTGACTGCTCTGTAGCTGGTTCAGTCTGACAGTTTTCTTTATGTTCTGCCACAGATTTGTGTGTGTGGGCTGCCGCCCTTGTAGGCAAGCTGATGTTCAAATCCCTTTCTGCTACTCTGATCACGTGGCCCCTTTCCTCACAGATGCTGAATGGTGACAAGGCCATGGCTGTGGAGCCCCAGCTCTCTTCCAACCCGCGCTCCTGGAGACTTTGTCCACTCCACGGGGTTCTTGGGCATTTCCCCTTCAGCTAGACTGCCCTCGATCCCTACAGAATGCTGCACATCTGGTCCTCCTTTCTGGAGGACAAGGCACAGATAGGAGTGTCTGCTTTGGTCTGTTCTCTGAAGGGTGTCAGCTTGACTACCCCCTCAGGATTTAGTTCTCTGTGCCCCGCCCCGCCCCCGCCCCCGCCCCGCCCCCGCCATCGCCCTCTCCACACCAGCAGTGAGCAGGGATTCACTGTTCCCTGTCTACACTGTGATTTTACACCCCATGCCAGAAGCACTAGGTGTTGAGAGCGGACTCTGCATTTCATCCTGAAGTGAGATGTCAGGTCCTGTTCTCTTTTGCCCTCTGGGCAGGGATGTGCACTTGTTGGTCCAGGTCAGGAACTTCAGAATCTCAAGGGCAGACAGCCAAGAGTCAGGTAGCACCTGGCTGTGGACCTGGCCTTTCCCAGTCCCTGCTCAACCTGCCCAGCCCAGGTTTGGCTGTCTGTCCCTCCCCAGTGGGGACTGCCCTGGAGGCCAGGTGCCCTTGCTTTACAGGGGCCACCTGGCCGTGGGAGGAGGGGTCTTGACGCACCTGGGCTTTGCAGAAGCCCCTGTGCTGTGGAGGGGGCTGAGGGGGGCAGGATGCAGTCTGCGGTTCAGGTTCTCTGCTCCTGAGAGCAGCTCGAAGGCAGCCCACCTTCCTCTGGGCTCCAGACCTGTGCATCCCCAGGGCCTGGCGCAGGCTCTGTGCACAGTACAGTGGCGGGGCCTTATGAATGAGCAAGCATTCTTTATTCTCTCCTTTGGAAATGTTACTGGGGGAGGGCGGGCAGGAAGGGGAGCGGGCTCAGAAAATGGCTCAGCAGGCTGCGTGGGGAGCTGGGAAGACTCATGCTTTCCTGGGTGGCAGTGGTGGCAGTGACGAGTTGTGTGTGTGTGTGTGTGTGTGTGTGTGAGAGAGAGAGAGAGAGAGAGAGAGAGAGACTCAGAGACACACAGACATAGGGAATTAGATTGACAGCAGTGCTCTAGTGCCTCTGTGCCAGTTTGAGAGACAGAGACACAGCAATGGACACACAGACACACACAGAATGAGAGAGAGGACTGTGGGAGGGAGAGAGAGTAAGCTCTTGCTCCACTGTGTGTGTGTGTGTGTGTGTGTGTGTCAGAGCTCATGCTGCTCTGTCTGTCTGTCTCTGTCTGTCTCTGCTCTGTCTGTCTAGGGGAAACCCCCCTCCTCTGGATGTTGGAACATTGCCTCTGGGCTCCTTGAGGCAGGGCTAGCCCATGTTCAAGGCCTCCCCTCCCAGCCTAGCAAGGTTCTCACTTGAATCATGGCCACCTTCCCTTATGGGGAAAGGGGCAGAGCCCCCCCCACCAGCCCTCCCTCCCGCCCGCCAAAGACACGGAAGCCTCATCCCTCCGGCCCAGCGCACAGCCCTGTCCCCGTCCCCGTCATCGCCTTCCCCAGCGCGTGGGCGCCCAGAGGCTGCGCACTGGTACCCCAGCCCGGCTCAGCCGCCCCCGCCCGCCCGCCCGCAGCCCCGCAGCAGCCACAGGGGGAACCAAAGAGCCAGAAGCCTTCCCAGCTGCCCGGACCACAGACGCCAACCCCCCCGCCCGCCCGCCCCCACCCCACGCCGCCCGCCCGCCCGCGCCCCGCACGCCAGCCAGCCCACGACCGAGCGGCGGCGGCGGCGGCTGCAGGCTGCGGAGACCGAGTCGGCTGCGCGCGCTGGCGGCCGGCGCTCGCCACCCCGGGTGACTCGCTCGCTCCGTCCGCAGCGGGGTCCCAGTCCGCGGCCGCCGCGCGAGCCCCCGGCCCGCGTTCCGGCGCCCACCGGCCCTCGCCGCCTCTCCGCCCCCTCAGTGCCCGGCAAGGGAGGTCGCGGCAGCGGCCCGGCGGCAGCGGTGACCGTGGCGTCCGCGGCGACAGTGGCGGCGGAGGTGGCAGCCGCGGCGGCGGCGGCGGCAGCCGCGGCGGAGGCGGCGGCGGCGACCGTGGCGGAGGCGGTGGCGGAGGCCTCCGTGGCGGAGGCGGAAGCAGAGGTGGAGGCTGAGGTGGAGGCCGAGGCCTCGGCGGAGGCCAGGCGGGGGGAGGCGGCGGCCCTGGCCGCGGGGAAGGCAGAGGCCGGCGGCGCGGCCGCGGCGGTGGCAGCCACCGAGGCCAGCCTGGCGGAGGCCAGCCTGGAGGAGGCCAGCCTGGCGGAGGCTGCTGCGTCGCCTTCCTACGGGAGGGTGGATATGGACGAAGAGCTGGCGGCGGCCTTGGCCGCAGAAGAGGAGGAGGCGGCGGCCGGGGGCTCGGACGATGGCAACCCAGACTTTCCCACGGCCTCGCTGTACGTGGGCGACCTGCACCCCGAGGTGACCGAGTCCATGCTGTATGAGAAGTTCAGCCCTGCCGGGCCCATCCTGTCCATCCGCCTCTGCAGGGACAAGGTCACCCGGCGCTCTCTGGGCTACGCATATGTCAACTACCAGCAACCGGTGGACGCCAAGCGGGCCCTGGAGACCATGAACTTTGACATGATCAATGGCAGGCCAGTGCGCATCATGTGGTCCCAGCGGGACCCGTCGCTGCGCAAGAGCGGGGTGGGCAACGTCTTCATCAAGAACCTGGGCAAGACCATCGACAACAAGGCGCTGTACAACATCTTCTCGGTCTTTGGCAACATCCTGTCCTGCAAGGTGGCCTGTGACGAAAAGGGGCCCAAGGGCTACGGGTTCGTGCACTTCCAGAAGCAGGAGTCGGCCGAGCGGGCCATCGACGCGCTGAACGGCATGTTCCTCAACTACCGCAAGATTTTCGTGGGGAGATTCAAGTCCCACAAGGAGCGAGAGGCCGAGAGGGGAGCCTGGGCGCGCCAGTCCACCAGCGCTGACTTCAAGGATTTCGAAATCGACTCGGATGACGAGGCCACCTTTCGATGAAGACATCCCAGGACCCAGCCAGTAGAGCCGAATCTTGGCTCCTACCCCCGTTTACAGCCCCCACCCCCCCAACCCACCAGCAGTGTATTGTATTGGGAGTGCAGGTTTCTCCCCCCCCCTCACCTCTTCCCCCTCCCTCTCTCCCCAGCTCACTCTCCCCCTTCACCCCTCCCGCTCCTCTTTTCCCCTTTCCTCCCCCCTCTTGCCCTCCCTCCCTCTCTCTTCCTCCCCCCTCTCCCCCCCCCACCTCAGAGCTAGCTAGATTCCCCATCCCCTCTCTGCTCTCTGCTCTCAGCCCCTCTCCTCTTCTGTCCTCTGCTCTTCCCTCCTCTCCCCAGCTGCAGCAAGGGCCCCCTGTAGAGAATAATCCCACTAATCTGTGCCATTGGAGAGGTTAAAGGCTGCCTCTTCTCCCAGTGGTGGTCGGTCTGATTCTTAAAAGTGTTTTTCTGTCTCTTTGTTTACTGCACAGGTGATGCAATTCGTGGTAGAACTGTCTGGAAGGAGAAGGAAGTCTGATGTGGGAGAAAGAAGCAAGAGTGTAATTGCTTCCCACCATCCCAATACCCAGAGAGAAGCCCCTTTATCTTCTTTGGTGTGCTGTTTTTCCAGGCTCTCTGCTCTGCCTCTCTCTCCCTCTAGCCCCAGACCCCCCTTCCCCATTGGCATTCTTGTAGAGTGGTTCATGTATGTGGTGTTTCTTAACCTGCTTTTTTTCCAGCAACTAAAACCAAACAGAAATCAACGCGTTGGACTTCTTTCCATGCTATTCAACAGGCTTATGATAAGACCGTCATCTTCAGTGCCTGCAGAGTGCTCCTGTGTATCCATGGACCTTAACATTTCTGTAATCATTCCTGCATTGTTGGACATTCAGGTGGTGCCTAGTTCTTTCCCTGTGTTTAAAACCAACACTGTGTGCCCTGAGGAGTGAATCCTTCCTTGTCAAGCCAAATCTAGGCTAGCATCCTGGATGCTCCCTCCTTAACTGTGGACTTGCAGGGTCCACATATAGACGTTTCAAAGACTTTCCCTGTGTGTTGCCAAAAGGCTCCCTTTCATGAGCATTGTACAAGTTTGTATTTGTGCCAGCCAGCCAGCCAGCCAGTGCAGCTAGGAAAAAGAAAAAAATGGATATGCTCATGGTCCCTGCACAGTCTCATGGCCCCCTCTAACTCTCTCTCTCTCTCTCTCTCTCTCTCTCTCTCTCTCTCTCTCTCTCGCTCTCTCTCTCTCTCTCTGCTTGTGTGTATGTCTCTGTATGCGTGTGTGTGCACACGGCGTGTGTGCGTGGTCACTCTCATGAGCTGCAAATGGCATCTTCACTGCTGTGGTTATTTCACTGGAATTGAATGCTGTTTACCACCCCTTTCCTGCGTTCCTGCTTCCTTGCCTTTTCCCTCTTGCCAGAAACATAAATCAGCTATGTTGCAAGAAAAAAAACCAAAATCACTAAGCAGATGATTTAACAGAAGCAATGGAATGCTAAAATGCTGTCAGCAATCAATCCTAATGACTCCCATGCCTTCTTGAATTGTCCTCATCTCTATGTGCCCGCTGTTTTTCATGTGATATATATGTGTATTTAATATATATAAAATTTCAATATCTGCTTTTTCATGCATAAAATATAATATAGATTATAGAGACATAGATGTATAGATATTCTTGAACTTCCTTTCATTGTCATTAAATATTCTTTTAAAATATTCAGTGTGATTTTCTCTGTTTCCAGTGTATGAGTGTGCTAAATGCAGGACTTTGGGCGAATGCATGCTTCTGTGGCACTATTGCACAGAGATTCAGGAATATTTAGTTTTTTTTTTTTTTTTTTTTTTTTTTTTTTTTTTTTTTTTTTTTTTTACTGAATCCACTTTTCTGGACTTGTGTGATATTTTCCCCCCTCATCTACATTAATCTTCTTAAGATTGAAACTTTAGGGAACTTTCCTCATGCTTACATATTTTCCAACGTAAAATTGAAATGTAGAGGAAGGTCTGTTTTTTTCCAGTAAAGTTTCATTTATTAAGATAATTTCATTTTCCTCTCAGGATCCTGGGAGAGCCAGAAGCCTTAGATACGTAGGATGTTTTCTGGAGTGTGTATGGGATTCACTTCTGCACACCTGTAGAATTTTTCAGGCCAGTCAGAGGTTTTGTTTTGATTTATTAAATTATTTTTCTTTATTAAATTAATAGAAGTATCTAAAGTATCCTCATAAAACATCAAACATCACTTAACCTCATAACAACATAAAATTTGAAACACTTGGAACATGTATATAAAACAAGCTGTTACCTCCAAAGCATTAGATTTAATACACGTTTCATTTTGAGTTATTTTCACTGAGTATTTTATATTTCCAAATATCAAGTATACACATATATTTTAATTTTCATTTTTATGGATGAGGTATAATTTCAGTAACTTGACTCTTGTTATATTTTTAAACAATTGTAGTTTTCAGGGCCCTAGTATGGTCACTATTATGAAGAAAGTACTTGTATGTATTTGTAGCACTTGTAGGAATATTTAATTGCCTTATATACATTAATGCCTTTTGTCAAATGTTATTTGCCATAAAATATATGCCTATACACATATATGAACATATTTTATATGAACATATAAAATGGTTCATATTTCTCATGTATTTTCAAGTCATGGCAAAGTGATTAGGCTTGTGTATATTTTTGTTTTATTTTTTAGTACATTTCTTTCTCAAAAAATGTCATGAATATTAAATACAACCAACTACTTTAAAGTAAGCATTTATGTTACTGCCTACTAGTACATTTTAAAGCAAACACCAAATCATCCTTAATATATTCTATAGTAATGTAGTTTTTTTTTTAAAGATTTATTTATTATTATATGTAAGTACACTGTAGCTGTCTTCAGACACTCCAGAAGAGGGCATCAGATCTTGTTAGGATGGTTGTGAGCCACCATGTGGTTGCTGGGATTTGAACTCAGGACCTTTGGAAGAGCAGTCAGTGCTCTTAACCCGCTGAGCCATCTCACCAGCCCAGTAATGTAGTTTTTATATATTTATTTTGAACATATCATATGAAGTTTCTTTTATATAAACACAAAATTTGCATTTTTCCATTTAATTTTCCAAAAACGTACTAATTCTATAGGCACATCATAGTTTTTAAAAGTTTTACTTTATCTTGGACTTAAAGGTAGTTTTTAAAATTTCCCTAGAACACTTGAATATATGTGAAAAATGTCAGCAATACTCTTGTTTGTTTAAGGTAAATGCCTAAGAGTTGTATTGAAAAGCGTAAGTGTTTTAACTTTCTTAACTATTCCATCCTAGCTATCAGTTTACATTAACATGTTAGATAAATGTCTGTTTCTCTGCCCAAATTCTCCCCTAATTATTAGAAACTGTCTTTACTAATATCATTCTATGAAAACTATAACTCATTTTTGGTTACTTTCATTTGTAAAACAGTTTTTTTTTCCTTGTGGTTCAAATAAATTCATTTAAATATATAGAAAAAGTTTCAAAAGTAAAAATCAATTATTATTATATCCCTGTATAATGATCTACCTCTTTATCTTTCCCAAGAACCTATTTTGATGGACTTGATTTTTTCATCTGGCCGCACTTTTTGTCGAATTTTAACGTATGCCCATTGTTTCTATTTTCCTTATTCAAACCAAACATGCTAAAATAGTGATTATATTTTCATATGCTTCTATTAATAGATGATAAGCATTGGCAATTTCTTTTAACTTGATCCTTAGTGCTAGGCAATGTATTTCCAAAAATATATACATATTTTCTTGCATATTATAATAAGTATATTCCCTGTAAAATATCAAATCATGCTTTACATCTTTACGTTGATTCACAGTTGTTTGTTTTTTATTTGGTCGTTTCTTGAGACAGAGTTTCTCTGTGTAGCACTGGCTGTCCTGGAATTCACTCTGAAGACCAGGCTGGCCTTCAACACAGAGATCCACCTGCCTCTACCTCTTGAGTGCTAGTATTAAAGGTATGGGTCACCACCACCACCTAGCTGATACACAATCTTGATTCAGTGAAGACATTGTCAGTATATTGAAATGTCAGTAATATATAATCTGACATTGCTGTATTTTTTCACATCACTCAAATGGTCTTTCAAATTTTGTTGCATATATAGATTGACTCATGTTTTATTTCCACATTTTCAGAGATTTTATTCTTAACTTATCTTTAATTTCAAATGTCAAAGCTTAATTTTTGTTTTATTATATAGTTGTTTCCATAATCATTTACACAACAAATGCTTGTATAACAAACAGAAAAACATTACAATGTATTTTAAAGAACCTTTATTTTGTGGTCTAATTTCCACTTTCAAAATTGTATTGACTTACATCCTGTGTTATGCCTATCTAAAAATGTATACATTTTCTGCACATGGCCCTCAACTACTACAATTAATTTTGGTTTTGCTGTATTACCAGTATGTAAAATGTAAGTCATGCTTTGAAATTTTACTTAGAATAATCCTTTTCTTTTATTTGGTAGGCAAGTCTCAGAAAATCAATAGTGTATTGTTAGAGGGAAGACCATAAAACATAAATATAATCTTAGAACTGAGAAAAAGTCATAATTAAAATAGTTGTATGTTTTCCACACTTTTATATGTAAAAATGCATATAATACAAAAAGGGACCTGTATATTAGTGTTTTGCAGAGAAACCAGCAGGGGCACATGGTTTATGAGAGTTACTTTTCAAGTTGACTCCTGTTGTTATGGAGGGTAGAAAATTCAACAGCCTGTAAACTGGAGACTAAGAATGTTAAAGCAATAAGGCAACCTAACAAGAGAGGGAACCATGGTCATTCAGAGCATTATTGGTGTATTTTTTGTGTTTTCCGGGCCTGGTTAGTTGGTAGTGGAGCATTTCTATCAAGACTAACTTTATGAATCAATGGGTCAGATATAACTCACTTCATGTTACTTGGTAGTTTATGATTATTTAAGGTTCAATGATTGGTCAAGAACTATCTGCCAAGGAACGTAGTTAGTTTAGATGATGGCATGACCTTGCTGCAAAATCCTAAAATATACTACTTAGGGATCTCTCAAAGACTCCAAAAGGAATGACAACATTGACTCTTTAAGCACCATTACATACATTGTATATGGCACAAGTGGTAAAGCAGCATACACAGCATCCTAGACATGTACCATAGTGTATTCCTATTCTGGGTTCTACTGAAAACTAGCAGGTTCAATTAATGAATTGGCAAAGAATGTTTACTGACCATTGTACCTTTTTCTTAGTTATGGGAGGAGCCAGATGTAGCAATTTATCCCAACACACCCCATTATCCCTGAATCTATTGAAATTTTTTGAAAATTTCAATAAGTAAGGACCCTACATTTTTATTAGATTCATTTCTCAGTCTCTGACATGTGTTTTATCTTTAAGTCAAAGGAAGTTGCTAGATGCCGTAAACATAATGCCATTGATGTAATGAAAGAGTGTAGTGTCTTTTTTCATATTTGTAATTTTTATTTTTAAAAATATACAATTCCATATATAATGCATTTCAGCCATTCCCCCTCCATCCCACCTCTCTCATCTCCCTTACACTCCCTTACATTCTCCTCTTTACAAGTCTCTTTCTCACCTTCACATCTTTGGGTTTGTCTTGTGACATACAGAGTTTCAACAGGGCTGTCTTTGGGATCCAGGGTTTCAGACTTTCCATTGTAGTCCTGAAGGCTCAAATACGAGTATACATGTGAAATCAATGACTGCCTCTCTCCCATAATCTGCCAGTAGCCAATAGTTGAGCAGAATGGGGGATGGGCCCATTGAGTTCCCTTCTGTTCCTTCTGGTGCTGGTGAGGGATCCAGTCTTGTGCAGGTAGCTGGAGAGTTGGAACATAGACCATGGTTGCCGTGGCTGTGCATGACCACAATCTTGCATTTCCACTCCTTCTTCGTATATTCTAGCTGCTGCGCTCTTTCTACTCCTAGTCCACAATGTTCTGAGCCGTAGAGGACATGCTGTGGGTGTCTGGTTTGTGGTTAAGTACTTGGGTGTCCCTTAGCCTTGAACTGTGAGCAGCCATGAGTCTCTGCATTCACCACAGTTCACAGTAGAGGGACCCAAGAGTGTAGTGCCTTAAAGAGACATCTCCTGAACATCCTTCTCCAGGGGGTCTGCCTTCATGTACCCTCTCTAAATCTTCAAATCTAGCCCTGGCCCCACATTCAGTGTTATTGCCTAGTCTGGCCACTCCTGCCTACACCACCATTTATCTTTAGGCTTTCTATAGAACCCACCCTACCAGCCATGACTCATCAGATCCTCCCATGTCAAATCCAATCCTTTTAATCAGGCAGATAAACTCACATGTTCAAGCTAGGAGGTGCATCATATACACCACTCCAGTCCAGTCTTTGTTAACCTGACTTTATTCCACTTAAGCCATTTCGAACCTCTAGGCCCAAACTATAGGACATGTGGGACTACCTACCAGACAGCATAAGAACTGCCAATGTTGAGTAAACTCAGACACCAGGGATCTCCGAGATCTGAGACTGTCAGGAGTGGAATGGCTCCCCACCTGAGCCTTTGACTAATGAGCTTCTCTTCCTGTGTATTCCTTCCCCCAAAAGACTTTCTTCCCTCCAGCTCCTCTGGTATACTTGGCCATTGCTCCTAATCAGACCCAATTCTGCTCACCTCAAACCCGCCTTCCCTTCTCCTGGAGTGCAGGCACCCCAAGGGAAAGGTAGACCTTGTACCCTCATCCTGTTCCTGGCTTCCTCTTTGAACCTCCCTCTCTTGGTATTATACTAGTGGCACCTGGGTACCCAGAGTAGAAACCAGGAACCACTGTAGACTCCCTGTTTTGGACTTTACACTGCCTCCTCCCAGTGACATACCAACAGCACCTGGACACCCCCAGCAGAAAGGAAGGACACAGTATGACACAGGACTGCCCACATATCTTCTCTTTTGTCCCAATCTGCTATGTCCATATCAGACAGAATTAACAAAAGAAGCCTACATGCTAAAACCTCAGCATAAAATTGCAATATGACATATACAACTTGTATCTCTCCTCCAAAATCTATCAGTCCTGTAGAAATGTTTGTCAGCAAGAATTACATAAATGGCCAAGCACTGGTGGCACACGCCTGTAATCCCAGCACTTGGGAGGCAGAGGCAGGCAGATTTCTGAGTTTGAGGCCAGCCTGGTCTACAGAGTGAGTTCCAGTACAGTCAGGGCTACACAGAGAAACCCTGTCTCAAAAAACCAAAACCAACCAAACAAACAGCAAACAAAAACAAACAAGAATTACCTAAGTGAACTGCAGGAAACAGAATTTAAAAGAACAATCATAGACTTCATCAAAGCATTCATGGAATTGAAAGAAGAAACAAAGAAAAAGCTGAATGAAACTAAGGAGAAAGAATGTAAGAATAAATGCCTGAGAAATGTCCAAGAAGACACAAACTTAAGGCTGATAGAAATGACTAAGATAATCTAGGACTTGTGTTCTGGCTAGTTCTATGTCACCTTGACATACACTGAAGTCATCTAAGGAGAGAGACCCTCAATTAAGAAAATGTCTCCGCAAGATTGGGAAGTCTGGAATTTTCTTAATGATTGATGGGGAAGGGGGCCAGCCCATTGCAGGTGGTGCTACCCCTGGGCTTGTGGTCCTGGGTTGTAAAAGAAAGGAGACTGAGCAACCCCTGATGAGCAAGCTAGTAAGCAGCACCCCTCCATGGCTTCTGCACCAGCTCCTGCCTCCAGGTCCCAGTGCTGTCCTGATTTCCTTCAGTGATGAACTATAATGTGGAAGTGTAAGCTGAATAAAACCTTTCCTCCTCAAGCTCCTTTGGTCATGATGTTTCATTTCAGCAACTAAAACCCTAAGGCAATTTGAATATGGAATTCAATAGAAGATAGAAACATTGAAGAAGAACCAGGTAAAATGAAGATAGAATTGGAAAGTCCAATAACTCAACTAGAAAACCTAAAAAGAAATCTTATGATTATAATAAAGCAAGCAGAAGATAGACTATGAGAACTCAAAGATAAAGTAGAGACTCTAGACTAAATAAGAAATATAAAAAATTATAAAACAAATACAGGAAGGGAACATACAGGAAACATGGAACACCATGAAAAGACCAAACCTTATTATTATTATTTTTTGACCTTTTATTGAAATAGTTTTTTCATCATATATCCTGATTACTGTTTCCCCTCACTCTACTCTTTTCAGTTCTTTCCTGTGTTCTCTCCCCTCAGGATCCACTCCCTTTCCATCTCTCAATAGAAAAGAACAGGCTTCTAATGGATAATAATAAAATATCAGATAAACCAAAAGCTAACACATCAGACCCGCACACAACAAACAGAGGAAAAGAGTCCAAAACACAGGTATGGATGCAGAGACCCACTCATTTGCACACTCAGGAATCACATAAAAACTCAAAATTGGAAGCTATTATATACATGCAAAGTACCTGTAGGGTAAAAAGACAAACACCCCCCCCATACATACAATGTATACAAAATAGATAAAATTGAAAATAAAAGAGGAAAAACCCTGACATTATAAGACAAGATGCCCTTGAGTTCATTTTCTGTTGGCCATCTACTCCCGGGCATGTAGCCTACCCTTAAGAGTAGTTTGTTTCCCCAGTAAGACTCCCTTGGGAAAAAAAAAAAACTAAGAGGAGCAAGTAAGTGGTGGAGAAATGGAAAAGAAACAAAAGGATGTGGACCCAATGAAGAGAGGCAGAGCTGGAGACTGGAGGAGAGTGAAGAACAACATGATGTGAGTAGCCAGTGATGCCACCTGGGACAACAGTGGGGTTCTGGCCTGTGCTGCCACGGGGGCGGGGGCACATCTGGGCCTGTGGCTCTACAGAAGCAGGGGTCTGTTACCACCATAGTCCAGGTGGACATCTCTGGTCTATACTGCAGCCCAGGGACATGTTGATGTCTAAGGGTTGTGCAGAACTGGTCCCATCCCTCACCTGAGAAGCACTGGAGGCCTGAGAGCAGGAGAGCTGACTCTGCCCCTACAGTACTCAGGGGAGCAACCCTGCGCAGGTAAGCCAGCCTCTAAGGATACAAGTATGGAAGACCCTGGCCCTACCACTCATCTTCCGTTCAGTGGCATGAACAAGGGAGAGATACCATCCTCTTCCATGCTTCCTCACCACCTGCAGCAGGCAGGAGAGCTGGCTCTGGAGTCATGAGAACAGGAGAGCTGTCTCTGCTCCTCCAAAGCTTCACACTCAGGATATCAGGCCCTGCACCTAGACTGGGCAGCACAGTAGAGGTAACTCTGCTCTCAGGGCATAGATGAGCTGGCCTGAGAGTGTGAGTTGGGGAGAGCTGGCTCTACCACTTGTCTACCATGTAGCAGCATCAGCGACTCCCTTTTGCCCTTGACACCAGGAGTAGGAGAATTAGCTTCAATGGGGTCAGGAGAACAGAAGAGTTAGCCCTGCACCTTACCTGGCAGCATAGTAGAGCTGACACTGATGTTGGGGGCACAGGTGAACCGCCCCAAGGGTGTGAGATGTGCTGCCCAGGTGGGGTGCAGGGCCTACTCTCCTGAGTGCTGAAGCAGATGGTGGCCAGAGACAGTTCTCCCTCTCTGATGACCTCGGGGCCAGATCCTGATTCCAAGGGTAAGAGCATGGGAGACCTAGCCCTGCAACTTGCCTGCTGTGCAGTGACATGGGCAAGGAAAGGAGACCTCTCTTGCCCCTTGTCACCTACAGCACAGTAGATCTGGCCCTGGATGTGGAGATGTAGAAGAGCCAGCCCTGACTTTTGTATACTGGGAAGTGATGTAGAGAAGGGATAGATGCCCCCCTAACCTCCCTTGTCACTCACCATCTAAGATAGACAGGAGAGCTGGTTCTATGCTCATGAGAGTGGAAGAATTGGCCATGTTCCTCACTGGAACACTCAGGAGAGCAGGCCCTGCACCTTGTGTGGGCAGCAGAATAGATCCGGACATAGTCGGGTTGGGGGGCAGGGATTGCTGGGCAGTGGACCCAGTGGGCAGGAGAGCAGGAGAGCCAGTGTGCTGACTAGTTCAGATACTTCTCAAAATCCAGGGTTTTGATTTGGCCTTCCCCAACATCTACCCCATTGATTAACTGCTGGAGAGTGTGAAGGGGCCAGTCCTACAGATCCAAAATAATAGGATCTTCATGACACGGAACAACAACAGGAGATCTGAGAGGAGTCCTAGTGGGGTTCCAGTATTGATAGATTAGCAGAAGTCAAAAGCCTTGTACCAAACAAAGAGTTGTTGCAATGAACATTTGCAAGCAAAAAAGTGTGGTCAACAGGGTATACTGCAGGACACATTATGACATGCTACAGTTTCCACAGTGAGATTATTTTTGTCTGTTTCTGGGAGAAGCTGCAAGGATAGAAGGTGGGTATGAGGTGGGTGGAGGAAATGAGTGGCATTGGGGTTTTACAAAGAACAAATAAAACGTTTTAAAAACCACCAAAAATCCATCTATTTGTTGTCTACAAAGAGATACACCTTAGCTTTAAAGGTATGTACCATTGCTCTAGAGGTGGTAGAATCTGGGAGAATGGAGCCAAAAATGAGGTAGACCAAAGTATCAGGCAATATCCAACTTTACTAGAGCATTAGACAATTTATACCCTGAGGGTTAAAAAGTCACATGAGTTAAGTGTCCAAACAGAAGGACAACTGCAAGTGGAACAGAAGCCACACAAGGCAGAAGCATGTTTTCCACAGAGGCATATAAACAAATAACAAGTCAGTGGTAATGAATAATCTGAAGTAAACACCTCTGTCTACTATACCCAGGATAACAATTCCAAGAACAATTCTATGGTTTTGAAGAAACTGATGTCACAAGACTCTTGTCTTGTTTTCTTGGAGTTTTCTCATAAGCGCCCAGGCATATTTATTGCTGTTCTATTCACAACAGACAGGAAATTGAAATAACCCAAATGACTTACAACTGATGAATGGATAACGAAAATGTGTTACATATACTCTATGAAATACTGTAAACAAAAATCAAATCCTGAACTTTGCAGGTAAATGGATGGAATTAGAAAAAGTAAGACACACACAGAGAGACACTTTCTCTCTAACCTGAGGCTCCTAGCTCCAATCCTTAGGTGTGAATCTAGGAACCAGGAAAATAAAAATGGACCATTGCTTGGGTGAGCCAGGGCAAGTATGATAGCAAGGTACAAGGGGTCATATGGACAAAATGGGAAAAATGGGCTCTGTGATTAAAAGGATAGAGTAAAATAAATATAGAAGGGGGAAAGAAGATAAAATAAAAAAGATGTCTGAAAAGGTCATAGGGGATCTTATTTAATTACCTATATAAAATACCTATAAGGCACGTAAATCAGTACAGAAATACACTTACATTGTTTAAATGACATTGGGATGTCAATACTTTGTCTGAAAGCCAAAGGCCATCTAACAAACCCCTGACAACAGATATGAAAAACCCTCTTTTGAGTTGTTGGTAAGTGTTTTCCAGAAGACTATCAAACATCAGAGTCTATTGCCATTGGCCTTGATTTACCTCAGAAGACACTATGAACATCAAAGATAAGGTTCAAAGGCCCCTGAGCTGGAACTGACCTAAAGACAATCTTCATGGTTCCAGAAGGCACTATGCAAGCTTCCAAAGGAGGGAAGCAGCCATCAGTCCTACTTAACTATGACACCTATGAAAACAGTAAGGGGTAGTAGTGGCACACATACTTTGGTGGTAACAAGAGCTCTCCAATTAGACTGAAGGTATGCTCAACAAGGGGTAACCATGCCTGGTATTAGAAACCTAGTTAACTACTCAGGGCTAGTGAAATCACAAATCGTGAAGAACCTACAACCACCACTTTACTAAATCAGCATAATCCCTAACTTCATTTTAAGTATTTATCCTAATACACACACACACACACACACACACACACACACACACATATACATATGCGCGTGCGCGCACACACACACACACACACATTCCACAGATAAGTCATCACCTCTCATCAAGGAAACTTCTCTATGCAACTGAAGGAGACCATTACAGAAAACCACAACCAAGCAAATTCCAGAGTTGTCCTAATGGATACATCTACAATACAACTCTCATACCTAAGCTCAGGAATCATTGAAGAAGAGGTGGTAGAAAGATTGTGAGTGTCAGCAGGCAGCCTTGAAAACATACTTACATGTAACTTTATACAGACCAGGCTGATTGTATTTATTTATTTAGGAATATTAGTAGAAAAGGGCCAAGAGTTTGAAAAGGAGAAAGGAGGTATATGTGGGTGGGTTTGGAAAGAGAAAAGGAAAGCAGGAAATGATGTAATCATATCATAATCTCAAAAGATGAAAGATTTAAATTCTAAAACCTAAGTTTGCTTGTACAGTTTCACAGCTGGTATAATCTGAGTTGGCCAGTGGTTATTATTGGTCTTGTAATCTGAAATAAAACTGCCTCTTAGAGTCTTATGGTCAGAGAGTAAAGGGAATTTGCTATATCAGTAGCTGTGTACTAAGTACAGAGGATATGTTACTGTGTTCAATGAATGAAACCATGTCTTATACAGAAGCTATAATTGGAGTCATCACTTGGTTAAGCTTACACTGTTATTCTCCCAGGTATATTTTGTCTTTTACACAGCCAAATAGGAGAAATGAATGCAGATGTGGTGGAGATTCCCACCCTAGTGCCATTAAAATTTTTGATGGAAGAACTAATCATGATAGTGTTTCTAAGGAAGGGTATTACATTTATGAGTTTAATAAATCAAAAAATATTAATGGCTTCCATGTATCAGGAAACTAATGTACAGTTTCTACATCTTGGTAAGTATGGCTACTTCAACTATGTATTCTAGGACTGAAAAACAACTAAAAGATGACTGTGGGGACCTACTAGACACACAGTGATAGGTATCTGAGCAAAAGCTCCACTGACTGCCTGACATTCTTTACTGTGATTGTAGGGCCTCATTGTTGGGTCTTCTGGAATCAATATCAGTTTAGAGCCAGTGTCTGAACATACCTCAACAGTCTTATTTCCTTTTTTCCAATGCCTGTGGTAAAGCAGTAAGTATATCCTGGTAGAAGGGTATGACAAACAAAATCTGCTTACCTTATGGGTGGTCAGAAACTGGAGGAAGGGGAACCAGTACAAGGAAGGGGTCAGAGAGAAAATATACTTTGGCAAAAGGTTATAAGTTACTTTAAACAATGCTGGAATAAAGATAACATAATAGTTTTGAGTCTATTAGAGGCTTTAAGGAAATCCAGCATACTGTTCATTTACCTAATACATTCATATGGATCAATTAAGAATATAATAGGCTTTCTATTTCACTTTTAGAAATATCATGATCAGTGAGCCAATGACAACAGTCTGTGTGGCTCGGACTTGGTGATTTAACTCTGAAATATGTTTTGGTAGCTGTGTTAGTTATATCTGTTAAGACCTAGGTAAAATATTAAGGCCTAGATGGAATGCTATGGCCTAGCTAACTTTACTGGCTAGCTTGCCATTAGAAGGGAACTTTTTCATATGTTTCTGATGCTACTAGAAAACTTTCTAATGCCAATTGGTTACATATTCTATTCTGTTTTTGTCATTGGAAACCAGTCATGATAGAATCCGTGGAACTGCTTTGCACACTTACCCACCAGAATTCCATCTTCGCAGCATCCATTGCTACATGTTTCTAGATACCTGTCTGTATATATTAGCAAACTTATTTTGCGTCATTTTGACTCTTTAGTAGTCACACATACTTCATTGAAGCCTGAGGCACCATGAATTTAACTGTAGGTCTAGAAATAATGATATATGGTGGTATCCTGAGGAGAATCAGTATTGTTAATGGCAGGCAACCACCACTAGGGAAGCCATGATCACCTGATCAGATAATGAAAACTTTATTTCTTTTTAAAATGTTTTTATTGGATTTTTTAAAATTTAAATTTCAAATGCTATCCCCTTTCCTGGTTTCCCTGCCTCCCAGAAACCCCCTATCCCATTCTCACACCCCCTACTTCTATGAGAGTGTTCCTTTACCCACCGCACTCCCACCTTCCTGCCCATGATTCCCCTACACTGGGGCATCTATCAAACCTTCATAGGACCAAGGACCTCTTTTACCATTGATGCCTGACAAGGCCATCCTCTACCACATATGCAGCTGGAGCCATATGTACTCTTTGGCTGATGGCTTAGTCCCTGGGAGCTCTGGGTCGGGTTCTGGTTGGTTGACATTTTTGTTCTTCCTATGGGGTTGCAAACCCCTTCAGCTCCTTCAGTCCTTTCTCTAACTCCTCCATTGGGGACCCCTCACACTCAGTCCAATGGTTGGCAGGGCCTCTCAGAAAACAGCTATATCGGGCTCCTGACAGCAAGCATTTCTTGGTAGCCACAATATTGCTGGGGTTTGGTGACTGTATATGGGATGGATCCCCAGGTGGAACAGTCTCTGGATGGCCTTTCCTTCAGTCACTGCTCAACACTTTTTTCTTAGATATTTTCTTTATTTTTCAAATGTTATCCTCTTTCCTGGTTTCCCCACCAAAAACACCCTATCCCACCCCCCTCTCCCTACTCACCAACCCACCCACTCCCTCTACCATGTCCTCGCATTCCCCTATACTGGGCATCCAGCCTTCTCAGGACCAAGGGCCTCTCCTCCCTTTGATGGCCAACAAGGCCATCCTCTGCTTGACCTTTATTTGGTCTGTGAATCTGGGGTATTCCAAGCTTCTGGGCTAATATCAGTGAGTGCCTACCATGTGTGTTCTTTTGTGATTGCATTTTCTAGTTCCATCCATTTGTCTAAGAATTTCATGAATTCTTCAATTTTAATAGATGAGTAGTACTCCATTGTGTAGGTATACCACAATTTCTGTATCCATTCCTCTGTTGAGGGACATCTGGGTTCTTTCCAGCTTCTGGCTATTATAAATAAGGCTGCTATGAACATAGTGGAGCATGTGTCCTTATTACATGTTGGAGCATCTTCTAGATATATGCTCAGGAGTGGTATAGCTGGGTCCTCAGGTAGTACTATGTCCAATTTTCTGAGGAGTCGCCAAACTGATTTCCAGAGTGGTTGTACCAGCTTGCAATCCCACCAGCAAAGGAGAAGTGTTCCTCTTTCTGCACATCCTCTACTGCATCTTCTGTCAACTGAGTTTTTCATCTTACCCATTCTGACTGGTGTGAGGTGGAATCTCAGGGTTGTTTTTATTTGCATTTCCCTGATGACTAAGGATGTTGACCATTTCTTTAGGTGCCTCTCAGTCGTTTAATATTCCTCAGTTGAGAATTCTTTGTTTAGCCCTATACCCCATTTGTAATAGGGTTATTTGATTCTCTGGAGTCTAACTTCTTGAGTTCTTTGTATATATTGCATATTAGCCCTCTATGGAAGTAGGATTGATAAAGATCTTTTCCCAGTCTGTTGGTTGCCATTTTGTCCTATTGACACTGGGCTTTGCCTTACAGAAGCTTTGCAGTTTTATGAGGTCCCATTTGTTGATTCTTGATCTTGGAGCAAAGGCCTTTGGTGTTCTGTACAAGAAAATTTTCCAATGTGCCCATGTGTTTGCGGCTCTTCCCCAATTTCTCCTCTATAAGTTTCAGTGCATCTGCTTTTATGTGTAGGTCCTTGATCCACTTGGACTTGAGCTTTGTACAAGGAGATAAGAATGGGTCAGTTTGCACTTTTCTTCATGCTGACTGGAAGTTGAACTAGCACCATTTGTTTAAAATGCTGTCTTTTTTTTCCACTGGATGGTTTTAGCTCCTTTGTGAAACATCAAGTGACCATAGGTGTGTGGGTTTATTTCTGGGTCTTCAATTGTATTGATCTTCCTTCCTTTCTCTGTACCTATACCATACAATTTTTTTTATAACTATTACTCTGTAATACAGCTTGATAAGAGGAATGGTGATTTTGCCAGAAGTTCTCATATTGTTGAGAATTGTACTGGCTGGTTTTGTATGTCAACTTGACACAGGCTGGTGTTATCACAGAGAAAGGAGCTTCAGTTGGGGAAGTGCCTCCATGAGATCCATCTGTTGGGCATTTTCTCAATTAGTGATCAAGGGGGGAGGGCCCCTTGTGGGTGGTGCCGCCCCCAGACTGGTAGTCTTGGGTTCTATAAGAGAGCAGGCTGAGCAAGCCAGGTGAAGCAAGCAAGTAAAAAACATCCCTCCATGGCCTCTGCATCAGCTCCTGCTTCCTGATCTGCTTGAGTTCCAGTCCTGACTTCCTTTGGTGATGGACAGCAATGTGGAAGTGTAAGCTGAATAAACCCTTTCCTCCCCATCTTGCTTCTTGGTCATGATGTTTGTGCAGGAATAGAAACCCTGACTAAGACAAGAATAGTTTTCACTATCCTTGGTTTTTTGTTATTCCAAATGAATGTGAGAATTACTCTTTCTAACTCTATGAAGAATTGAGTTGGAATTTTGATGGGGATTACATTTAATCTGTAGATTGCTTTTGGCAAGATGCCCTTTTTTACTCTATTAATCCGGCTGATCCATGAGGATGGAAGATCTTTCCATCTTCTGAGATCTTCAATTTCTTTCTTCAGCCACTTGAAGTTCTGCCATACAGATCTTTCACTTGCTTAGTTAGAGTCACACCAAATTGTGTAATATTATTTGTGACTATTGTGAAGGGTGTTGTTTCCCTAATTTCTTTCTCAGCCTATTATCCTTTGAGTAAAGGAACAGTACTGATTTGTTTGAATTAATTTTATATCCAGTCATTTGGCTGAAGTTGTTTATCATCTTTAGGAGCTCTCTGCTGGAATTTTTGGTGTCACTTAAGTATACTTTCATATCATATGCAAATAGTGATAGCTTGACTTCTTCCTTTTCAATTTATATCACTTTGACCTCCTTTTGTTGTCTAATTGCTCTAGCTACAACATCAAGTAATATATTGAATAGATAGGGAGAGAGTATGCAGCTTTGTCTATGACTTGATTTTAGTGGGGTTGCTTCAAGTTTCTCTCCATTTAGTTTGATGCTGGCTACCAGTTTGCTGTATATTGCTTTTACTATGTTTAGATATGGGCCTTGAATTCCTGTTCTTTCCAAGACTTTTAACATGAAGGGATTCTGAATTTTGTCAAATGCTTTTTTGGCATCTAATGAAATGAGCATGTGGGTTTTTTTCTTTGAGTTTGTTTATGTAATGGATTACATTGTTGGAGTTTTGTATATTGAACCAACCCTGCATCCCTGGGATGAAGCCTACTTGATCATGGTGAATGTCCACTTTGATGTGTTCTTAGATTCAGTTGGCAAGAATTTTATTGAGTATTTTTGCATCGATGTTCATAAGGAAAATTGGTCTGAAGTTCTCTTTCATTGTTTGGTCTTTCTGTGATTTAGGTATAAGTGTAATTGTAGCTTCATAGACTGAAGTAGTGTTCTTTCTGTTTCTATTTTGTGGAACAGTTTGAAGAGTATTGGTACTAGGTCTTCTTTGAAGGTCTGATGTAATTCTGCTCTAAACCCATCTGGAATTGGGCTTTTTTAAGTTGGGAGAATTTTAATGACTGCTTCTATTTCTTTAGGGGTTATGGGACTGTTTAAATCATTTATCTGATCCTGATTTAACTTTGGTACCTGGTATCTGTCTAGAAAATTGTCTATTTCATCCAGATTTTCCAGTTTTGTTGGCTATAGGCTTTTGTAGTAGTACCTGAAATTTTTTCTTTTCCTCGGTTTCTGTTATATCTCCCTTTTCATTTCTGATTTTGTTAATTTGGATTCTATCTCTGTGACCTCTGGTTAGTCTGGCTAAGGGTTTATCTATCTTGTTGATTTTCTCAACGAACCAGCTCCTGGTTTTGTTGATTCTTTGTATAGTTCTTTTTGTTTCTACTTGGTTGATTTCAGGACTGAGTTTGATTATTTCCTGCCATCTACTTCTCTTGGGTATATTTGCTTCTTTTTGTTCTAGAGCTTTCAGATGTGCTGTCAAGCTGCTAATATATGCTCTCTCCAATTTCTTTTTGGAGGCACTCAGAACTATGAATTTTCCTCTTAGCACTGCTTTCATTGTGTCCCACAAGTTCGGATATGTTGAGCCTTCATTTTTATTGAAGTGTAAAATGTCTTTAATTTCTTTTTTGCATCCTTGACCAAGTTATTGAATAGAGCCTTGTTCAGCTTCAACATGTATTTGGGCTTTCTGTTGTTTTTGTTGTTATTGAGGACCAACCTTATTCTATGATGATCTGATAGTATGCATGGGATTTTTCAGTCTTCTTGTATCTGTTGAAGCCTGTTTTGTGATGGATTATATGGTCAATTTTGGTGAAGGTCCCATAAGGTGATGAGAAGACGGTATATTCTTTTGTTTTAGGATAAAATTTTCTATAGATGTCTGTTAAATCTATTTGGTTCATAACTTCTGTTAGTTTCACTGTATCTCTGTTTAGTTTCTGTTTCCATGATCTGTCCATTGGTGAGAGTGGAATGTTTAAGTCTCCCACTATTATTGTGTGGTGTTCAGTGTATGCTTTGAGCTTTAGAAAGGTTTCTTTTGTGAATGTGGATGCCCTTGCATGTGGAGCATAGATGCTCAGAATTGAGAGCTCTTCTCGGTAGATTTTTCTTTTGTCTTGTATGGAGCATCCTTCCTTATGTTTTTTGATAACTTTAGGCTGAAAGTTGATTTTTTTCGATATTAGAATGGCTACTCCAGCTTGTTTCTTGGGACCATTTACTTGGAAAATTGTTTTCCAGACTTTTACTGTGAGGTGGGTTTCCTGTATGCAACAAAATGCTGGGTCCTGTTTTTGTATCCAGTCTGTTAGTCTATGTCTTTTTATTGGGGAATTGAGTCCATTGATGTCAAGAGATATTAAGGAATAGTGATTGTTGCTTCCTATTATTTTTGTTGTTAGAGGCAGAGTTATGTTTGTGTGGCTATCTTCTTTTGGGTTTGGTGAAAGAAGATTATGCTCTTGCTTTTCCTTTTGTTGGGGTTTTCCATCTATTATTCTTTGTAGGGCTGGATTTGTGGAGAGATATTGTGTACATTTGCTTTTGTCATGGAATATTTTGTTTTCTCTGTCTATGGTAACTGAGAGTTTTGCTGGGTATAGTAGCCTGGGTTGGCATTTGTGTTCTCTTAGGGTCTGTATGACATCTACCCAGGATCTTCTATCTTTCATAGTCTCTGTTGAGACGTCTGGTGTAATTTTGATAGGTCCGCCTTTATATGTTGCTCGACCTTTTTCCCTTACTGATTTTTCTTTCTTTTTTTTAGTGCATTTGATGTTTTGACTATTATGTGATGGGAGGAATTTCTTTTTTGGTCCAGTCTATTTGGAGTTCTGTAGGTTTCTTGTATATTCATGGACATCTCTTTCTTTAGGTTAGGGAAGTTTTCTTCTATATTTTTGTTGAACATATCTACTGGCCCTTTAAGTTGGAAATCTTCACTCTCTTCTGTACCTGTTATCCTTAATGATCTTCTCATTATGTCCTGGATTTCCTGGATGTTTTGGGTTAGGAGCTTTTTGCATTTTGCATTCTCTTTGACTATTAAGTCAAAGTATTCCATGGTATCTTCTGTACTTGAGATTCTCTCTTTTATCTTTTGTATTCTGTTGGTGATACTTGTGTCTATGACTCCTGATCTCTTTCCTAGGTTTTCTATCTCCAGGGTTGTCTCCCTTTGTGATTTCTTTATTGTTTGCATTTCCATTTTTAGATCCTGAATGGTGGATGGTTTTGTTCAATTCCCTCACCTGTTTGGTTGTGTTTTCCTGTAATTCCTCAAGGGATTTTTGTGTTTCCTCTTTAAGGGCTTCTTGTTTACCTGTGTTTTCCTGTATTTTTTAAAGGGAGTTCTTTATGTCCTTCTTAAAGTCCTCTATCACCATCATGAAATGTGATTTTTTAAACTCAGAGTCTTGCTTTTCCAGTGTGTTGGGGTATCCAGGGCTCACTATAATGGAAGAACTACATTCCCACAATGACAAGTAGCCTTGATTTCTGTTGCTTATTCTTGAGCTTGCCTCTAGCCATCTGGTTATCTGTAATGTTAGCTGGTCTTGCTGTCTCTGACTGTGTCTTGTCTTTCCTGTAAGCCTGTGTGTCAGCACTCCTGGGAGACCAACTTTCTCTGGGCAGAATTTGGGTATGGAGATCTTTGGCACAGGGTCAGCTTCAGGATGCTGATGAAAATAGGAAGAATCCTGTCTCTGGCTGTTCCTTGGTTCCCATGTCCTGATGACTCTGGGTGGGTTCCTCTTGGGCCAGGAATTTGAACAGAAGTGGGGGTCTACCTGTGTTCTCAGGTGTGTCAGCACTTCTGCTAGACCACTTTTCTCCCTGCAGCGGAAATAGCTGTGGTACAGGGTCAGCTCCAGGCCCAGATGCAAACCAGAAGCAGTTAACTTCTTTTAAGTATATCATGAACTTTGACTGTACTCATCTTTCTATACCCTCATGCTCCTTTCCTTTTCCCTTCCCCCTACTTCCATTAGACTACTCCCTTCCCCTAGTCTCCTCTTCTATTTTCATGTAACATCTAATATCTATATTTTCTCCTCATCTATAACTTTTCATATCTATGTGCAATCTAAAATCCACAAGTGAAAGAACATACAAAATTTGTCATTATGAATTTAATTGATTTTGCTTAATATTAATATCTATAGTTGCATACTTTCCAACAAGGAACATAATTTCATTCTTATGCCTGTATATAATTCTGTATACATAGTATATTTCTTTATTAATTCACTGATGGACAGATATCTAAGCTGATCCTGTAACTTGACTATTGTAGGTAGTACTACAGTAAACACGGTCATGAAAGTATCTCTGTGGTATGTTTATTAGAGACCTTTCTTGGTTATTGTAAGTGGTTGATCATTCATTGAAGATAATTTATGTATTTCTTTTTTTAAATTTATTGATATATTTATTTACATTGTATTCATGTGCTTTCTTGTTTCAATGATAGAATTGATAGCTTTTAAGCTGTGTACATGCCAGTCTCATGTAGACATTATCTTGAATTTATTAATACTTGTTATATTTAATACACGTGTTTTATTTAGAAAAAAATACATGTATTGAAATGCACAGCACTCACAAATCCCCACTATTCATTTTCTGGTTTTCCTAATGTCAATATCTTATCTTACCATATGTCTTTGTTGTCTTGTGGCTGAGACAAAATGACCTAAAACAACTTCAAGGAACTTAGTTCAAGGGTATATCCAACTATATGGTGCAAAATGAAAGTGATAGGAGCTACAAGAAGGTGCTCACATCATACCCACAATCGGAAGCAGGTAGCAATGCTGCATAATGCTACTCAGCTCCCTATCTCCACATATATAGGCCAGGATCCCCGCTAGAAATTGGTGCGACCCACTGTATGCAGGTCCTCCCACTCCAATTAATGTAATCAATATAACCCTTACAGATATGCCCAGAGGTCCATCTCACAGGTGATTCTACATTCTGTCAAGTTGACTATTAACACTGATCATCACAACATGTTATATTTATCAAAACTGAGAACCCAACATTAATAATGCATTACTATTAAATAAACAAACTCAATCTGTTTTTTAATTATTTGTATCTGTTTTTGATTTCAGAATTCAACCCAGAGTTTCACATTGTTTAATTGCCATATTTACTCACTTTCTTTGATCTCTCACAATTTCTAAGTCTTTATTATTTCTTATTATCTTGAAAGTCTGAAGGAATATAGTTCTCATATCATGTGGAATAACCCTCTGGTTTGTCATTATTCCTGATTATTCTGAGATTGTGACTATTTTTTTTTTTTTGCTTAATAAAATACCACAGAGGTTACATGCCTCCATTATGCCATATGATAGAAGTGTGAGGTTATTCATTATCACTCACACCATATTACTCTATTAGAAAGTTACAGTGTTTTGCCCTCCATATTCCATTATTCAAAAGAAAGTTGCTAAGAACAGCCCAAACTCATAGAAAGAACTGATCACCACCTGAAAAGAGAGGTATTACATACACTAACAAATTTTTCTATAAAATTATTTCTTGTCCTTAATATTTAATTCTTCCATTGACACAGCTGAATACCATAAACCCTGCCTTCTTGATTTAGCTGTATGCAATAACCTTACCTCACTGTTTCAACAGTATATAATAAACAGTATGATCTTGGTGGGGTGGTGGGGTGGGGTGGGGTGCTGTGTGGTTTCTCTGTTAGAGATCCCAATCACTCAATCTCAGCTTTTCTTTCTGTACATATATCCATGTGTCTCTATGTCTTTTTTCCTACTGTCCCTGTGCTTGATGCAGCAGTCTTACTGAAGGGTAGAATTTAGAAACTAAGAAATGATTATTAGGTATGCTCATTGCAACTAATGTCTCAGTGCATATAGATTGAAAATGTTTATGCATTTGTACCCATACTCTCCCATCCTTAAAAATTGTTTGTGCTTCCATTTATCTAAACACTTGGAAACAAAGCAAATTTCCTAATTATAGTTCTTTATAATAAGGTTCATTTTGCCTTCTTTTTTAATTCACTTACAATTTCTCTCTAAGAGTATGTCTTTTATTATTTATATATTTATGTATCCAGTGTTGGCAGACATGCTACTAGTAACCCAGTAAGAGATGTTAGCTATATTGTGGAGGAGAACATATTTGGGTGCTTATTAAATGTTTTATAAAATATGTAAATGATACTTGTTTATGTAAAACAGTATTCAGTGGAGTTAAAAAAGTTTCATCAAGTTATGAAATTTAACATTGGTCATATATATCTATATAACATTGGTTATATAGATATTGATGATCATTTCCTTTCAAAATACATTCTGGAAAAAAGTTACCAATATTATTTGATTTTGTAAGAGTCATGGATAATAAAAATAGTACATAAATACTTTATGCTTGTCAAAGTTCCTCTATGTATAGAATATCCAAATATTTTTATTAGTTTAATTGCCATGTGTTTCTTTTTAAATAGCCTTTACTATGTTAAGATATATTATATCCTTATCAGAAAAGTATGGTAGATTTTGTCAAAGGCCTTTTTTATGTCTATCGAGATGATCATATAATTTCTGTGCTTAAGATCGTTGATTTGATAAATTTTATTTATTGATTTACATATATTTAACTATCCCTGCATGTCTGCAGTAATGCCATCTTGATCATTCTCAAGTACTTTTGGATTTCATTTGCCAGTGTTTAATTTTAGTTTGAATTACTTTATTTGTTATGTGTGTCTATGCATGAGGGAGGTACATGTCTTGTGGAACTCAAAGGACAATTTGTAAGAGTTGGTTCTCTCCTTCACCATGATGATCAAAGGGATTGAACTCAAGTCTTTGGACTTGGAGATACTTGCCTTTGCCTTCTGAGCAATCTCACCTGTACTGATTTGCAAATATTTTATCAATACATGTTTTGTCTGTGTTCATCAGTGAGATTGGGTTTATAATCTTGATTGTTGTGTCTTTACCTAGTTTTGGTATCAGGGTAATACTGGATTCATTAAAAGACTTTGGAAGTGTTCCTTACTTTTCTATTTTGCAGAAAAAGTTGAGAAGTATTGGTATTAGCTCTTCTTTGAAGGTCTGGTAGAATTCTGTGCTGTATCAATCTGTACATATTCAGGTTTTTGGTTCAGGGGTTTAATTTTTAATTTATTCTTTAGTAATTTCATATACACACACACACACACACACACACACACAATGTATTTAGATCATACTCATTCTATATCTTCCTACAACTCCTCACAAGTCCTTCCACATGCATCTCTTCTTTTGAAAAATAATAAGACATCAAGTCTAATTAGTGACACAAATATGCTCATGGTTCTAGAGCTATCAACTAGGACACAGGCACATTCTATGGTCCATGCCCCAGAAATATAATTATTCATGAAATTTTAAATTGCTGTTTTAATCTTGTTGCTTGTTCAAATCTGTTTAAATTATTCGTTTCATCTTGATTTAACTTTGAAGGCTCATACACATCTAGAAATTCATCCATTTATTTTAAAAATTTCAAGTATTAAAAATATTTTAGTTAAAATATATTTGTATCATTTTCACCTTCCCTTTCCTCACTGCAACATCTTCTTCTTGTGTCCCACTCTAATCCCTACCATGCCTTCTTGTAGCATGTAGTTTCTACTATCATGCTTTAAGCTCTGGGCAGACTGAGTTACTAGCCACTGCCGTGGTTCCCTTAGATCTGTAGATGAAACACACACACACACACACACACACACACACACACACACAGAGAGAGAGAGAGAGAGAGAGAGAGAGAGAGAGAGAGAGAGAGAGAGAGAGGTGGGGGGTTATTTTTAATACTTTGTTTTTAGCTCAAAGGCCGGGTACTTCTAAACCTCCCACAGCTAATGTGCCTGTGGGAAGCCACTTTATCCAGCGCCCACACGTGCAGTTGGTAAACAACTTTGACACACGCTTTGCTATGACTCAGCATTGGCATGCTAATGAGGTGCACCTTAGTTCTCCTATCACAATGCAACACGCCGGCAAAAGACAGGCTCCCCCCCCCCCCCCCCCCCCGTGTTGGAGAAGAAAAGCAAGGTCCTGAACAAAGCACTGCAGAGAAGAACCTGGTCTAGGTTAGGCGCTGACATGTACCCTTACCTTCACTCCCAGCTCAACACCTTTAAATCTGCCCTCAATTCAGTTGCCTGGTTACTTTCTCCTTGCTCAGCACCCTGTATCTGCCCTCTGCCTAGTTTCTAGTCTCCTGCCTGCTACACCATACCCTATTGGAGAAATAGCCAATGGCCACTTTACCAGAGATATGACATGGCTGGTAGCTCTCTCCCTCTGAAGCATGGTGAATTTTCTTTCCCCCTCCTGCACCTCCCAGCCTGCCTGCAAGAACCTGGAAGTTCCAGCTCTTCTGCCCAGGCCATTGGTTACTACTATCTTTATTGATCAATCAAGAACAAATTGTGGAACAGGACCTTCAGCAGATTCCAGATCAAAGCATCAGAACCACTCTCGACACCTTCTTTAATAACTCTTAAATTCATGGTCTCCTTTTTCAATGATTATTATTGTCAGTATATATTTTATATTACAAAATATATAATATGTACACAATAAATATGTAAATGTTCATTCTATAGCTATAACTATAATATATAAACTATATACATTATTATTATATAAATATAATACAGATATACAATAAATATATAAATACAATCTGCTGAGTTCATTTAGTATTGGTTGTATGTATATGATTTCAGGGATGTCAATTCATTATAGGTTAACTGCTGAGAGGCTCATCTCTGATGAAAACTGTATCTTCCCCTTCTCAGAAAATAAAATCTTTCTGATAAAATAAGAATCTCTTGTGTACTGTATGGAAGCAACATCTGTCAATAATAAGGCTGAGGCAGGAAATAGGAGATGGAAGTTCTGGTAGGGAGAGAGAAACTCTGCGATAGAGACAGGTCCAGGTAAGAGATTCATCCATAATTCTGAGGAGAAAGATGCACAAAGCTGAAGAGAGGTAACCAGCTATATGATAATCATAGAATAGAATAAATAAGATAATTAAGTTATCTATTAAAATACAACATGTTTTAGACATTATGACATAAAACATATTACAAATATATCTTACAATCTTATAGGTCAAGAAATTGTAAAAGAACAGAAGCAGAGTATGGGATCTCAGAGAGATAGATTACATAGTGCTTTATTAACTTTAAATATTTTGAATGCTAATGAACAACAACAACAAAACATCTGCTGGAAGACATTGGATCATGGACAAAACACTGCTGAACTAAATTGTTCTGTTTATATTAAGGATTTCTTAACTTTAGAATAGAGGTAAAGAAATGTTTTACACTGGGGCAGAGGTTTTCTATTTGTTTCCAGGGGAAACGGAAAAACTCTGGATTCCTTCCAAATTGATAAAAATCAGATTTAACATGAGGAGATCCCCTGAAGATCCTGAATGCAGATATTAAAGAAATCGGGAAGGCCAACATAAAAAGATAAAAATACACTGATCCCCTTACATGGGAACAACTCTGAAACTGGATTTCAGCTATGCATAGCCAATAAATCTTGTTGGCTAAAGAATCCTAAAACTTATCATGCTACCCTTTTAGTTGGCATAGATAGAAATTTATATTGGTTTGGTTACACACCAATATATGTGTGCATTATCCAAACTAATGCATAAAGACAGATGACTTACCTGCTTAAACAGAGAGCAGAGAATCATTTTTAACCAATCTGTGCACACATACATGTATAATTGAAAAAAAATATATGTTGTTGTAAAAGTTTATATCTTTATAGAGACCAATGAAGTTAAAATGGCCCTGACAAGATTCATCCTCAAGGACACTGAGAAGGATTATGTGACACTGAGACACTGAGACTTATTTATTCCAGCATCCTGCTTGATCCTACTCCAGCTGCTTCAATTCTATATCCTCAAAAATCTGCATCTGTACAATTTCTAAATGGCTAGCTAGACACCATCACAGACTGTGTCAGCCAAGACTTCATTTAAATCCTAAACTTTGCCAGCAGAAACTGGACAGCAAATATACAAATTGCTTTCTTAAGACTGAAAAAAATCCCAATTTTCTTAGGGCCCCCCAACAAAAGTAAAATTAGAGCCTTAGGCAACAGATAAATTATGACAATGATGCCCCATTCCCTAAAAGTATAGTGGATGGTTTCTAGTCATTCATAGAATGATGGGTGCTTGCCATCATTTAAGGGGGGTTGGTTACAAGTTGCTAATGGTCTTGGTAAGGGAGGAAACAAAATAAGGAATTGTTAGATTCAGGATTTTTTCTTTCTTTTTCTTTCTTCTGTCCTTTCTCTCCACTCTAGTGTTAGGGGAAAGAGGGGAGAAGGTATGGAAAGAAAAGGGGGGAATATAGAAATAATAGGACAAAAGGGTAGATTATTGAATCTACTTTTAGGCCAAAGAACATTAAGACAAATATTTTTACATCTGTTATGGACTTTGTATATTGATATAGATTAGGATTATATTTTGCTACAACATACTATGTATATATGTTTCAACTCTTGTTTAAAGTATTGTACCTATATAATTCTTTAAAAACATGCAGTGTTACCTCTAGTACTTTTGAAGGGTATTACAATAAACTGTCTAGGATAATTTTAAAATGCAAGTTAGTAGTTAGGCAAATTTATGGTCATGGTAGATACTATATTATTTTAGTTAATTACAGAAATATGCTTCTTAGATTGAACACATAACAAATAGTTTAAAAACAAATAACATATACTTATTCAATTATAGACATATTCTTCAAAAAAGATCCACAGATATTATATTTAAGGATGTTTTATTAATAAAAGGCTTTTTGACAATGAGACAGGTCTGCTTCTTTCAGCACCTCTATTCTACTTCAAAGAAGATGATGAACATTGAAAAATCTCTTTATGGGGTTTGCTTCATATGTAGCAAGCTAGCCATTGGACAAAAAAAATGCCCTTGCTTCAACTGCTGACAGAATGCTGTTCAAACTGGACAAACAAGATCAGGGAAGTTGACTGCCAAGCTTTGCAGAGATAATGTAGGCAAATCTTTCATAATTCCTGTTTCACAGAATAGTCTGTTACATATTCTGGGCTAGAAGGTTGAAGAGGATGCTCTAACAACTCAGAGAAAATTTGAAGGATTGTACAGGTATCCAAGTATCTCTATAATTTCTGTAGGTTAGGAAGGTGCTTGCTCTGTACTGCCTTATTCAGGTAATATTTATATTCCTTCTCATATATCTGATGGGATTGAAAACTAGATAATTACAGTCTCACAATTTAGCTCAAATTGTTTAGGATTTATGAAAAATATTTTTTAATGTGTAAGAAGATGTTTTAAGGTTGGTCATGCAAGTTATAATAAAAATTGATTTATATACAGAACTCTGCACTCACAAGACAGGATAGATAGTAGAATGCTATCTTCAAGGTTCCCAAGTACATATGGACTAGACATTGTGAGTATAATTTTACCTGATAGTTTTCATAATTGTTATTATAGTTTAGTTTGTTATTATAAGAGAAAGTGACTTTTGCTAGACTAAAAGATGGACATGTAGAGAAAATCTCTTGCATACTGCATGGAAGTATAATCTGAAAATAAAAGCTGATAGTCTATTAGCTAAGGTAGGAAATAGGAGGTGGGAGTTCCGGTATGAAGAGAGGAACTCTGGGATAGAGTCACGTGTGGGAAGAGATTGCCCTGCACTCTGAGGAGACAGACATGTGAAACTGAAGAGAGGTAACAGCCATGTGGCACTCACAGGATAGAATAAATGAGCTAATTTAGTTATGAGCTAGTTGAGAAACAAGCCCAAGCTTGTAAATGCCTAGGCATTTCCTCATAAATAACAAATCTCAGAGTCATTATTTAGGGAAATGGGGAGTAGATAGAAAAGCCTGCAGTTGCAATACTAAGTTGCCTGTGTATCTTTGTCTAGGGATGTGGCTCCATAAAATTTCCTCCTGCATGTTAGAATGTTTATTGGTGTTATCAAGATTCAGGTCTTCTTTAAGCAGCAATATTGTTGCAGTATCATGGGTATAGGTTCCCTGTCATTTATAGAAGACACAGGCTCACAGCAGAATTCCTGGCCCTCTGGCATTTACGATCTTTTGCCATATTTTGACAGTGTTCCGTGAGCCTAAAGTGCAGGAGCTGTGTTATAGATGCATTTATTGATGCTGAGCATCCTGTGATCACTTTTTCTCTATATTTTGACTAGTTGAGGCTTTCTGTAATAGTCTCTCGTGCAAACAATGCTTTTTTGAGAATGGGTGAGAGATACTTCCTGGAATTGAGTGAAAATGTTGACACATCATACCCAAACTAATGAGACACAATGAAAGCAGTGCTAAGAGGAAAGTTTATAGCACTAAGTGCCCTAGTAAAGAAACTAGAGAGATCCTACACTAGCAACTTAACAGAACACCTGTGAGCTCTAGAACAAAATGACACACACCCAAGAGTAGTAGATGGCAGGAAATCATCAAACTCAGGGCTGAAATCAACCAAATAGAAACAAAGAGAACAATACAAAGAATCAACTAAATCAGAAGCTGGTTCTTTGAGAAAATCAACAAGATAGATAAACCCCCAGCAAAACCAACTAAAGGGCCCAGAGACAGGGCCCTGTCCATATTAACAAAATCAGAAATGAAAAGGGACACATAACAGAAATGGAGGAAATTTAAAAAAATCATCTGATCCTAGTATAAATGCCTATATTCAACAAATGTGGAAAATCTGGATTAAATGGATAGTTTTCTAGACAGACACCAGGTACCAAAGATAAATAAAGAACAGGTAAACTATCATCAGGCCCACATTCCCTAAGGAAATAGAAGCAGTCATTAAAAGTCTTTCAACCAAACAAAAACAAAACAAAACAAAAAAGCAAACCCAGTGTCAGATGGCTTTAGTACAATATTCTATCAGACCTTCAAAGAAGAGCTAATACCAACACTCCTCAAACTATTCCATAAAATAGAAACAGAAGGAACACTACCTAATTCATTTAATGAAGCCACAATTATTCTGATACCTAAACCACACAAGGACCCAACATAGAGAATTTCAGACCAATTTCATTTATGAATATTGATGGAAAATACTCAATAAAATTCTAGCAAACTGCATCCAAGAATACATTAAAAACAGCATTCACCACAATCAAGTAGGCTTCATCTCAAGTTGGTTTACTATATGAAAATCGATTAACGTAATCCACTATATAAACAAACTCAAAGTTAAAAAAAAATCACATGATCAACTCATTAGATACTGAAAAAACACCCCTTCGTATTGGTATTGGAGAGATCAGGAATTCAAGGACCACATGTAAACACAATAAAAATAATATACAGCAAACCAACAGCAAGTATCAAATTAAATGGAGACATGCTTGAAACACTCCCACTAAAATCAGGTACAAGACAAGGCTGCCTGCTCTTTCCCTACCTATTCAGTAAGGTAGTCAAAGTTATAGCTAGAGCAATAAGACCACAAAAGGAGATCAAGGGGGTACAAATTGGCAAAGAAGTAGTCAAGATATCACTATTTGCAGATGCTTTGATAGCATACATAAGCAACTCCAAAAATTCTACTAGAGAGCATCTACAGCTGATAAGCAAAAAATCGAAGTGGCTGGATATAAAATCATCTTAAGCAAAATGGTAGTCTTCCTTTATACAAATGATAAATGGACTGAGAAAGAAAACATGGAAACACCCTTCACAATAGTCACAAATAATATAAAATATCTTGGGGTAACTGTAACCAAACAAGTGAAAGATCTGTATGACAATAACTTCAAGTCTCTCAAGATAGAACTCAAAGAAGATCTCAGAAGATGGAAAGATCTCCCATGTTCATGGATTGGTAGGATTAACTAAGTAAAAATGGTCATCCTATCTGTCTTAGGGTTTCTATTCCTGCACAAACATCATGACCAAGAAGCAAGTTGGGGAGGAAAGGGTTTATTGAGCTTACACTTCCACACAGCTGTTCATCACTAAAGGAAGTCAGGACTGGAACTCAAGCAGGACAGGAAGCAGGAGCTGATGCAGTGGCCATGGAGGGATGTTTCTTACTGGCTTGCTTCCCTTGGCTTGATCAGCTTACTTTCTTATAGAACCCAAGACTAGCAGCCCAGGGATGGCACCACCCACAATGGGCCCTCCCCCCTTGATCACTAATTGAGGAAATGCCTTACAGCTGGATCTCATGGAGGCACTTCCCCAACTGAACCTCCTTTCTCTGTGATAACTCCAGCCTGTGTCAAGTTGACACACAAAACCAGCCAGTACAATTTACCCCTTGTCAACTTGACACACAAACACATCACTATTAAGCCTCAACCCTTACTTTCTTATACATCCCCAAGATCTAAATAACTTTTAAAGTCCCACAGTCTTTACATATTAAAAGTTCGATCCCTTTAAAATGTCCAATATCTTTTAAAATACAAAGACTTTTAAAAATTCAAAGAATCTTAACTGTAGGCTCCACTAAAATAGTTTCTTCTTTCAAGAGGGAAAAATATCATGGCACAGTCACAATCAAAAGCAAAATCATACTCTAACTGACCAACGTCTGGAATCCACAAATGATCTGCTGGATTCTTCCAAGGGACTGGGTCACTTCTCTAGTTCTATCCTTTGTAGCACAGACCTTGTTTTCTAGGCTCCAGATGCCTGTACCCCACTGTTGCTGCTATTCTTGGTGGTCATCTCATGGTACTGGAATCTCCAAAACACTGCTGTCTTCTGCTGTAACTAGGCTTCACCAATAGCCTCTTATAGGCACACTTCATGGTGACAAGCCTCAACTCTTTGGCATGATTGTTTCAGTCCTGGGCCATCAATTGCAACCGAGGCTGCACCTTCACCAATGGCCTTCCAGGGCCTCTCACAGTGCTGAGCCTCAGATGCTCTTTATGACCCCTTCATGCCTTCAAAACTAGTATCACCTGGGTGAATCTTACACATTTCCAAGTCCAGCCTCAGCACAAGATACAACCTTGGCTATCTCTGGAACACAGTCTCTGTGTGCTCTTAGAAACACTTCCCAGAAGATTTTACCTCAATGATGCTGGTTTCTTTTTAATCACCTCTAATTTCTTAGCTCCAACTAACCAGCATCTATAGTCCGAGTATTGCAAAGGTTTTGCTTTAGTAGTTCTGTTATCTTGTTAATTACAGATGATTCTTCAGCCCCAGCTAACCAAAACCACAGAATCTTCACAATCAAAACAGCAACAGCCCTGATAAGAGTCTAAAATATTCCCTCTGAAATTTCACAATCCAGGCCTCCATTTTCTGCACTGTTCTCAACCTTATCTTCCAAGCTCCTATAGAAAATTTCACAAAGCTCTTAACATCCTAATGGCTCTTCTAACTCAAAGTTCCAAAGTCCTTCCATGGTCCTCCCCAAAACATGGTCAGGTTGTCACAGGAATACCTCACTCCTGGTACCAATTTATCTTAGTCAGAGTTTCTATTCCTGCACAAACATCATAACCAAAAAGCAAGTTTGGGAGGAAAGGATTTATTCAACTTACACTTCCACATTGCTGTTCATCACTAAAGGAAGTCAGAACTGGAACTCAAGCAGGTCAGGAAGCAGGAGCGGATGCAGAGGCCATGGAGGGATGTTACTTACTGGCTTGCTTCACCTGGCTTGTTCAGCCTGCTCTCATGTAGAACCCAAGACTACCAGTCCAGGGGTGGCACCACCCACAAGGGGCCCTCCCCACTTGATCACTAATTGAGAAAATACCCCACAGCTGGATCTCATGGAGGCATTTCCCCAAGGGAGGCTCCTTTCTCTGTGATAACTCCAGCCTGTGTCAAGTTGATACACAAAAGCAGCCAGTACACTATCAAAAGCAATCTACACATTCAGTGCAATCCCCATCAAAATTCAACACAATTCTTCAAAGACATGAACACAGCAATTCTCAATTTCATATGGAAAAATAACAACAACAACAACAACAACAAAAAACCAGGATGGTGAAAATGATTCAAACAATAAAAGAACTTGGGGAAATCACCATCCTTGACCTCAAGCTGTACTACATAGAGAGCAACAGTGATAAAAAGTCCATGATATTGATACACAGACAGACAGATTAATCAATGGAATTAAAGACCCAGAAATAAAACCACACTTATGGATACTTGATCTTTGACAAAGAATGCGAAAATATACAAATGGGAAAAGAAAGCATCTTCAATAAATGGTGCTTGTCTAACTGGCAGTCGGTATGTAGAAAAATGAAAATTGATACAAATTTGTCATCTTGCACAAAGCTCAAGTCCAAATGGATCAAGGACCTCAACATAAAACCAGATACATTGAATCTAATAGAAAAGAAAGTGGGAAAGAGCCACGAACTTATTGGCATGGGGAGGGGCATGAGAGGACAGGTTTCCTAAAGAGAACTCCAGTGGCTCAGCCTCTAGAGAGGTTGGTAAATGAGAACTCATGAAGGTGAGGTCTGTAAAATCTTCTGTAAGGCAAAGGACAAATCAATAAGACAAATAAGCAACCTACAGATTAGGAAAAAAAATCTTCATTAACCCCACATCTGAGAGAGGGCTAATCTCCAAAATATATAAAAGAACTCAAGAAGCTAACCTACAAAAAAACCCAATCAAAAAATTGGGTATAATACTAAACAGAGAATTCACAACAGAAGAATCTTGAATGGCCAAGAAGCACTTAAAGAAATGTTCAAAGTCCTTAGTGATCAGAGAAATGCTAATCAAAACAACCCTGAGGTTCCACCTTACACCAATCAGAATGGCTAAGATGAAAACCTCGGGTAACAACACATGTTGGAGAGGATGTGGAAAAAGAGGAACACTCCTCCATTGCTGGTAGAATTGCACACTGGTAAAACCACTCTGGAAATCAATCTGGAGGTTCCTCAGAAAATTTGAAATAGATCTACCTGAAAACCCAGCTATACCACTCTTGGAAATATACCCAAAAGATTCCACACCATGCCATAGGGGCATGTGTTCCACTATGTTCATAGTGGCCTTATCTGTGATAACAAGAAGCTGGAAACAATCCAGAAGAGTGGATACAGAAAATGTGGTTCATTTATACAATGGAATACTACTCAGCTATTAAGAACAAGGACATCTCTGGATGGTCTTTCCCTCAGACTCTGCTCCACCTTTTGTCTCTGTCTCTCATTCTGTGTGTATTTTTCCCCTTTCTACAAAGTACCCAAGGGATCCATCCTATATACAGTTACAAAACCCAGACACTATTGTGGATACCTACAAGTGCTGGCTTACCAGAGCTGGATATAGCTCTTACCTTTGGGGCTCTCCTAGTGCATGACAAACATAGAGGGGGACACTCCAAGCCAACCATTGAACTGAGTACAGGGTCCCCAGTGGGGGAGCTAGAGAAAGGACCCAAGGAGATTAAGGAGTTTGCAGGACCATAGGAGGAGTCACCCAGTACTCCCAGAGCTCCCAGGGATAAAACCACCAACCAAAGTGTACACATGGAGTTACCCATGGCCCCAGACACATAGGTAGCAGAGGATGATCTTGCTAGACACCAAAAGGAGGAGAGGCCCTTGGTCCTGGAAAGACTTGATGCCATTGTGTAGAGGAATACCAGGGCAGGGAAGCAGGGGAGGATTGATTGGGGAAGGGGAGATGACTTATGGAATTTTCAGGGGAGGGGGAACCAGGAAAGGGGACAACATTTGAAATGTAAATAAAGAATATATCTAATAAAAAAATGAACAAGGACACCCTGAGTTTTGCAGGCAAATGGATGGAACTAGAAAATATCATCCTGAGGTAACTCAGACCCAAAAGGACATGCACAGTTTGTACTCACTAATAAGTGCATATTTGCCAAAAAGTACAAAATACCCAAGATACAGTCCATAGAACTCAAGAAGATTAATAATCCAAAGGGCCCAAGTGAAACCCTGAGGGCCAGCAGAATGAATGGAAACAGGTAATCTTGGGAGGGGACAGGGAGACCCTCTAGAAAGTACCAGAGACCTGGGAAGTGAGAGACTCTCAGGACTCTAAGAGAGAGGCCTTAGATGAAATGTCCAACAGTGGGGAGAGGAAACTTGTAGTGTCCACCTCCAGTAGAGAGGCAGGACATCAAGTGGAGGGATGGGGTTGCCATCCCACAGTCAAAAACTCTGGCCCAGAATTGTTCCTGTCTGAAAGAACTGCAGGGACAAAAATGGAGAAGAGACCGAGAGAAAGGTAGCCCAGTAACCGGCCCAAATTGAGATCCATCTCAAGGGCTGGTACAAATTTATCCAAGGCCTGACACTCTTACTATGGTGTGATTGCAGACAGGAGCATAGCATGATGGTCTTCTGAGAGTCCCAAGAAGCAGCTGACTGAGACAGAAGCAGATACACCCAACCAATGGCCAGAAGCTGCTTACCCCTGTGGTTGAATTAGAGAAAAACTGGAAGAAGCTGAGGAGGAGGGTGACCCCATAGGAAGACCAGTAGTCTCAATTAGCTTGGCCCCCTGAGATCTCTCGGACACTGAGCCACCATCCAGGCAATATACAGGAGCTGGTTTGAAGCCCCTAACACAAACAGCAGAGGACTGACTGGTCTGTGCTCTGTGGGGGAAGAATGCCTAGCACTCTAGAGGCTTGAGGCCCCAGAGAGTGGGAAGGCCTGGTGGTGGGGTGGTGGAGAAGTAGGGGCATCCTCTTGGAGACTGGGAGGAGGAATTGGATGAGGAACTATGGGAGGGCAGAGTGGGCGGGGGGGGGGGTTTACCACTGTACTGTAAAAAAATAAAAGTAATAAAAAAGACCCCAAACAAAGCAAATGAACAAATTTTAAATAAAATAAATAATTATTGTCTTCAACACCATAAAAAAGATATCAAACATTATTTTGTATATTTGTTTGCTATTTTTATGTACACACTTGAAAAGTTGTTTCATCCCAACTACAATTTATGTGGCCATTTATATATTGGAATATTTTTTCTTTGGGTTTGCAATAATTTTAGTTCTTTGTATAGTCTGGATACTAATTCCTCTTAGATGAGTAGATGGCAGGAATTTTCCTTCACTCTGTAGGCTGTCTCTTCAAACTGGTCATTGTTTCCTTTTCTGTGCAGCAGAAGCTTAACTCAATGAAATCACGATTGTGGATTATTACTAGTATTTTCATAGATGTAGGTATCATATTCAGAAAGTCACTGCCTCCACTTTTTTGTTTGTTTGTTTTTGTTTTTGACACTATTCTGGTCTTTTATTTTGCTCTTTACTAGGAATTGTGTACTTTTTGTTCTTTTCTTTTTTTTTTTTTTTTTGCCTAGTGTATTTTTTTTATTTTTTATTGAATATATTCTTGATTTACATTTCAAATGTTATACCCTTTCCTGGTTTCCCGCCTCCCAGAAAACCCCCAACCCATCCTCCCACCCCCTGCCTCCAAGAAGATGCCCCTCAGCCCAACCCACACCCACTTATCACCCCTGGATTTCCCCACACTGGAGTATCTATCTAGCCTTCATAGGACCAGAGACCTCTCCTTCCACTGATGCCCAACAAGGCATTCCTCTGCCACATTTTTGGCTGGAACCATGTGTACCCTTTGATTGATGGCCTAGTCCCTGGGAGCCCTGGGGGGTCTGGTTGGCCGACATCTTCGTTCTTCCCATGGGGGTGCAAACCCCTTCTCCAGTTCTCCCTCCAACACCTCCATTGGGGACCCGCACTCAGTCCAATGGTAGGCTGCTAGCCTCTGTATCTGTAAGACTCTGGCAGGTCCCCTCTGGAGAAAACCATAATATGCCACCTTTCAGCAAGCACTTCTTGTCATTCATAGTAGTGTCCAGTTTGGTGACTATTTATAGGATGAATTCCCAGGTAGGACAGTCTCTGGGTGGCCTTTCCCACTTCAGTCTCTACCCCACACTTTGTCTCCATAATTGCTCTTGTGAGCATTCTGTTCCCTTTCTCAGAAAAACTGAAGCACCCACATTTTGGTCTTCCTTCTTGAGCTTCCTGTGGTCTGTGAGTTGTATCTTGTTTATTCTGAGCTTTTGGGCTAATATGCATTTATCAGTGACTGCATACCATGTGTGTTCTTTTGTGATTGGGTTACCTCGCTCAGGATGACACTTTCTAGTTGCATCCATTTGCCTAGGAATTTCATGAATTCATTGTTTTTAATAGCTGAATAGTAATCCATTGTGTATATATACCACATTTTCTGTATCCATTCCTCTGTTGAAGGACATCTGGGTTGTTCCCAGCTTCTGGCTATTATAAATAAGGCTGCTATGAACATAGTGGAGCATGTGTCCTTATTACATGTAGGAGCATCTCTGGGTATATGCCCAGGAGTGGTATAGCTGGGTCCTCAGGTAGTACTATGTCTAATTTTCTGAGGAACTGTCAAACTGATTTCCAGAGTGGTTGTAACAGCTTGCAATCCCACCAGCAATGGAGGAGTGTTCCTCTTTCTCCACATTCTCACTGGCATCTGCTGTCCCCTGAATTTTTCATCTTAGCCATTCTGACTGGTGTGAGATGGAATCTCAGGGTTGTTTTGATTTGCATTTCCCTGATAACTAAAAATGCTGAACATTTCTTTAGGTGCTTCACAACCATTCAAGTTTCCTCAGTTGAGAATTTTCTGTTTAGCTCTGTACCCCATTTTTAATAGGGTTCTTTGACTCTCTGGAGTCTAACTTTTTGGGTTCTTTGGATATTAGCCCTCTATTGGATGTAGGATTGATAAAGGTATTTTCCCAATCTGTTGATTGCTGTTTTGTCCTATTGACAGTTTCTTTTGCCTTACAGAAGCTTTGCAGTTTTATGATGTCCCATTTGTTGATTCTTGTTCTGTTCAGGAAATTTTCCCCTGTGCCCATGTGTTCAAGGCTCTTTCCCATTTTCTCCTCTATAAGCTTCAGTCTATCTGGTCTTATGTGGAGGTCCTTGATCCACTTGACTTGAGCTTTGTACAAGGAGATAAGAATGGGTCTGTTTGCATTTTTCTGCATGCAGACCTCCAGTTGATCCAGCACCTTTTCTTACAAATGCTGTCTTTTTTTCCCACTGGATGTTTTTAGCTCCTTTGTCAAATATCAAGTGACTGTAGGTGTGTGGGTTCATTTCTGGGTCTTCAGTTCTATTCCATTGATCTACATGCCTGTCACTGTACCAGTACCATACAGTTTTTATCACTATTGCTCTGTAGTAGAGCTTGAGGTCAGGAATGGTGATTCCCCCAGAAGATCTTTTGTTATGGAGAATAGTTTTCACTATCCTGGGTTTTTTGTTATTCCAAATGAATTTGCAGATCGCTATTTCTAGCTCTATGAAGAAGTGATTTGAAATTTTGATGGGGATTGCATTGAATATGTAGATTGCTTTTGGCAAGATGGCCATTTTTACTATATTAATCCTGCCAATCCATGAGCAAGGGAAATCTTTCCATCTTCTAAGATCTTTGATTTCTTTCTTCAGAGACTTGAAGTTCTTGTCATACAGCTCTTTCACTTGCTTGGTTAGAGTCACACCAATATTTGTGACTATTGTGGAGGGTGATTCCCTAATTTCTTTCTCAGCTTGTTTATCCTTTAAGTAGAGGAAGGCTACTGATTTGTTTGACTTAATTTTATATCCAGCTACTTCACTTGGAAAATTGTTTTCCAACCTTTGACTCTGAGGTAGTGACTGTCTTTGTCACTGAGATGGGTTTCTTGTGTGCAGCAAAATGTTGGGTCCTCTTTACATATCCCATCTATTAGTCTATGTCTTTTTATTGGGGAATTGAGTTCATTGATGTTAAGAGATATTAAGGAAAAGTGATTGTTACTTCCTGTTATTTTCACTGTTAAAGGTGGAATTCTGTTTGTGTAGCTATCTTCTTTTGGTTTTGTTGAAAGAAGATTACTTTATTGATTTTTCTAGGGTGTAGTTTCCCTCCTTGTGTTGGTGTTTTCTACCCATTATCCTTTGTTGAGCTGGGATTGTGGAAAGATATTGTATAAATTTGGTTTTGTCATGGAATATCTTTACTTCTTCATATGTGGTAATTGAGAGTTTTGCTGGGTATAGTATCCTAGCCTGACATTTATGTTCTCTTAGGGTCTGCATGACATCTGCCTAGGATCTCCTAGTTTTCATAGTTTCTGTTGAGAAGTCTGGTGTAATTCTGATAGGTCTGCCTTTATAAGTTCCTTGCCTTTTTTCCCTTACTGCTTTTAATATTCTTTCTTTGTTTAGTGAATTTGGTGTTTTGATTATTATATGCCGGGAGGATTTTCTGTTCTAGTTCAACAGTCTGTTTGGAGTTCTGAAGGCTTCTTGTATGTTCATGGGCATCTCTTTCTCTAGGTTAGGGAAGTTTTCTTCTACATTTTTGCTGAAGATATTTACTGGCCCTTTAAGTTGTAAATCTTTGCTCTCTTCTATACCTATAATCCTTAGGTTTGGTCTTCTTATTGTGTCCTGGATTTCCTGGATGTTTTGGATTACAAGCTTTTTGCATTTTGCATTTACTTTGACTGTTGAATCCATGGTTTCTATGGTATCTTCAGCATCTGAGATTCTTCTATCTCTTGTATTCTGTTGTTGATATTTGCATCTATGGCCCCTGATTTCTTCCCAAGGTTTTCTATCCCTAGAGAAGTCTCCCTTTGTGATTTCTTCATTGTTTCTACTTCCATTTTTAGACCTGGATGGTTTTTTTCAGTTCCTACACTAGTTTGGTTGTGTTCCCCTGTAATTCTTTAAGGGATTTTTGTGTTTCCTCTTTAAGGACTTCTACCTGTTGACCCATGTTCTCCTGTATTTCTTTAAGGGATTTGTTTATGTTGTTCTTGAAGTACTCTATTAGCATCATGAGATGTGATTTTAAATCCAGATCTTGCTTTTCCAGTGTGTTGGGGTATCCAGGACTACTTGTTGGAGAACTGGGTTCAGATGTTACCATGTTGCCATGGTTTCTGTTGGTAATGTTCTTGTGTTTGCCTTTTGCATCTGGTTATCTCTGGTGTTAGCTGCTCTTACTGTCTCTGACTGTGGCTTATCTGTCCTGCAAGCCTGTGTATCTGTACTCCTGGGATTCCTATTCTCTCTGTGCACACAGGTGTGTAGGCACTCCAGGGAGACTAGCTCTCTTGTGGTGGCATTTGTGTATGTTGTTCTGTGGTCCAGGATTAGCTCTGTGCTCTCCAGCCTCTCCACCATCCTGGGAGGTTAGCTATCTCCCTGCACCACCTGAATATGGAGCACTGTGGCAGAGGATAGTCCCAGGTGGAGACATAAACTAGAATGCTCCAGCCTGAGGGTTCCAGATGGGTTCCCCTGAGCAGCAGGGGTGGTCCTACCTCTGCTCTCAGGACTCTCCACACTCCAACTGCTCTGAGTGCAGCAGGTTCTCTAGAATGGATCAGGAGATGGTGTCTTTGCTGTAGCAGACCCGCCAAGAGTTTGCCACAGCAGAAAGGCCAGACCACAGAAGGGGCAAAGGAAGGAACGGAAGGGGAGTGGTATTAGGGAGGGTGGGGATTTCAGTGGTTGCTAGGTAGTGAGTCCCACAGGGCCCCCAGCAGCAGCTCTGGGAATCCAGAGGTGGGAAGGGGTTCTTTTTTATTGAATATATTCTCATTTACATTTCAAATGTTATACCACTTCCCCGTTCCCCCCTCCCCCAAAAGTGTAGCTGGTTTTCTAGAATGGATCAACACATGGTGTCTTTGCTGTAGCAGACCCACCAAGAGTCTAATAGAAAGGCCAGGCAGCAGAAGGGGCAGAAGGCCAATGCCTTTACTTTTATTTTGAAGCATATATTTTACATGCCCCTTTAGTAATTGCAAAAGTTCAGGACTTAATCTAAAAACTAAGGACTTTGTCCATTTTTAAATGATATTTTTACAGGTTGAATAGTCACATTATAGTCTCAGTCTTCTGCATGTGGATATACAGTTATTAATACTAAGAAACATATTTCATCTCTAACATATGTTTTTGACATCTTTGTCAAGAACCACAGGTATGTAGGTGGGAAGGCTTATTTCTGGTTCCTCTGTTTCATTGGTCTATGCCTTTGTTTTGTGCCAGCATATTGGTTACCTTGGTTTCATAATTTAGTTTGTTTTGGGGTATTTTAATACTTCTAAAATCTCTCTTTTGGTTCAGGACTTGTTTGGTTATTCAGGTTTTTTTATGATTTAATATCAACTTTTGAATTGATTATTCTGGATTTGTAAAGACTTTCATTGGAATTTTTAAGAAATTAATATAATATTTATTAATCATATTCTTTTTGTCAACTTTACATCCTGATTCATTGGCATTTTGATGGAGATTTTACTGAGTCTATAATGTTAGTATATACTTCTCACAGTATGACTCTTTTCTCTTTTTTCTGCAATAATTCCTTTGTTTATTCACTTTACATCCCAATCATAACCCCTCCCTCCTCTCTTCCCAGTCCTACCCTTACAAATTCCTATTCCCATTGCTCCCCTTTTCCTCAGAGATTCCTTCCTCCCAGTTCCCCCTCCCAGAATTCTTCATCCCCTACCTCCTCCCTTTGACTCTGAGAGGGTGTTCTCCTACCCATTCCCACCTCACCTCACATTTTCATTTTTTTTCCAAAATCCCATGTCAAACACTTTTCAAGGTGAGATCCTCTTTCTTAAAATCCCCCTTGTGCTTACCTATCCCTGCCTGTCTTCCCAGAGTACTCTTGCTACCGGGCTTGCTGGTAGGATCCACTCAATTTTTCTTCCACAGGTACTACAAATTCTGCTTATTTCCAGGACCACATATTGTCCACCTTATCAGTAAAACATCCTCTATTCCCTCTCTTCAGGCACCCAAGCCCCATTCCTAGAACTCCCAGCACCCATTTTAAAGGATGCAAAATGCTTGTTCTGTGTGTAGAGCTATCACTCTTGCATCTCTCAAGCACTCATCCTATTATTTGGTTTATAAGACTTTATCTCTGTTTGCAGATTAAGTCTTCACCTTCCCTTCTGTGGTGGTTTGTACATGCTTCAGCCCAGGGAGCGGCACAATTTTAGAGGGTGTGGCTCTGCTGGAGTAGGTGTGAGCTTCAAGGCCTCAACCTAGCTGCCTAGAAGACAGTATTCTACTCGCAGCCTTCAGATGAAGATGTAGGACTCTCAGCTCAGCCTGGATGCTGCCATATTCCCACCTTGATGATTCTGGACTTAATCTCTAAGCCTGTAGGTCAGCCCCAACTAAATGTTGTCCTTTGTAAGATTTGTCTTGATCATGGTATCTATTCATAGCAGTAAAACTATAACTAAGACAGTTTATAAATCAGCGTCAATCTGAGTGGCCTGCACTACCACCTGAGGCCCATGCTGTTGCCAGGGACCATGTCTAGTTTCATGATCCATCACAACCTGAGTCTCTGTTGATGTCTGAGGCCCATATTACCATCAAAAGCCATGAAGATATCCCTTGTATATGCTGCCACTTGAGGATATGTTGATGTCCTAGCACTATGCTGAGCTGGACCTACCCCTTGCCTGTGTTGGAAAAGTTACTGGCCCTTGCTGGCTACCATACTTGGGAAAGCATTACCCCTCACTTCGGCAGCAAGGGAGAGCTGGCTATGGTGGTATGGGGGAGAGATGTCCCCACCCCTTTCCTGCTGTAACACTCCAGAAAGCTGGTTTTGCCCTTCATCTGCTTTTTGGTGGCATAGGTGAGGGAGAGATGCCCTACTCACCCCTCATTGCCTGTGACCCCAAGATCAGGAGAACAAGACAGTTGTCCCTCCTCTTTACCAGCTGCAGCATTTGGGAGAGTGGGCTTGCACCTTGCCTGGACAACACAGTAGACTTGGCCCTGGTGGTCTGGGGGTGGGCAAGCTGGCCCAAAGGCTTAAGAGTGGGAGAGCTGGCCCTGACCATTACAGGCTGCAGCATTGGGTGAGCTATCGGGGGAAGTGCAGGAGAGGTTGCCCTGGTAGTGTAGGTGAGGGAGGGCTGGCAGGCTGGCTAGCTCAGCTACCACTCAGGCCCAGATCCAGGGCTTTAAGTTAGCCCACCCCAACACAAACCCCATCTATGAGTGGCTGGAGCGCGTGCAGGGGCTGGTCCGCAGAACCAAAACTGCAGAGTCTGTGACACAGGCTAACAGCAGGATATCCTAGAGAAGTCTCTGTGAGGGGCTGGTATTTTTTTTATTGTTATTTTTTTTATTCGATATAATTTATTTACATTTCAAATGATTTCCCCTTTTCTAGCCCCCCCCACTCCCCGAAAGTCCCGTAAGCCCCCTTCTCTTCCCCTGTCCTCCCTCCCGCCCCTTCCCAGTTCCCCGTTCTGGTTTTGCCAAATACTGTTTCACTGAGTCTTTCCAGAACCAGGGACCACTCCTGCTTTCTTCTTGTATCTCATTTGATGTGTGGATTATGTTTTGGGTATTCCAGTTTTCTAGGTTAATAACCACTTATTAGTGAGTGCATACCATGATTCACCTTTTGAGTCTGGGTTACCTGACATAGCATGATGTTCTCTAGCTCCATCCATTTGCCTAAGAATTTCATGAATTCATTGTTTCTAATGGCTGAATAGTACTCCATTGTGTAGATATACCACATTTTTTGCATCCACTCTTCTGTTGAGGGATACCTGGGTTCTTTCCAGCATCTGGCAATTATAAATAGGGCTGCTATGAACATAGTAGAGCATGTATCCTTATTACATGGTGGGGAATCCTCTGGGTATATGCCCAGGAGTGGTATAGCAGGATCTTCTGGAAGTGAGGTGCCCAGTTTTCGGAGGAACCGCCAGACTGCTTTCCAGAGTGGTTGTACCAATTTGCAACCCCACCAGCAGTGGAGGAGTGTTCCTCTTTCTCCGCACCCTCTCCAACACCTGCTGTCTCCTGAATTTTTAATCTTAGCCATTCTGACTGGTGTAAGATGAAATCTTAGGGTTGTTTTGATTTGCATTTCCCTAATGACTAATGAAGTTGAGCATTTTTTAAGATGCTTCTCCGCCATCCGAAGTTCTTCAGGTGAGAATTCTTTGTTTAACTCTGTACCCCATTTTTTAATAGGGTTGTTCGGTTTTCTGGAGTCTAACTTCTTGAGTTCTTTATATATATTGGATATTAGCCCTCTATCTGATGTAGGATTGGTGAAGATCTTTTCCCAATTTGTTGGTTGCCGATCTGTCCTCTTGATGGTGGCCTTTGCCTTACAGAAACTCTGTAACCTTATGAGGTCCCATTTGTCAATTCTTGCTCTTAGAGCATACGCTATTGGTGTTCTGTTCAGAAACTTTCTCCCTGTACCGATGTCCTCAAGGGTCTTCCCCAGTTTCTTTTCTATTAGCTTCAGAGTGTCTGGCTTTATGTGGAGGTCCTTGATCCATTTGGATTTGAGCTTAGTACAAGGAGACAAGGATGGATCAATTCGCATTCTTCTGCATGCTGACCTCCAGTTGAACCAGCACCATTTGTTGAAAAGGCTATCTTTTTTCCATTGGATGTTTTCAGCCTCTTTGTCGAGGATCAAGTGGCCATAGGTGTGTGGGTTCATTTCTGGATCTTCAATCCTGTTCCATTGATCCTCCTGTCTGTCACTGTACCAATACCATGCAGTTTTTAACACTATTGCTCTGTAGTATTGCTTGAGGTCAGGGATACTGATTCCCCCAGATTTTCTTTTGTTGCTGAGAATAGTTTTAGCTATCCTGGGTTTTTTGTTGTTCCAGATGAATTTGATAATTGCTCTTTCTAACTCTGTGAAGAATTGAGTTGGGATTTTGATGGGTATTGCATTGAATCTGTATAGTGCTTTAGGCAAAATGGCCATTTTAACTATATTGATTCTACCGATCCATGAGCATGGGAGGTTTTTCCCATTTTTTGAGGTCTTCTTCCATTTCCTTCTTCAGAGTCTTGAAGTTCTTGTCACACAGATCTTTCACATGTTTGGTAAGAGTCACCCCAAGATACTTTATACTGTTTGTGGCTATTGTGAAGGGGGTCATTTCCCTAATTTCTTTCTCAGCCTGCTTATCCTTTGAGTATAGGAAGGCCACTGATTTGCTTGAGTTGATTTTATAACCTGCCACTTTGCTGAAGTTGTTTATCAGCTGTAGGAGCTCTCTAGTGGAGTTTTTTGGGTCACTTAGGTAGACTATCATGTCGTCTGCAAATAATGATAGTTTGACTTCCTCCTTTCCAATTTGTATCCCTTTGACCTCCTTATGTTGTCGAATTGCCCGAGCTAGTACCTCAAGTACAATATTGAAAAGATAAGGAGAAAGGGGGCAGCCTTGTCTGGTCCCTGATTTCAGTGGGATTGCTTCAAGTTTCTCTCCATTTAGTTTGATGCTGGCTACCGGTTTGCTGTATATTGCTTTTACTATGTTTAGGTACGGGCCTTGAATTCCTGTTCTCTCCAAGACTTTAAGCATGAAAGGATGCTGAATTTTGTCAAATGCTTTTTCAGCATCCAATGAAATGACCATGTGGTTTTGTTCTTTGAGTTTGTTTATGTAGTGGATTGTATTGATGGATTTCCGTATATTGAACCAACCCTGCATTCCCGGGATAAAGCCTACTTGATCATGGTGGATGATCGTTTTGATGTGTTCTTGGATTCGGTTGGCAAGAATTTTATTGAGTATTTTTGCATCGATGTTCATAAGGGAAATTGGTCTGAAGTTCTCTTTCTTTGTTGGATCTTTGTGTGACTTTGGTATCAGCGTAATTGTGGCTTCGTAGAAGGAATTGGGTAGTGTTCCTTCTGTTTCTATTTTGTGGAATAGTTTGAAGAGTATTGGTGTTAACTCTTCTTTGAAGGTCTGGTAGAATTCTGCACTGAAACCATCTGGTCCTGTGCTTTTTTTGGTTGGAAGACTTTCTATGACTCCTTCTATTTCTTTAGGCTTTATGGGACTGTTCAGATGGTCTAGTTGGTCCTGATTTAATTTTGGTATTTGATATCTGTCAAGGAAATTGTCCATTTCCTCCAGATTCTCCAGTTGTGTTGAGTACAGGCTCTTGTAGTAGGATCTGATGATTTTTTGGATTTCCTCAGTTTCCGTTGTTATGTCTCCCTTTTCATTTCTAAGTTTGTTAATTTGGATACTTTCTCTGTGCCCTTTGGTCAGTCTGGCTAAGGGTTTATCTATCTTGTTGATTTTCTCAAAGAACCAGCTCCTGGTTTTGTTGATTTTTTGTATGGTTCTCTTTGTTTCTACTTGATTGATTTCGGCCCTGAGTTTGATGATTTCCTGCCTTCTACTCCTCCTGGGTGAAATAGCTTCTTTTTGTTCTAGGGCTTTCAGGTGTGTCATTAAGTTGGTAATGTATGCTCTCTCCATTTTCTTTTTGGAGGCACTCAGGGCTATGAGTTTTCCTCTTAGCACTGCTTTCATTGTGTCCCATAGATTTGGGTATGTTGTGTTTTCATTTTCATTGTGTTCTAAAAAGTCTTTAATTTCTTTCTTTATTTCTTCCTTGACCAAGGTATCATTGAGTAGAGTATTGTTCAATTTCCACGTGTATGTGGGTTTTCTATTGTTTCTGTTGCTATTGAAGACCACTTTTATTCCATAGTGATCAGATAGGAGGCATGGGATTAGTTCGATCTTCTTATATTTGTTGAGGTCTGTCTTGTGACCAATTATATGGTCGATTTTGGAGAAGGTACCATGAGGTGCTGAAAAAAAGGTATATTCTTTTGTTTTAGGATAGAATGTTCTATATATATATCAGTTAAATCTAATTGGTCCAAAGCTTCAATTAGTTTCATTGTGTCCATGTTTAGTTTCTGTTTTCCTGATCGGTCCATTGAGGAAAGTGCAGTGTTGAAGTCACCCACAATTATTGTGTTAGGTGCAATGTGTGCTTTGAGTTTTAATAAAGTTTCTTTTATGAAAGAGGGTGCCCTTGCATTTGGAGCATAGATGTTCAGGATTGAGAGTTCTTCTTGTTGTATTTTTCCTTTGACCAGCAAGAAGTGTCCCTCAGAGTCTCTTTTGATGACTTTGGGTTGAAAGTCAATTTTATCTGATATTAAAATGGCTACTCCAGCTTGTTTCCTGAGACCATTTGCTTGTAAAATTGTCTTCCAGCCTTTTACTCTAAGGTAGTGTTTGTCTTTGACCCTGAGGTGTGTTTCCTGTAAGCAGCAAAATGTAGGGTCCTGTTTACGTATCCAGTCAGTTAGTCTGTGTCTTTTTATTGGGGCATTGAGTCCATTGATGTTAAGAGATATTAAGGAATAGTGATTGTTACTTCCTATCATTTTTGACGTTATTTTTTAAATTTGATTGCTTAACTTCTTTTGGGTTTGATGAAAGGTTACTATCTTGCTTTTTTCTGGGTGAAGTTTCCCTCCTTGTATTGGTGTTGTCCTCCTATTATCCTTTTTAGGGCTGGGTTTGTGGATAGATATTGGGTAAACTTGGTTTTGTCGTGAAATATCTTAGTTTCTCCATCTATGGTGATTGAGAGTTTTGCTGGATATAGTAGTTTTGGTTGGCATTTGTGTTCTCTTAGAGTCTGCATGAGATCTGCCCAGGACCTTCTAGCCTTCATAGTCTCAGGTGAAAAGTCTGCTGTGATTCTGATAGGTCTTCCTTTATATGTTACTTGGCCTTTTTCTCTTACTGCCTTTAGTATTCTTTCTTTGTTTAGAACATTTGGTGTTTTGATTATTATGTGAAGGGAGGTATTTCTGTTTTGGTCCAGTCTGTTTGGAGTTCTGTAGGCTTCTTGTATATTCATGGGCATCTCTCTCTTTAGGTTAGGGAAGTTTTCTTCCATAATTTTATTGAAGATATTTGCTGGCCCTTTAAGTTGTAAATCTTCACTCTCATTTATGCCTATAATCCTTAGGTTTGGTCTTCTCATTGTGTCCTGGATTTCCTGGATATTTTGGGTTACAAGCTTTTTGCATTTTGCATTTTCTTTAACTGTTGAGTCCATGGTTTCTATGGAATCTTCAGCATCTGAGATTCTTTCTTCTATTTCTTGTATTCTGTTGTTAATATTTGCATCTCTGTCCCCTGATTTCTTCCCAAGGCTTTCTATCTCCAAAGTTGTCTCCTTTTGAGTTTTCTTAGTTGTTTCTACTTCTGATTTTAGATCCTGGATGGTTTTGCTTAGCTCCTTCACTTGCTTGTTTGTGCTTTCCTGTAATTCTTTAAGAGATTTTTGTGTTTTTTCTTTCATGACCTCAGCCTGTTGACCAAAGTTCTCCTGTATTTCTTTAAGAGATTTTTGTGTTTCGTCTTTCATGATCTCAACCTGTTGACCAAAGTTCTCCTGTATTTCTTTAAGTGTTTTTTGCATTTCCTCCTTGTTGGCTTTTGTATTCTCCTGGATTTCTTTCAATGATTTTTGTGTTTCCCTTGCAAGGGCTTCTAACTTTTGATCCATTTTCTCCTGAATTTCTTTAAGTATGTCCTTCATGTGTTCCTGTACCAGCATCATGACCAGTGATTTTAAATCCAAATCTTGTTTTACTGGTGTGATGGGGTATCCAGGACATGCTGGTAGAGGAGAATTGGGTTCAGATGTTGCCATATTGCCTTGATTTCTGTTAGTGACGTTCCTGCGTTTGCCTTTTGCCATCTAGCTCTCACTGGTGTTACTTGGTCTTGTCAGTGCTGGACTCACCAGTGCAAGCTGCCCCTTCCCCGTTGGCCTCTGGTGCACAGCTTACACCCTGCACTGCCTGTAGACAGGGTGCTGCTGTCCAGGCTGTTCAGATCCCGAAGCAGGCACCTGAAGGCTCCCACTGGGGCCCGCAGGATTTATTGGAGCACACCGACTTCTCCCAGCTGGCCGCCCGGAAGCCCCCACTAGCCTCTTGAGGGACCTGGAGATGTGGTGCGGCCACCCAGGCTGATCTGAAGCGGAGAGAGTTGACCTGAGGGCTTCTGCCTGAGGCCTTGCCCCAGATTGTGTCTGTGGACCAGATGGAACCCGTGTGCACCCCCAGGGAGCTCCGAAGGTGTATGCTGCTGTGACCTCCCCTGTGTTCCGCTCACTCCGCTGGGCAGCCGATTTCGAGGGGCTGGTATTGAGAGTGTAGCAGGAGCCAGAGGCCTCGAACCAGACCACTGATTCATTGCAACAAACATTCGCAAGTTAAGATGTGTGGGCAAAAGGGCATAGTGTGGGACACACTGCTACACACGGAAGCTTCCACAGCAAAATTTTTTAATTATTATTTTATTTTTTAAATTAATTTTTTACACTCTATATTTTATTGCTTCCCCCCTCCACCCTCCAACTGTTCCACACCCCATACCTCCTCCCTACCTCCTGTCTCCAGGTGGAAGTCCCCACCCCATCCCCACTCCACCTGACCTCTAAACTCCCTGGGACCTCCAGTCTCTTGAGAGTTAGGTGCATCATCTCTAAATGAGCACACTCCTGCAGTATGTGTGCTAGGGGCCTCATATCAGCTGGTGTGTGCTGCCTGGTTGGTGGTCCAGTGTTTGAGAGATCTCAGTGGTCCAGATTAATTGAGACTGCTGGTCCTCCTACAGGGTCGCCCTCCTCCTCAGCTTCTTCCAGCCTTTCCCTAATTCAACAACAGTGGTCAGCTGCTTCTGTCCATTGGTTGGGTGCAGATATTTGCATCTGACTCTTTCAGCTGCTGATGGGTCTTCTGTAGTGTGGTCATGCTAGCTCCCTTTTTGTAAGTGCTCCATAGCCTCAGTAATAGTGTCAGGCCTTGGGACCTCCCCTTGAGCTGGATCCCACTTTGGGCCTGTCACTGGACCTTCTTTCCCTCAGGCTCCTCTCCATTTCCATCCCTGTAATTCTTTCAGACAGGAACAATTATGGGTCAGAGCTCTGACTGTGGGATGGCCCCCCTCCCTCATTTGATGCCCTGTCTTCCTGCTGGAGGTGGGCTCTACAAGTTCCCTCTCCCTACTGACAGGCATTTCATCTAAGGTCCCTCCTTTTGAGTCCTGAGAGTCTCTCACCTCCCAGGTCTCTGGTGCATTCGGGAATGTCCCCACAACCTCCTGTCTCCTGAGGTTGCCTGTTTCCATTCTTTCTGCTGGCCCTCAGGGCTTTAGTCCTTTTCCCTCACCCAATACCAGATCAGGTTTCCCTCTCACCCCTACTCCCTTTCCCCTATCCACTTTCCCTCCCAGGTCCCTCCCTCCCTCCCCACTTGTGATTGCTTTCTTCTCCCTCCCAAGTGGGACTGAGGTGTCATTTGGGCACTTCAGCTTGTTGACCTTCTTGAGTTCTGTGGACTGTATCTTGGGTACTCTGTACTTTTTTTTTTTTTTTGGCTAACATTCACTTATTAGTGAGTACATACCATGCATGTCCTTTTGGGTCTGAGTTACTTCCCTCAGGATATTTTCTAGTTCCATCCATTTGCCTGCAAAACTCAGAATGTCCTTGTTCTTAATAGCTGAGTAGTATTCCATTGTGTAAATGAACCCCATTTTCTGTATCCATTCTTCTGTCATGGAACATCTGGGTTGTTTCCAGCTTTTGGCTAACACAAATAAGGCCACTACGAGCATAGCAGAACATGTGCCCCTGTGGCATCGTGGGGGCATCTTTTGGGTATATTCCTAAGAGTGGTAGAGCTGGGTCTTCAGGTAGGTCTATTTCCCATTTTCTGAGGAACCTCCAGGTTGATTTCCATAGTGGTTATACCAGTCTGCAAACCTACCAGCAATGGAGAAGTATTCTTCTTTCTCCACATCTTTTCAAACATCTGCTGTTACCTGAGGTTTTGATCTTAGACATTCTGATTGGTATAAGTTGGAATTTCAGGGTCATTTTGATTTGCATTTCTCTGATCACTAAGGACTTTGAACATTACTTTAGGTGTTTCTCAGCCATTCAAGATTCCTCCATTGTGAAATCTCAGTTTACTTCTATACATAATTTTTTGATTGGGTTGTTTGAGTTATTGGTGATTAGTTTCTTGAGTTCTTTATATATTTTGGATATTATCCCTCTATCAGATGTGGGGTTAGTGAAGACTTTTTCCCCAATCTGTAGGTTGCCTATTTGTCTTATTGACTATGTCTTTTGCCTTACAGAAGCTTTCCAGTTTCATGAGGTCCCGTTTATCAATTTTTGATCTTAGAGCCTGAGCCATTGGAATTCTGTTTAGGAAAGTCCCCCATGTGCCAATGAACTCAAGGTTCTTGCCCATTTTCTCTTCTATTAGATTGAATGTATCTGGTTACAGTTCTTGGTCCACTTGGACTTGAGCTTTGTGCAAGGTGACAGATATAGATCTATTTTCATTTTTGCTACATACAGACAGACAAGCACCATTTATTGAAGATGCTTTCTTTTTCACATTGTATATTTTTGGCTTCATTGTCAAAGATCAAGTATAAGTAAGTGTGTGGTTTTGTTTCTGCATTTTCAGTTCTATTCTGTTGATCAACGTGTCTGTCTCTGTACCAATACCATGCAGTTTTTTTTATCACAATTGCTCTGTAGTAAAGCTTGACATCAGGGATGGTGATTCCCCCTGAATTTCTTTTATTGTTAAGAACTGTTCTCACTATTCTGGGGTTTTTGCCTTTTCAGATGAATTTGAGAATTGCTCTTTCCATGTCCTTGAAGAATTGTGTTGGGATTTTGATGGGGGATTGCATTGAATCTATAGATTACCCTTGGTAGGATGGCCATTTTTACTATGTTTATTCTGCCAATCCATGAGCATGGGTGATCTCTCCATTTTCTGAGACCTTAGATTTATTTCTTGAGAGACTTGAAGTTATTATCATACAGGTCTTTCACTTGTTTGATTAGAGTTATCCCAAGATAGTTTATGTTATTTGTGGATATTGTGAAGGGTGTCATTTCCTAATTTCTTTCTCATCCTGTTTATCATTTGTATAAAGGAAGGCTACTGATTTATTTGAATTAATTTTATATCCGGCTTCTTTGCTGAAGTTGTTTATCAGCTGGAAAAGTTCTCTGGTAGAGTTTCGGAGTATCTTATGTATACTATCATATCTGCAAATAGTGATACGTTTATTTCTTCTTTGCCAATTTGTATACCCTTGATCTCTTTTTGTTGTCTTATTGTCCTTGTTAGCACTTTGAGTATTATATTGAATAGATATGGGGAGAGTGGGCATCCTTGTCTTGTCCCTGATTTCAGTGGGATTGCTTCTAGTATGTCTCCATTTAATTTGATATTGGCTGTTGGTTTGCAGTAAGTTGCTTTTATTATGCTTATGTATGGGTCTTGAACTGATCTCTCCAATTCTTTTAACATGAAGGGGTGTTATATTTTGTCAAATGCTTATTCTGCATCTAAGGAAATTATCATGTGACTTTTTTCTTTGAGTTTGTTTATATAGGATTATGTTAATGGATTCCCGTATATTAAACTTACCTTGCATCCCTGGGATGAAGCTTATGTGATTATGGTGAATGATGATTTTGTTGTGTTTGTGGACTTGGTTTGCAACAATTTTATTGAGTATTTTTGCATCAATATTCATAAACACGATTGTTCTGAAGTTCTCTTTCTTGGTTGGGTGGTACCTTGTATGGATTAGGTACCAGAGTAATTGTGGCTTCATGTAATGAATTAGATAGTGTTCCTTCTGATTCTATTTTATGGACTACTTTCAGGAAAATTGGTATCAGGTCTTCTTTGAAGGTCTGGTAGAATTCTGCACTAAATCCATCAGGCCCTGGGCTTTGTTTGGTTGGGAGGTTTTTAATGACTTCTTTTATTTCTTTGTGCAATATGGGCCTATTTAGATAGTTTACTTGCTCTTGATTTAATTTTGGTAGCTGGTATCTGTCTAGAACACCATCCATTTCATCCAGATTTTCCAGATTTGTTGAATATAGGCATTTATACTAGGATCTGATGATTTTTTTTAATTTCCTCCATTTCTGTTGTTATGTGTCCCTTTTCATTTCTGATTTTGTTAATTTGGATACTGTCTCTGGGCCCTTTAGTTAGTTTTGCTGAGGGTTTATCTATCTTGTTGATTTTCTCAAAGAACCAGCTTCTAGTTTAGTTGATTCTTTGTACTGTTCTCTTTGTTTCTATTTGGTTGATTTCAATCCTGAGTTTGACTATTTCCTGCCTTCTACTCCTCTTGGGTGTGTGTCTTTTTGTTCTTGAGTTCTCAGGTGTTCTGTTAAGTTACTAGTGTAGGATTTCTCCAGTTTCTTTACCAGGGCACTTAGTGCTATGCACTGCTTTCGTTGTGTCCTATAAGTTTGGATATGATGTGTCACCATTTTCATTCAGTTCCAGGAAGTCTTTAATTTCTTCCCTGACCAAGTTGTCATTGAGTAAAGAGTTGTTCAGTTTCCACATGTGTGGAGGCTTTCTGTAGTTTTTGCTGTTATTGAAGACCAGCCTTAGGCCATAGTGATCTGATAGGATACATAGTATTATTTCAATCTTCTTGTATTGGTTGAAGGTTGTTTTTTGACCAATTATATGGTGAATTTTGGGGAAGGTACCATGATGTGCTGAGAAGAAGGTGTAAACTTTTGTTTTAGGGTGAAATGTTCTGTAGATGTCTGTTAAATTCATTTGTTTCATAACCATTATTGGTTTCACTGTGTCTCTCTCTCTTTAGTTTCTGTTTCAATGACCTGTCCACTGGTGAGAGTGGGGTGTTGTGGTCTCCCACTATTATTGTGTGAGGTACAATGTGTGTTTTGAGCTTTAGCAAAGTTTCTTTTATGAATGTGGGTGTTTTTGCATTTGGGGCATAGACTTTCTCTTGGTAGATTTTCCTCTTGATGAATATGAAGTGTCCTTCTTCATCATGCTTGATAACTTTTGGTTGAAAGTCAATTTTACTGGATATTAGGATGGCAACTCCTGCTTGTTTCCTGTGACCATTTGCTTGGAAGACCTTTTTCCATCCTTTTACTCTGAGAATAGTGTCTGGTTTTGTTACTGAGATGTGTTTCTTGTATGCAGCAAAATGCTGGATCCTGTTTGTGTATCCAATCTGTCTGGATAGCAAATTTCTTTTAGCTTATGTCTTTTTATGGGTGAGTTGAATCCATTAATATTGAGAGATATTAAAGAGAGATGACTGTTGGTTCCTGATATGTTTGTTTTTGTAGGTCGCTTTATGTGCTTGTGGTTCTCTCCTTTTGGCTTTGTTGTGAGATCCTTTATCTTGTCCCTTCTTTGGTGCAGGTACCTTCTTTGTGTTGGAGTTTTCCTTCTAGGATCCTCTGTAGGGTTGTATTGGTAGATAGATACTGTTTGAATTTGGTTTTGTCCTGAAATATTTTGGTTTCTCCATCTATGTTGATTGCGAGTTTTGCTGGGTATAGTAGCTTGGGCTGGCATTTGTGTTCTCTTAGAGTCTGCATGACCTCTGACCAGGCTCTTCTGGCTTTTAGTGTCTCTGTTGAGAAGTCTGGTGTAATTCTGATAGGTCTACCTTTATATGTTACTTGGTCCTTTTCCCTTGCAGCTTTTAATATTCTTTCTTTGTTCTGTCCGTTTAGTGTTTTATTATGTGACGAGAGGATTTTCTTTCCTGTCCCATTTATTTGATGTTCTATAGGCTTCTTGTACCTTTATGGCCATCTCCTTCTTTAGGTTGTGGAAGTTTTCTTCTATAATTTTGTTGAAGACATTTTCAGGTCCTTTGAGCTGAGAAGCTTCATTCTCCTCTATTTTGATTATATTAGATTTGGTCTTTTCATTATGTGTTGAATTTCTTGGATGATTTGGGTTAGGAGTTTTTATGTTTTGAATTTTCTTTGATAGCTTTGTCAATCTCTTCTATGGTATCTTCTATACCTGAGATTCTCTCTTCTATATCTTGTATTCTGTTGGTAATACTTATATCTGTAATCCCTGACCTCTTTCCTAGGTTTTTCATTTCCAGGTTTGCCTCTATTAACGTTTTTTTTTTTTGTTTCTATTTCCACTTTTAGGTCTTAGAGCACTTTATTCAATTCCTTCACCTCTTTTTTCTGTACCCAATAAGAACTTATGACTTTAACTTAGTAACAATTAAAAGGATTTTTTGCCAAATGAAATTATGGCTATATAATCAATCTTATTTCCTCTCTGTTTCAAATCTGACCATTTCTACATTCTCTAGAAAGACAACTTAATAACAGCCCTTTGCAGCCCCAAATTCCAGGGAACTGGGTCAACAACTCTTTGTAACTTCTTCAAGCTGAGTATGGGTATTGGGATATTAATAAGGGGGTGGGGGAAGGGTAGAAAAAATGGGGGAGTTGGTTGGTCTCAGATTTCTGTGTCTTGACTGGATCTAGCTGAAGTCCAGGACATCAAGAGTTCAAGCAGGTGAGTTCAGCATGTTCTATGAGGAGACTCAACCTGGCTGTATTTTCTGTAATATATAAATCTCAAAACAAAATTTTAGTATCACAAAGACAGATCTTTTTTTTTGTTGTTGTTGTTTCATATTCTGGAATCTAGTTCTCTGGAGGTCTCCCTCTATAATTTCTGATCTAAATAGCTCTGGAAGATGTTCAGAGCCTAATTACCCTTTTTAAAAACAGAAAGACAAAAATCCTTTTTTCCAAATCAGCCTATCCTTGAGCCAGTAACCAGAAAAACCTTCATTTTGACCTCTTTCCCAGAGGAATAATATAACCACAAAACTCAACATCACAGCCATTATGAAAATCAAAACAATCTAAAACAAATAAAATAAGCTAAGATACTGTATAAGCCTCTAGGTTTTTATCTACCCAATGAGATATAATGACTGTGGCTCCATGGACCCCTCCCCCCAGCTTTCTGCTCCTACCTGGAGTCAAGCTGGACAAGCTGAATTCAGTTCTCTACCCAGGGGGCATTCCTGAGTAAGAATGCTCAGAAAAAAACATAGAATGTATTGACTAATAACCACCTGACATCTTACAGGCCCCGCCACCCAGGCCTCCTCCCTCAAGAGGGAGAAAGGTGATGGGGCAGAGATGGGAGATTGGTCAAGCTGTGGGATGGCAGCCAGGCTCCCCAGGATGTCGGGGAGGGGTGACAGGGTTGGGTGGTTCGGTGTCATGGGTGACTCACCTTTCCCCGCCAGGCCTTCTCTGCCATCCTGGAGCTGGTTGCAGTGCATCACCAAGGTGGAAGTGCATCCTGCAGTAGCCAGTGTCTGGCCAGGGGGTGGCCCCCTGCCAGCCCCACATCTGGCCCCGCCCACATTTCTCCACCAGCCTCTGGAACAGGGGGAAGGGGTATGATGCGAAGCACGGGTGCATTGCTAGATGTGTGCCGCTCTGGGTTGAAACAACACAGAGAAAAACAACCCTGCCACAGGCTCACCTAGGTCCAGGGACACAGAACAAGACACTAAGGAACACAGAGGAAACATTTTGTCCCTACATTGGCCCAGTTACAGATACCAGGTGCCCCTGCCCGTGGCAGGAGCTGGATAAACCAGATCATAGCACAACTCCCGCAGTTACTGTCCTGCCATGTTCAGAAGGAGCAGAGCTCTCCAGGTTCTCTCCTAGGTCTGGGGTGTCCCCTATACTCCCGTGGTCTCGACCTTTGGCACACTTGCCAGTCAAGCTCACCACACCAGACACCATAGGCTCTCCGAGCCTCCAGCATCCTAGACATTTGCAAGCAAACCAAAAGTTCAGACAAGTGTAAAGATTCACACTTTGACAAACAGTGAGACAGAAAACAAACCGCACGGTGAGACTTCCGATTCACTACTCCAGCGTGTCCCCACAGGAGGTCAGTTTCCTAGCCAATGCACCAAATGTAAGACTTGAGGGAGTCTTAACTTACCAGAGAGACCCCCTGAGTGAATCACACGGAGATGGGAATCGATGCAAAAAGCAAGAGGACTTTTATTTATTTAAACATTTAAACATTTAAAGCATGTTGGTGCCATCCTGCACATGGAGACAGAACTTTTTTACCCGTGTTTTCCTTAATTTCTTTCAGTGAGTTATTGATATCCTCCTTAAAGAACTCTATTATCCTCATGATATAGAATTTATGTCAGCTTCCTGATTATCAGGTGTGTTGGTGTATTCAGGGCTTGTCTGGTGGGAGAACTGGGTTCTCATGATGCCCAGGTATATTGGCTTCTGTTGCTTATGGACTTACACTTGCCTTTCACCATCTGGATATCCCTGATGTTTATTGGTCTGGGTGACTGTCTGGAGTCTGCCTCTTTTGTCCCTGGGTCACTTCAGGTCTCCTGATAGGCCTGTAGCCTTTGCAGACCACCTGTGGGGCCTTCCAACTGGGGGCTCTTCACTGGGGAAGAGTAGATCTCCTGGAAGGCCTTCAGACTATTGGGTCTTCTGTGAAGCAGTCAAGATGTTGTCCAACTGCTCTGAGTGCAGCTGATCCTCAACTTCTCTGAGTGCAGTGGGGTCTCTAGGATGGGTCAGGATATGATGTCTTCACTAGAGCAGACCAGCTAAGAGTCTGCCCCAGAAGAAATGACCAGGAGGAGGAAGGGGCAGAAGTGATAGAAGGGAACTAGTATTCGGGAATGTGGGGGGTTTGGTGGCTGATGGGTCCCGAGTCCACAAGGCTCCCAGCAGCAGCTCTGGGATTCCAGGGGAGTAGTTCTTACCAACTGCTCTGACTGCAGCAGGTTCTCTAGAATGGATCAGGATATGGTGTCTTCACTGGAGCAGACCAGCCAAGAGTCTACCCCCATAGAAAGGACCAGGCAGAAGCTATTATTTTCTTTTACAGGAGAGTTGCAAGGACAGAGAGAAAATACTAAGGGCTGGGGAGGTGAGTGGAATTGAAGTGGATGATTTGAAATTTACGAAGACCCATATGACTCTATCTTGTGTCAAGTTGACACACAGAACTAGGCATCATTTGTGACCTTTTGGCAAATTGACACACAAATACATCTTTATTAAGCCACAATGTTTCCATTTTTATTTATCCCCAAGATATCACATTAATATGAGCATCACAATACTCCAAAAATTTTAAGTCTCAAGATCTTTTAAAAATCCAAATACTTAAAAAAAAAAAAGGCCTCTAAAATGGCCAGTCTCTTTTCAAATCCAAACTCCTTTAAAATTCAAAATCTCTGAATTGTGGGCTTCTGTAAAATTCAAATTGTGTTAAATACTTTCTTACTTCAAGAGAGAAAAAAGGGCATACTGACAATCTGAACAAAGCAAAACCAAATTATTGTGCAAATAATTCAATATCCAATGCCTAGAATTTACCAAAGATCTTCTGGGTTCCTCCAAAGTGCTTGAGTCACCTCTCTGGTTCTGCCCTCTGCAGCACACAGATCTTGTCTTTCGTATTCAGCTGGCTTCACTCCACTGCTGCTAATTTTCTTGGTGGTTTTCCCATGTTACTGGAATCTCAAAAACTGCTGGAGTCCCCTTCTGTGACTGGACTACATCTTCACCAATAGTCTCTCCTGGGCTGTCTTCAGTGACTCCAGCCCCGCCACATGGTGCTAAGCCTTAGCTACTCTCCAGGATCCCTTCATGCCTTCAAAACTATGACCAAAAAGCAAGTTAGAGAGGAAAGGGTTTATTTGGCTTATTTCCATATCACTGTTCATCATGGAAGGAAGTCAGGACAGTAACTCAAACAGGGGAGTGACCCGAAGGCAGGAGCTGATGCAAAGACCATGGAGAGGTGCTGCTTACTGGTTTGCTCAGCCTTCTCCTTATAGACCTCAGGATCACCAGTGCAGGGATGGAATCACCTATAATGTCCTGGGTCCTCCTTCATCAACCACTAATTTTAAAAAATGTCATACAGACTTGCCTATGCCCAAAACTAATGAAGGCATTTTCTCAGTTGAGGTTCCCTCCTCTCCAATGTCTCTTGCTTGTGTCAGGTTGACATAAACTCACCAGCACAGGCATTTAGGTTGTTTTCATTTCCTAGCCATTGTGAATAGACTAGTAATGAACATGGCTGACCTAGGGTCTGTGGCATAGGATGTCTAGTCCTTTGGGCATATGCTAAGGGATAGTATAGCTGGATCATATGGTAGATTTCTTTTCTAGCTATTTGAGAGTCCTCCACAGTGATTTCCATAATGGCTACACCAGTTTGGAATCCCACCAACAATGAATGAGGCTTCTCTTTTCCCAAATCCCCTCCAACATTTGTTGTCAGTTATTCAGTTAATCTTTGACACTCTGACTTGGGAAAGATGACATCTCAAAGTTGTTTTGATTTGCATTTCCCTAATTGCTAGGGATGATGAACTTTTTTGAGATATTTCTTAGCCATTTTTTTTCTTCTTTTGAAAACTCTCTTATTTAATCCCCAGGCTAATTTTTGTTTTTGTTTTTTGTCTTTGTTTTTGTTGTTGTTTGTTTTTTCAGACAGGGTTTCTCTGTGTCGCCCTAGCTGTCCTGGAACTCGCTCTGTAGACCAGGCTGGCCTCTAACTCTGAAATCCACCTGCCTCTGCCTCCCAAATGCTGGGATTACAGGTGTGCGCCACCACTGCCTATTTTTCAAATGGGTCATTTTTGACTCTGTTTTGTGAGTTCTTTTAGATCCTGGTTATTAATGTCCTATCAGATGTATAGCTGAAAAGATACCCACCCCTGTCTTAGTTAGGGTTTTACTGCTGTGAACAGACTCCATAACCAAGGCAAGTCTTACAAATGAAGGACAACATTTAATTGAGGCTGGCTTACAGGTTCAGAGGTTCAGTCTGTTATCATCAAGGAGGGAGCATGGCAGCATCTAGACAGCCCTGGTACAGGAAAAGCTGAGAGTTCTACATCTTCATTTCAAGGCTGCTAGAGGAATACTGACTTCCAGACAGCTAGGACAAGGGTCTTTAAGCCAACATCCACAGTGGCACACCTACTCCAACAGGGCCACACCCAATAGTACTACTCCCTGTGCCAAGCATAAACAAATCATTACACCCCAATTCTGTGGAAAGACATCTTTTCTTTCCTTTCTTTTCTTTCTTTCTTTCTTTTCTTTCTTTCTTTTTTCTTTCTTTCTTTCTTTCTTTCTTTCTTTCTTTCTTTCTTTCTTTCTTTCTTTCTTTCTTTCTTTCTTTCTTTTTTTTGGCTTTTTTCAAGGCAGGGTTTTTCCGTATAGCCCTGGCTGTCCTGGAACTCAGTCTGCAGACCAGGCTGTGCTGGAACTCAGAAATCCACCTACCTCTGCCTCCCAAGTGCTGAGATTAAAGGCGTGTGCCACCACTACCCGGCTGTGGAAAGTCATCTTATTGATTGTTCCTTTAGCTGTGCAGAAGCTTTTGACTTTCATCATGTCTCAGTTGACAATGGTTGGCCTAATTCCTGGGCCAATGGTGTCGTAGTCAGGAAGTCCTACATCTATATCATGTAGATATTGCCTATGTTTTTTTTCAGGTCTCAGGTTTTGGGCTTTGCTACATTTTGAGTTAAGTTTTGTGAAAAGTGATAAGTACAGGTCTAATTTCTTTCCCTTGAACATGGGCATCCAGTTTTCCCAGCAATATTTGTTGGAGATCCTTTTCTCCAGCATATATTTTTTACATCTTTGTCAAATATTAAGTGGCTGAAGTCATGCATGCTCATGTTTGGGTCTTTGATTTTTTTCCATTGATAAAATATATCATTTTGCCAATGACATAGTTTGTTTATTATTGTGGACATGTAATATATCTTAAGATCTGGAATTGTAATCCAGCACTGCACCTATTTTCTCTAAGGATTGTCTTGGCTATCTTTTGTAATTTTATAGGAATTTTAGGACAGCTTTCCTCTTTTTGACAAGAATGAGTTGGGCTTTTGACCAGGATTGCATTGAATCAATAGTTTTGCTTGAATTGTCATTTTTACAATGTTTACTCTACTAATCCATGGACACGAATGTCTTTCCATTTTTTTAAAACTGAAATTCCTTCTTTTTATTTTGTCTTTTTTTCTATATTCTTTGTTTACATTCCAAATGATTTCCCCTTTCCCAGTTTCCTCCTCTCCATAAGTCCCATAAACCCTCTTCCCTCCACCCAATCAACCCCCTCCCACTTCTCTGTCCTACATTGCTGCATCATCCTTCTTATGACTTTGTGAAGTAATGCTCTAATGAAAATAGATGGTGATTTCATTAATGGGAAGATAAGAAATAAAAGGCTGTCCTGTTTCTTACATTTGTTAACTAAATGCATCACTAACCCCACATATGTGAGGTAAAGTGTACACGAATTAGGTTGGTTTAATCATTCCACAACTTATATCTCTCATAAAGTTACACTATATATTATATATGCAATTGTTATTTCCAATTTAAAAAAATGTAAGAATTAAAAATGCCAAGAGCCATAATGAGATATGCAACTTGTTTAAGGCACACTTTTTATTTACAATTTTCTCTTCAGATAAGCCATCAACAATGGAAAGAAGCAATACATCTCAGCTCTCACATTGGTACCTAAGACAAAAAGGGAGATATTCAGTATGCATAATGACACCCATATGCAGAAACAGTATACTGTGGACAAATAAAAAAATAAATACAGCTTATTTACAGTGCTGTAACTCTTTTTCATAGCTTTAAAGTTTTTATTGTAGATGTAATTCACTTTCTTGTTTAAGTTTATTCCTAGATATTTTGGTTTGTTTGCAGCTATTGTGAATGGGAGTGTTCCCATGATCTCCTTCTCTGTATTTGTTGATAGTATAGAGAAAAGATTAAGCTTTTCAAGTGGATTCTATATCCTGCCCTACTGCTGAATTTGTTTCTAAAATTTTTGTGGTAATTTGGGGTGAGTTTCTAATGTATAATATCATATCATTTGCAAATAGAGATAGTTTAGGTCTTTCCCTATTTATATCCCTTCAGTTTCTTTCTCTAGCCTTATTGCTCCAGTGAGTACTTTGAGCACAATTTTGAAAAGGAGTGGGGACAGTGCTGATCCTGTCTCATCCCTGACTACAGTTAGATTACTTCAAGCTTCTCCCCATTTAGACTGATGCAGACTGTGAGTTCATCTAAGTGATTTTCATTAGCAAGCTCTTCTACAGGACTGGTAGGTTTTAAAGACAAGATATGGCTTGGTCTTTCATTGTCGATTTTCCCATGATGAACTCTGGATGTGTGTGCTTCATTTGTTGTGGGTAGAGAAGGTTGGAGGAGAAGAAGGTATGAGGGCAGGTTGGATCTAGAGGTTGGAAATGTTTTAGGTAGAATAAATTCAGGTTGGCAGAAGGACCTGGTCAGGTATAAAGGATGTGCTTCCTATCCAAACAACAAATGTGGGGGTAAATAGGTCTAAGTTGGCTATGATGTGGAGAAATCCTGAGACAATTCTGACCCAAGCCTTGAGCTCCTCTGCAGTGCAGGTGGGAAAGGACAGACTAGGCTGGTACACTGGTTGTGAGACTCAGCCTAAACCTATCTGCTAGATTCCAGAAAAGGTATGGATGAGGATATCAAGGGCACCCACCAGGCTAGACCTTGGAGGATGGCATAGGAAGGCTGAGTGTGGAGCGGAGTGGAGTGGAATGGAGTGGAGTGGTGGAGGTGGCACAAAAGATCTTCTGAGCTTCAAATGCAGATAGGATGCAGCAGTTTAGGTGATGGCGGTGGCACAGGAAGACATGATGAGACTGGGCCTGGGAATAGAATGTGAGACTTAGACAGTTGTCTGTGGCAAGGTTCAGGTGGCCAGACTAGACTTGGGTGCTGGCTGTGGAGCCCAGGCTAGATTTCATAAAAACAAGTCTTGGGTCGTTGGGGTTGTTTACCGGATAGACCTTGGAGGAAGAAAAGGTGGAGAGTCTGAGTATGGAATAGAGTATCGGAAGCTGTTCAAAGGGTTCTATGGGTGGATGCAGGCCTACATTTTAGTTTTTGAGGACCCTCCATACTGTTTGTCAAAATATCCTTACTAGTTTTTATTTCTAGCAACAATATATAAGTGTTCTCTTTTATTCATAACCTTGATTTTTTCTTTTACTTTCAATATAGCCATTTTAGTATTGTGGCTTCAATTTATATATCAGTGATGTTGATCAGTCATGCTGAACACCCTTTAATGTACTTGTTTAACATTTATATGGCTTTCTTTGGAAAATACCTGCTCAACTTTTTTGCTCATTTTAAGTAAGTTTTCTTCTGGGGTTTTGGTTGCAGTGTTTCTTCGTATATTTTGGATATGAGCCCATTGTTGGATATAGAATTTGAAAATATTTTCTTCCATTCTGATCATTGCTTTTTTATTTTTATTGTTTGCTTTGAAAAAATATTTCCTTTTCTCATAATGCTGTTTATTTTTGTTTTCATTGTTCTTGCTTTGGTATCATATCCATTAAAATATCACTAACATCAGTGGACTGAAGTTGCTCTCCTGCCTGTGTTTCTCGGAGTTTTAGGGATTTGGGTCATATGTTTAAATCAGCCATCCATTTTAGTCAAATTTAATCAGTTTTGTATGTAATGTAATGCAAGTATAAACTTGGAGAGAGGCAGTATTTGGATATCTGGTATTCCCAAAATAATTTTTGGAAGAAATAATCCCTTATTGTATATTCTTTTGTTGTAGATCATTTGCCTGCATACTGAATTTATTTCTAATATTTCTATTCTGTCCCGCTGTTGTCTTAAATTATTTCACTATAAAATAATTAGTTTCTTTTTTTTAAATTTTCTATATTCTTTGTTTACATTCCAAATGATTTCCCCTTTCCCGGTTCCCCCCTAGCCATATGTCCCATAAGCCTTCTTCTCTCTACCCATTCTCCAATCACCTTCCTCCTTTTTCTCTGTCCTGGTACTCCCCTACAATGCTGGATCAAGCCTTTCCAGGATCAGGACCCTCTCCTTACTTCTTCATGGGAGTCATTTGTTATGCTAATTGTGTCTTGGGTATTCAGAGCTTCTGGGCTAATTAATATCCACTTATCAGTGATTGCATTCCATGTGTATTCTTTTGTGATTGGGTTACCTCACTCAGGATGATATTTTCCAGTTCCAACCATTTGCCCAAAAATTTCATGAATTCATTGTTTTTAATTGCTGAGTAGTATTCCATTATGTATCCATTCCTCCATTGAGAGACATCTGGGTTCTTTCCAGCTTCTAGGTATTATAAATAAGGCTGCTATGAACATAATCGAGCATGTGTCTTTATTACATGCCAGGGAATCCTCTGGGTATATGCCCAGGAGAGGTATAGCAGGGTCCTCCGGAAGTGTCATGTCCAGTTTTCTGAGGAACAGCCAGACTAATTTCCATAGTGGTTGTACCATCTTACAGCCCCACCAGCAGTGGATGAGTGTTCCTCTTTCTCCACATCCTCGCCAACACCTGCTGTCTCCTGAGTTTTTAATCTTAGCCATTCTGACTGGTGTGAGGTGAAATCTCAGGGTTGTTTTGATTTGCATTTCCCTAATGACTAATGATGTTGAGCATTTTTTAAGATGCTTCTCCACCATCCGAAGTTCTTCAGGTGAAAAATTCTTTGTTTAGCTCTGTACCCCATTTTTAATAGGGTTATTTGGTTTTCTGGGGTCTAACTTCTTGAGTTCTTTGTATATATTGGATATTAACCCTCTATCAGATGTAGGGTTGGTGAAAGCCACAAACAGTATAAAAATACCTTGGGGGTGATTCTTACCAAACATGTGAAAGATCTGTATGACAAGAACCTCAAGACTCTGAGGGAGGAAATGGAAGAAGACCTCAAAAAATGGAAAAACCTCCCATGCTCATGGATTGGCAGGATTAATATAGTTAAAATGGCCATTTTGCCAAAAGCAATATACAGATTCAACACAATACCCATCAAAATCCCAACTCAATTCTTCATAGAGTTAGAAAGAGCAATTCTCAAATTCATCTGGAATAACAAAAAAACCCAGGATAGCTAAAACTATTCTCAACAACAAAAGAAATTTTGGGGGAATCAGTATCCCTGACCTCAAGCAATACTACCGAGCAATAGTGTTAAAAACTGCATGGTATTGGTACAGTGACAGGCAGGCAGATCAATGGAACAGGATTGAAGATCCAGAAATGAAACCACACACCTATGGCTACTTGATCCTCGACAAAGGGGCTGAAAACATCCAATGAAAAAAAGATAGCTTTTTCAACAAATGGTGCTGGTTCAACTGGAGGTCAGCATGCAGAAGAATGCGAATTGATCCATTCTTATCTCCTTGTACTAAGCTCAACTCCAAATGGATCAAGGACCTCCACATAAAGTCAGACACTCTGAAGCTAATAAAAAAGAAACTGGGGAAGGACCCTTGAGGACATCAGTACAGGGAGAAAGTTTCTGAACAGAACACCAATAGCGTATGCTCTAAGAGCAAGAATTGACAAATGGGACCTCATAAAATTACAAAGTTTCTGTAAGGCAAAGGACACCATCAAAAGGACAAATCGACAACCAAGAAATTATTTCTAGTATTTCTATTCTGTCCTGCTGATGTCTTAAATGATTTCACTAGAAAATAATTAGTTTCACTGTGCCATTGTATGTGCGTGCGTGTGTGTGTGTGTGTGTGTGTGTGTGTTGTGTGTATACATATATACTTTGTTTAAACTTATCTCCTCACTGTTAGTGCCTATAAGATTTTTTTCTTGAGAGTATAATTTAATTACATTTTCCCTTCTTTTTTCTCCCTCCAAACCCCTCCTCCCATTTACTCCTTTCTCCTATAAATTCATGGCCTCTATTTTCACTAATTGTTAGTGTGTGTATATGTGTGTGTGTGTGTTTGTGTGTGTGTGTGTGTGTTCCTAAATATAACCTGTTGAATCTATATAATTTTACTTACATGTATGCTTCCAGGACAAATCATTTAGCATTGGGCAAACAGCTGGTGTGCTTTTCCTAAGGAAGACCTCTCTCCTGTACCTAGCTTTTCTCAGATGTCTACACTATTGTATAAGGTTGAGTCCTCATGGGTTTGTGACATGTTCATTGTTGCAGCTCACGTTTAGATGGTCAAAGAGCCTATTTTTAATTATGCTACATTGCTACTTTGATTACTCTAGCTTTCAATGGCCACAATCTCTTTATAAAGTACAAGAATCAATAAAAGAAAAATTATAGAGTATAAGACCAATATATAAAAATATTTTTATTTCTATGCAGTATCAATAATCAATGAAAAATTAGGGAATAAATTCTATTTATAATACCTCATAAAGAGTTTCATTTAAGAAATTTAATATAATAAATGTAAACTACTACTCTGAATGCAACAAAACTTTGTTCAAAGACCTATGTAAAAGGAAGGTTAATGTATTAGAAAATTTAAAACTATGGTATAAGAGATAATATAGTCCATCTATGTTTCACACAACCTGATCAGAAACCTCGCTTGCTTTTTTGTAGAAATTGGCAAACTGATCTCATTCTCAGTCCACTCAGATTATTTTGCTGCTAGATATGAAATGGATTTTATCTTGGTAAATCAAAGTTAAGGCAATATTTGTCCTGGTAATGAACATGGATAATTAAATATTTATTGTGAGACACTGTCTAGTTATGTATGCAGGCAGGTCTGAATATCAGGATTATCCCGCCTTAGACTTCTGGGTTCTTAGATTGCAGTTGTGTACAATCACACCTGGCTAACATCTTTGTATCATACTAATAGCTATTCATCTTTATGAATGAGAGGTTACTTTTGAACCTTTTATAGGATGGGCTAACCAAATAATATGACAGATATATTTTAAGATATAATTTCTATGAACAATAAAAGTAATCTATAGCCTACAAAAAAATGTTAAAAGAAAGCTTCCAGTAATTCTGTGCCAAATTGTCAAAGTTGTCTTGACCTATAAGAAGGGTCTACAAAGAAGTGGTAGATGACATAAATTAGTCAATCCTACTGAGTTATACATAGTTTTATTTTGCATTATAGTTTATAGAAACATTACAAGTGATTTATTAAACATACTCTTATTTTCTTCTTTCTAATAAACATTTCTGACAGTTATCTTGAATTTCAAGTGTTACTTAACAGCCAGAATGAGGAAAATGACTGTTAAATAATTTTCCCTGGGATAAGGGAGGAGGGGCAATACAACTACAAAACAATTAACTATGATTGTGGGAATAACAGAGAAATAAGCATGAAGAGCTACTTTACCAAAACGGGGGGGGGGGGAGTATTAAAAATCTAACTTTTATGCAGTTGTGGTTACGTTTGTTTGGAAATTCTTATAGATATATAGAAAAGGCCTGTAGAAAAACTAAAATGAAGTTTTTCTTCTGTCTTTTAATGTGCTAGAGCAGTGGTCTTCAATCTTCTTAATGCTGCAACCACTTTAATACAGTGCCCTGTGTTGTGGTGACCCCAAACTATGAAATTACTTTGTTGCTACTTTATACTTTTGCTACTTTTCTGAATTGTAATGTAAATATCTGATGAGCAGGATATCTTACGATTCTCCCCGAAGGGTCTTGACCCACAGGTTGAGAAGCACTGTGCTGGATCTTCACTTTCACTTTTTAAGTGAAGTTTTATAAAAACAAAAAAAGTACAAGGAGCAACAGAAAGAACTGAGGTGAGTAGTAGACTCTCCTGCACTACTCCAGGGGCGGATCTCTAAGTAAAGAACTTAACCAGTCCAAAATATTTGACATATCTATATACTTAGTCTGAAGTGCAGTTGAAAGGGAGAAAAAAAGAAGTGTTCATAGAATTGATCTTGTATGGGGAAATATTTTGAACATGTCCTCAGATGATTTTGTTTTAGATATGAGTGGATATCACAGTGACGAAATTTGTAACTAAAATGCATGAATCTACTGAGTGATTTACAAGATGATGATTCTTAAAGAATTGTGAGGGTGAAACTATACCTCACTGAAACAATGTATATTATATTATAAATAGTCAAGAGATATATTTCATGTTTTGTAAGTAGTGGTAAACAGAAATGTTGTAGGGTCTCTTTTACTGCCCCCTTTTATATTGAAAAATTTTAAATATATATTTCCAATCTTAATTACATATAATTTATATAAAACAAATGTGAAAATATATCAAATTACAAAGTGTTTAGATCAATTAAAAGATAAACCATATACAGAAACAAAAGATAATTATAAGAGTACATCTGGAACACTTGCAGGCCTGAACCAGCATAAGGAGGTAAATGTATACTATCTTTGAGTATAGCAATTAAATAATGCATTTTTCTTTCATAACAAGACAGGTAACACATATTTTTAACATTTGAAATTTCTTCTACACATTTAATCAGGAAAAAACCTTGAATGTTATTAAGGTTGATTAGAAAAATGAAGTTAATAAAGTGTACACAAACACAAAACAGATGGATATATAGACAGGAATATTCATACACATTGATGATTCAATCTATCTACTTCAATGTACATATTTTTCATGTTACCCAAGACAAAAATCAAGTACCATCAGCCAAGGAAAATATTTTAAAAGTATCTTTAATGACAGAAAATGAAAGCTCAGCAGTCTTTGCGCATATACACACAAACACACACGTGAAAAGCAGATATAAAAACAGTATATACATTATAATATACACATATGACAATGCATAAGAACAATACTAGAGAAACAAGAAAATGTCTCAGAGGTTACTGAAAAACAGCGGGCACATAGAGATGAGGACAATTCAAGAAGGCATGGGAGTCATTAGGATTGATTGCTGACAGCATTTTAGCATTCCATTGCTTCTGTTAAATCATCTGCTTAGTGATTTTGGTTTTTTTTCTTGCAACATAGCTGATTTATGTTTCTGGCAAGAGGGAAAAGGCAAGGAAGCAGGAACGCAGGAAAGGGGTGGTAAACAGCATTCAATTCCAGTGAAATAACCACAGCAGTGAAGATGCCATTTGCAGCTCATGAGAGTGACCACGCACACACGCCGTGTGCACACACACGCATACAGAGACATACACACAAGCAGAGAGAGAGAGAGAGAGCGAGAGAGAGAGAGAGAGAGAGAGAGAGAGAGAGAGAGAGAGAGAGAGAGAGAGAGTTAGAGGGGGGCCATGAGACTGTGCAGGGACCATGAGCATATCCATTTTTTTCTTTTTCCTAGCTGCACTGGCTGGCTGGCTGGCTGGCACAAATACAAACTTGTACAATGCTCATGAAAGGGAGCCTTTTGGCAACACACAGGGAAAGTCTTTGAAACGTCTATATGTGGACCCTGCAAGTCCACAGTTAAGGAGGGAGCATCCAGGATGCTAGCCTAGATTTGGCTTGACAAGGAAGGATTCACTCCTCAGGGCACACAGTGTTGGTTTTAAACACAGGGAAAGAACTAGGCACCACCTGAATGTCCAACAATGCAGGAATGATTACAGAAATGTTAAGGTCCATGGATACACAGGAGCACTCTGCAGGCACTGAAGATGACGGTCTTATCATAAGCCTGTTGAATAGCATGGAAAGAAGTCCAACGCGTTGATTTCTGTTTGGTTTTAGTTGCTGGAAAAAAAGCAGGTTAAGAAACACCACATACATGAACCACTCTACAAGAATGCCAATGGGGAAGGGGGGGTCTGGGGCTAGAGGGAGAGAGAGGCAGAGCAGAGAGCCTGGAAAAACAGCACACCAAAGAAGATAAAGGGGCTTCTCTCTGGGTATTGGGATGGTGGGAAGCAATTACACTCTTGCTTCTTTCTCCCACATCAGACTTCCTTCTCCTTCCAGACAGTTCTACCACGAATTGCATCACCTGTGCAGTAAACAAAGAGACAGAAAAACACTTTTAAGAATCAGACCGACCACCACTGGGAGAAGAGGCAGCCTTTAACCTCTCCAATGGCACAGATTAGTGGGATTATTCTCTACAGGGGGCCCTTGCTGCAGCTGGGGAGAGGAGGGAAGAGCAGAGGACAGAAGAGGAGAGGGGCTGAGAGCAGAGAGCAGAGAGGGGATGGGGAATCTAGCTAGCTCTGAGGTGGGGGGGGGAGAGGGGGGAGGAAGAGAGAGGGAGGGAGGGCAAGAGGGGGGAGGAAAGGGGAAAAGAGGAGCGGGAGGGGTGAAGGGGGAGAGTGAGCTGGGGAGAGAGGGAGGGGGAAGAGGTGAGGGGGGGGGAGAAACCTGCACTCCCAATACAATACACTGCTGGTGGGTTGGGGGGGTGGGGGCTGTAAACGGGGGTAGGAGCCAAGATTCGGCTCTACTGGCTGGGTCCTGGGATGTCTTCATCGAAAGGTGGCCTCGTCATCCGAGTCGATTTCGAAATCCTTGAAGTCAGCGCTGGTGGACTGGCGCGCCCAGGCTCCCCTCTCGGCCTCTCGCTCCTTGTGGGACTTGAATCTCCCCACGAAAATCTTGCGGTAGTTGAGGAACATGCCGTTCAGCGCGTCGATGGCCCGCTCGGCCGACTCCTGCTTCTGGAAGTGCACGAACCCGTAGCCCTTGGGCCCCTTTTCGTCACAGGCCACCTTGCAGGACAGGATGTTGCCAAAGACCGAGAAGATGTTGTACAGCGCCTTGTTGTCGATGGTCTTGCCCAGGTTCTTGATGAAGACGTTGCCCACCCCGCTCTTGCGCAGCGACGGGTCCCGCTGGGACCACATGATGCGCACTGGCCTGCCATTGATCATGTCAAAGTTCATGGTCTCCAGGGCCCGCTTGGCGTCCACCGGTTGCTGGTAGTTGACATATGCGTAGCCCAGAGAGCGCCGGGTGACCTTGTCCCTGCAGAGGCGGATGGACAGGATGGGCCCGGCAGGGCTGAACTTCTCATACAGCATGGACTCGGTCACCTCGGGGTGCAGGTCGCCCACGTACAGCGAGGCCGTGGGAAAGTCTGGGTTGCCATCGTCCGAGCCCCCGGCCGCCGCCTCCTCCTCTTCTGCGGCCAAGGCCGCCGCCAGCTCTTCGTCCATATCCACCCTCCCGTAGGAAGGCGACGCAGCAGCCTCCGCCAGGCTGGCCTCCTCCAGGCTGGCCTCCGCCAGGCTGGCCTCGGTGGCTGCCACCGCCGCGGCCGCGCCGCCGGCCTCTGCCTTCCCCGCGGCCAGGGCCGCCGCCTCCCCCCGCCTGGCCTCCGCCGAGGCCTCGGCCTCCACCTCAGCCTCCACCTCTGCTTCCGCCTCCGCCACGGAGGCCTCCGCCACCGCCTCCGCCACGGTCGCCGCCGCCGCCTCCGCCGCGGCTGCCGCCGCCGCCGCCGCGGCTGCCACCTCCGCCGCCACTGTCGCCGCGGACGCCACGGTCACCGCTGCCGCCGGGCCGCTGCCGCGACCTCCCTTGCCGGGCACTGAGGGGGCGGAGAGGCGGCGAGGGCCGGTGGGCGCCGGAACGCGGGCCGGGGGCTCGCGCGGCGGCCGCGGACTGGGACCCCGCTGCGGACGGAGCGAGCGAGTCACCCGGGGTGGCGAGCGCCGGCCGCCAGCGCGCGCAGCCGACTCGGTCTCCGCAGCCTGCAGCCGCCGCCGCCGCCGCTCGGTCGTGGGCTGGCTGGCGTGCGGGGCGCGGGCGGGCGGGCGGCGTGGGGTGGGGGCGGGCGGGCGGGGGGGTTGGCGTCTGTGGTCCGGGCAGCTGGGAAGGCTTCTGGCTCTTTGGTTCCCCCTGTGGCTGCTGCGGGGCTGCGGGCGGGCGGGCGGGGGCGGCTGAGCCGGGCTGGGGTACCAGTGCGCAGCCTCTGGGCGCCCACGCGCTGGGGAAGGCGATGACGGGGACGGGGACAGGGCTGTGCGCTGGGCCGGAGGGATGAGGCTTCCGTGTCTTTGGCGGGCGGGAGGGAGGGCTGGTGGGGGGGGCTCTGCCCCTTTCCCCATAAGGGAAGGTGGCCATGATTCAAGTGAGAACCTTGCTAGGCTGGGAGGGGAGGCCTTGAACATGGGCTAGCCCTGCCTCAAGGAGCCCAGAGGCAATGTTCCAACATCCAGAGGAGGGGGGTTTCCCCTAGACAGACAGAGCAGAGACAGACAGAGACAGACAGACAGAGCAGCATGAGCTCTGACACACACACACACACACACACACACAGTGGAGCAAGAGCTTACTCTCTCTCCCTCCCACAGTCCTCTCTCTCATTCTGTGTGTGTCTGTGTGTCCATTGCTGTGTCTCTGTCTCTCAAACTGGCACAGAGGCACTAGAGCACTGCTGTCAATCTAATTCCCTATGTCTGTGTGTCTCTGAGTCTCTCTCTCTCTCTCTCTCTCTCTCTCTCACACACACACACACACACACACACACAACTCGTCACTGCCACCACTGCCACCCAGGAAAGCATGAGTCTTCCCAGCTCCCCACGCAGCCTGCTGAGCCATTTTCTGAGCCCGCTCCCCTTCCTGCCCGCCCTCCCCCAGTAACATTTCCAAAGGAGAGAATAAAGAATGCTTGCTCATTCATAAGGCCCCGCCACTGTACTGTGCACAGAGCCTGCGCCAGGCCCTGGGGATGCACAGGTCTGGAGCCCAGAGGAAGGTGGGCTGCCTTCGAGCTGCTCTCAGGAGCAGAGAACCTGAACCGCAGACTGCATCCTGCCCCCCTCAGCCCCCTCCACAGCACAGGGGCTTCTGCAAAGCCCAGGTGCGTCAAGACCCCTCCTCCCACGGCCAGGTGGCCCCTGTAAAGCAAGGGCACCTGGCCTCCAGGGCAGTCCCCACTGGGGAGGGACAGACAGCCAAACCTGGGCTGGGCAGGTTGAGCAGGGACTGGGAAAGGCCAGGTCCACAGCCAGGTGCTACCTGACTCTTGGCTGTCTGCCCTTGAGATTCTGAAGTTCCTGACCTGGACCAACAAGTGCACATCCCTGCCCAGAGGGCAAAAGAGAACAGGACCTGACATCTCACTTCAGGATGAAATGCAGAGTCCGCTCTCAACACCTAGTGCTTCTGGCATGGGGTGTAAAATCACAGTGTAGACAGGGAACAGTGAATCCCTGCTCACTGCTGGTGTGGAGAGGGCGATGGCGGGGGCGGGGCGGGGGCGGGGGCGGGGCGGGGCACAGAGAACTAAATCCTGAGGGGGTAGTCAAGCTGACACCCTTCAGAGAACAGACCAAAGCAGACACTCCTATCTGTGCCTTGTCCTCCAGAAAGGAGGACCAGATGTGCAGCATTCTGTAGGGATCGAGGGCAGTCTAGCTGAAGGGGAAATGCCCAAGAACCCCGTGGAGTGGACAAAGTCTCCAGGAGCGCGGGTTGGAAGAGAGCTGGGGCTCCACAGCCATGGCCTTGTCACCATTCAGCATCTGTGAGGAAAGGGGCCACGTGATCAGAGTAGCAGAAAGGGATTTGAACATCAGCTTGCCTACAAGGGCGGCAGCCCACACACACAAATCTGTGGCAGAACATAAAGAAAACTGTCAGACTGAACCAGCTACAGAGCAGTCAGAGCAAACTTTCCCTCCATCTGCACTGCCACGGCGGGACTATGGTCGCCCGTTTCCCACAGACTTGGTGCACAGGATATATTAAGCAACCAAATAAAAATAAGCAACCTTGGTGCCCCACCTCAAGGCTGCTTGACTCCACTAGAGTAGCCCAAGCTGCCTGTTTACGAAACACAACTGCCCTCAGCCAGAAGACTGAGTTGTTTTTGATCTTGTTTTCACATTTTCCCAGTGAAATTTATTGGAAAACAGTAAGTATGGGTTTCACCTTCACTTCTTCCTACAGGTGACATTATAGTTTCTCCTTTCATCACGACCGTGCCATCTCCCAGGTCCAAATCTACTCAACTTACCATGTTCACTCTCCACTGAAGCCCTATACTCTTTAAAATCACATCATGGGTGTGCACCCTGTTTTCTTCAGGTGCTCATCTCCAGAGGCTCCCCGGGCTCTTTCCTTTTCCTGACGATTGTTCATAGCACAGCCAACCCATGGTTGCACAAATATCTGTGTGCCCCGTGGGCTTACAGTCCTTATGACCAACGGTGGCAACACTGGGCTGTAGGCTAGTTCTCTTTCTAGCTGGTGAGGTACCATGATACTCATCCCCTTCACAGCCCGGCCAGTTCACACTAAAACCAAAAGAGTTCCACTCTCCCTATGACCTCCTTGAGATGTGTTCTGCTCTGCAGTGAGTTTTCTCTGTGATTTTCTCCTTGCTTAGAGGTTGCACACTGTTTCGATTATTTATTGGCTATTTGAACACAGTATCCCATCAGGTCTGTGTGATCAGACTATGTAGTCCATGGAATTTCAGAAGCCAACCCATGTTCCTGTCACAGCACCGCGTCCATCCTGTTTATATAAGAAGCACTGCTTTCTCTAATGGCAGAAGGCACACAGATTAGGACAACATGAATTCCAGAATGGGATGCAGTGGGCCATGAGGAGGCAGGCCTTTCTGTCTCTTCCTGAGTAGCTGGTGCACAGATAGGAACCTCACACTCTGGAAATACCCAGCTCTCTGCACCTAGTTAGAGCTTGTGCCAGTAGAGCTGAGTGGCTGGGATCTAGTAGGGCTTGGGAGCTAAATGTCATACACTAGTGGTCTAGGGTGATTTGGCTGCAGAGAGTGGGGACAGGTGAGCTGCTCCTCACCATGTCATGTGTCTATCCCAGGTGGAGGACAAGGAGAAAGCCATGATGTCTGTGTGGGGCTGGAGGATGTGACATGTCATGGGACCACAAAAGGGGAGCTTCTATGACAGGAGCAGAAGACAAATGACAGGGTAAACCAACTGGAGGAAGACTCCAGGATCAGGCTCAACAAGAGTCCACGCTGCCTTAGTGGACATGCTCACTGAGTCCATGGACATCAGCGGCATGGCTGGAGACACAGGTGCAGGGGAACAGGACCTACATCTACAACTCGGTCCTGGAGAGCAGCCTTAAGATCCCCAGTCACAGTAATGAGAGCAGTATAGTGTCTTGGACCCCAGCTGGAGACTGCCCAAGTCCTTTCTCTGCAGCGTCTGTGAAGGTCCTATATCCACTTTTCCAGTTAGTTTCTGGTGAGTTTATTCCACGTGTAGGCAAAAGCGTTCAGAGTACTAAGCTCTATGACAGAGGTGAGGACTGTCCAGCATCCCTAGAGGGAGGAGGGGCCTCTCAAATGGAAGGAAGTGTCACTCATGTCCCTCATCTAATGACTCACAGGTATTCCTCAAGGGTCCTGCTGGAGACCATGACTTCACATAGCCAGATTGTCCCTTTGCTCAGCCAGTTTAGATTCCCCTGAGCATCTGAAAACAGACTTGCCAGAAAACCTGAAAACAGGTGGAGGTGGAGACAAAACTCTCTGGGACATAAAGAAGATGATTGGGAGCCACTTTTCTAGAATCCAGCCGGCAGCAGAGGAGGACCATGGAGCCTAGGGAAAGCCGCGCTGGAGATGATGATGAACTGTCAGTCTTGTCTGGAAATCCTGCCTGGAAGACAGAGCTTCAGTGTATGCAGTCACTAGGGCAGAAGCCCCGGGTGCTAGTGGAACCTAGGGGGTACCTGCCATCACTGGAGCCTGGAGCTTATTGTGACAGGGAAGAAGGAAGGAACTAGGGATGAGGGTGAAGGGGGTGGGGCAGCTGTCCAAATAAAGGTCTGAACTCATTCAGATTGCTATGCGGAATCAAGAAGAGCCCTAAGTCTGGGGAGGGCCCAGACCTACATAGACTCATTTCTAGCTCTGGTTGCTTCTCCTTGTGGCAAGGATTGATGATGTGAGAAGGGTACAGAGATAAGCAGAAGGACAAGGTGCTATGCCCCTGACGCCTGATAGCCATTCACCCATGACACCACAGTGTCTTTCCATCCTGATGTCTGTCTTGTTATGCATGGATTCTCAAAATAACTGACAAAAAGTAGATGGCATTCATTAGCTCCTTAAAGGGAATCAGTGACCAGTTGTCAGAAACCCCATATAATTTGTGAATGAATGAGTGAGTGATTATAGGAAGTTCAACAGTTCCTTGAGTTTGTGCCTCTAGCCATCCACTCCAAATGATAATCGATAAGTAGCATCCTTCCAAGGACAAACGCTGTCAGAGGGACATCCCCATGTCAGCCCTGGCCACATGGTACCTGGAGACACCATTCTGCCTGCAGGCTGTCCCTGTGCCCACAGACTGGCAAATGCCAGCCAAAGCTCTTCATGTCTACTGCCGTCCTGCTTCCTGCATTCCCAGAGTCTGCTCACTCCTTCCCTTCTCACTCCCAGCTTCTCCTCAGTGACCAGACTCTTCTGAAAGTCCAATCATCCCACCCATTGCCTGTCACAATGTCTGCCTCTTACACTTTGATTCAAGTGCAAACTTCTTGGCATGGCTGTACTCTGAAGAGCTCTTGGCAAATGACCCCCTTCAGTCCTCTGTGTACCCTGGCCAATGGGAGCTCTCTGATAATCCATGACACTCCTCTCTGCTGTGGGTTCTCTTCTTCCTGTGGTCTCCCCCTCATTGTAATTTCTGAATCTTTTCTAAAGAGTGGACACATTTTATTTTTTTGGTTTGGTTTTTCGAGACAGGGTTTCTCTGTGCAGCCTTGGCTGTCCTGGAACTCACTCTGTAGACCATGCTGTCCTTGAACTCAGATAAATGCCTGCCTCTGCCTCCCAAATGCTGGAATTAAAGGCGTGTACCACCAACGCGCGCAGCAGAGTGGACACATTTTTAACTTAGATTGTTACAGTTGTTTGCAAAACACATGTTCTAAAATGAGTAGACACAGTTCTGATATAGATTGTTACAGTGGTTCTCAAAACACATACTCATGCACTGGTCCTCAGAATACAACCAGAACAACACTTTGTGTGTTTTTAAGTCCCAGGTATTTTGGTCCTTTGTAAAGACAAATAATTATATTAAAGACATATGACCAAAGTGCTGCCCCCTTTGCATCTCTTTGCCATTCTCTCTCCTGTGCTGTTTCTCATAGAGAGAACCCTGGATCTCTCCGGGGTGGTTCTAAAGTCAAGAAGAAGTAAGATCTTGGTCTATCCTAACTGTGTCCCTTCCTCTAGCCTTCCTTTGTCTCTCTCTCTGCCCTCTCCCTGAAGTTGGGAGTCCCTTTGAATCTTTGCTCTTGGGTGCTGCCTGATCAGCCACAGCCCACAAAAGAGATGATGGCACCGGCCTCAGGGTGGGCAGCAGATAAGAAGGGTATTGCTCTGGCAGCTCTCAAACACTGCTGGCCATCTTCTAGCTCAGAGCACTTAGAAGACGGACCCTGGAATGAAACTGGCTTGGAGGCAGAATCTTAGAGACTAACATGAAACCATTGTATGCTTTAGTTCCTGCTTGAAAGTCTCCTGAAGGATCCTGGCAGTATCCTTTAGGATGCTCCCTTTGCACTAATCCTTCTTTGAAAGCAACAGCAAAGACTGATCACAGCAAGATGTTACAGCACAGCTTCCTCTTATTCCTTTGTCCCCTTAACCAAATCACAGTCCATCACATGCTTCAAAGTTTCTCTGCCCCTGTGTGTCCTAATCGCAGGCACTTTCCGGGAGTCATCACATAACAGTGTACCTGACATGCAGCAAAGGCCACGGCTCAGGAGTGGTGCTTACCTTGGACATGTTACTGTATGTTCTTGGCTCTTCCTTACCTTTGGAGTCCTGGGCTGTACAAAGAGATATTCATCAAAAGTGGTCACGAATGGCCAATGCCTGGCAAGCATTCAACGCCTATACAATAGACTCCTTCTTAATCCCATCTCCCTCTCTCCTGAGGTTGGCTTGTTCATCTGGTTCTTGAAGCCAATGGGTTTTCTTTCTGGTGCCCTAGGCTGCCTGGATGTTTCCCTCTGACTAGGATCAAAGTGTCAGAACAGGGGTGGTCTGACCTCCTGGCTTCAGTCCCTGGTAAAGGCCACTTTTCACCCCAGGCTACTACAGCCTGAATCTCTGCCCCTAAGCCACTCAGCTTACTCCCTCTGTAGGCCTTCTCCCAATCAGAGCAACATTAGGATCCACTGATCTGTTTTCTGGGGGTTCAAGGTATTTGCACATTAGCATATGAAACCCTGGCACTTCTACCCTCTCAGGAGGTGTGAAGCTACCTATCCCTCAACCACATTGTGCAGGAGTCATGACTGTTTTCTTTCTCTTCTTTTAGACTCTTCCTGGGATACATCTGGACAGACTTCACAAAACTTGATGCTTTGCCTCCGTGCAAATGGACTGGGTGCCTTCTGATGCTGCCATGTCGTCGCTGGAACAATAGCACCAAAGTTTAAGGTTATCAAGTGGCGATTCCCGGCTTACTAGTCCTTGTGCAATTCAGGTTCTAGTCTGCCTCACACACAGAACCTATACTCTCCACACAGCGTGGTCAGGTCTCATGAAGTCAAGATGAGGAACCTTTCCACCCCCAATATACCTGGTTTGTCCGGAGTGTGTAGAGGACATGAACTCTGAGCACTTTGGACCTTATCCTTTTTCTTCTCCCATGAAAGCTTAATACATGTGAGTTCATTTTGGAATCAGTGTCTCAATCTCCAAATACACTCTCTGTGTCTGTCTCCCACAGATACAAATCCTCATAAGGGAGGCAGACAAAGGACCATTAAACTATTTAAGTTGTAGCAGCCTATGGAATTATTGTTAACAGCATCTCCATGTTACATGTGGCAAACTTTGTTAATTTTGGTAGCTTTCACACATTGTGATTCAACCGCTGGCCTGAGTGCAGGATCTGGGATAAGATTTAACCCAAGGCAGTCTTGGTCCACTCTTGGTCATGGAAACCACCCTGTTTTATCTGCTCTGTCCAAACACAAGCTGCCACCACAGAGGCCATAGCTGCACAGCTAGATAATGATTAGCAGTCCCCACAAATACTCTAGGTTGCAGAGAACATGAGAATCTGTGGTTTGGTGTGATTTTCCCAAGCCCATACAGTTTCCAGTTGGCCCTCTGTATGCTTGAAGCTTCAGGAGCAAGGTCTAGGCTCTGAGCTATTGTTCCAGCAGCTTGCCTGCCTGACCTCCTGCTGCCATGCTCCCCACCAAGAGAGCCATGCACTAACCCTCTGTAACTGCAAGCAAGCTCTAGTAAACTCTTCCCTAATTTCTTTGGCCAAGGTGTTTTAACACAGCAATAGAAAAGTAGTTGTGAGGTCTCACTTGAGGCCTGTGACCCCGACTCTAGGAGAGATGTACAGAAGAGACTCATCATGCATGAGTGAATTACAGGCCATGTGGGGCAGGCTGGTGTGTGGTTGGACAATGCCTGCTGGGAGCTCTGTTGTCTGGATCTTGGGATTCAGCCTTAGGGCAGATGCAGAGTGATAAGACCAGTGTTGGAGGGGAGGACTCCTTCACCCCCTTCTTCTGTGAAACTGCAGCTGGAAAACATGTGCCTCGGGCATCTTTTCTAGATCTGGAGCCTTCTGTAGTTGATGAGATCTGAACTCACCTGAGATCTGACTCTCCTTCCCAGAGCAGCTTTTCACTTGGAAGGAAGATGCAGCCCTCAACCATGCCCTTGGTTTGATGATACTTGACTAAATCTCCTAACCTGGAAGCCAGCCCCAATTAAATGTTGTCCTTGTAAGAGTTGCCTTGGTCATGTTGTGCACAGCAGTTAGATCCTAACTAAGACAGATTCCTTGGAGGACAGGGATGAGGGAAACAAATAGACAACTGCTTAGAGCCTCTCCACTGTGCTTATAGCAAAGTCCTTTCAAAATAAACAGTGTCCTTGCCAAAGAAGAAGAATAGAAAGAGAGAAATTAAGAAAGGAAGAAGGAGGGCTGGAGAGATGGCTCAGTGGTTAAGAGCACTGACTGCTCTTCTGAAGGTCCTGAGTTCAAATTCCTGCAACCACATGGTGGCTCACAACTATCTGTAATAGGATCTGACTCCCTTCTCTGGAGTGTCTGAAGACCGCCACAGTGTACTTAATTACACATAATTAGTAAATAAATAAGTAAATCATAAAAAAGAAAGAAGATAAGAAAATGACAAAGAGAAAATAATGATAATAAAAGTAATTGAGACCCCGTCATTGAGTAGTCTCCCTGTATTTCTCATTGGGAAATACATGTTGTCCCTGTGAGCCTTTCCTTGCGTGTGTTTGGAGTTCATTTACTTCCCAGAGGTGTGCTTTTCTCATTTTGCCCCAGGTGTGGACCTTTCTAACATTGTTTTTTCTGATGATGGTGTTGGTGCTGAGTCCACAACAGCAAACAAATCTGGTGACGTCCCTGTTTCCCCATAGCTTAGAGTTTCTTCATGGCTTTCCTTCTTGAGGCTGCGTTAAGATAGTTCTGACGCATGATGAATTGCTCCGATTCTCAGGCGTGCCACTGGCAGGTTCGACACGTGACACGCAGAATATTCACCACAGCTGAAAACATGTTCTCAGGCCCTTAGCAACGCTCCCCTCTCCCTCACCCTGACACTCTCCTCTCTGTCTCTAAGCAAACACAGATATGCTTTCTGGAAATGAGGGCTTCTTTCTATTTCCTGGAATTGTGCACAAATGGAGACTGTCAAATACACACACACACACACACACACACACACCCCACAGTATGGACCTTTTGAAGGCTCTGGCTTCTTTCAATCCTAATAGTAATTATTTTGAGATTCTCTTGTTTTGTTTCCTCAGTCAAGGTCCTGTGCTTTCTTTGCTGGCCAGTGTTTTTCTGCGTAGTTACACAGCAGCTCGCTTATGTGCTCAGCTTGCGATCGGCATGTGGAGGATGTGTCTAGCTGTTTGGTAAAAATCTGGCTGTTCTGCACTTTCATGTGCATGATTTATTTAGATCATACTTGGGTACTCAATCATTCAGTGATCAAGAAGATAGTGTGTGACTGGTAGTATTATTGGTTTGACAATTTTTTTTGAGAGCAGAGATGTAAAGAAGGGGAATAGGGAAATAGCACATGACTTTTACCAACAACAGAAATAAGTATTTTTTTTTTTTTGAGAATTCATGTGGAAGTTAGTGACCATAGTAATTAGCCAAATGTAGCAATGTAATGGCTGTCGATAGTATAACAAAGTGGCACTTTTTCCTTTTTAATGCATAGTGGCTCAAGATATGAAAATCATGGCTGGACATATCGCTTCCGGCTCCAGCAGAAGAGAGAGATATGTTCCCTAGCACCCATATGGTCCCTGTTGTCTGCCTGTCCTTTTAGTTCCTGTAGATCCAATGTCCTCATTTGTTCTCAACATTCTCTTGAAGGCGCATAGAGCACATAAACTCACTCAGGCTCACACATATACACATAATTTTTAAAAATATTTTGATAATATACCATCAAGATGGATATCCAGTGAAAACGATTTGCTCTAAATTTGAGAAAATGATAGGAAAATGTCAGAAATTATAACCTGCTGGTGCAGAATCCCGCGATCTAATGTGGGAACAAAGAAAAGCACATGGAAATGTAAACTCTATTTGGTTAATCATTATAGAAAAATAATAGGGAACTCAATCTTAAATGATTCCTAAATATTTGTGATTCAGCTTATATAATTCAACTAGGTTCTCAGTGAAAATCAATGAGAAACTATCTCATTGTTTAGTCCTGAGGAAAAGGATAGTCACCATTTTAAAGTCTACCATATTCAGTCCTTCCCATAGGTTTCAACCTCAAGAAAATCTATGTACTCAAAGACTAACCTATTAGGGTTTCTTAGAGTATGGTCTAGAAGAAGGGAACAATCAGCTCCAATTCATTCTATAATATATATATTTTAAAATACATAATGTCATATGGTCTTATACTAAGGTCAGACATAAAAGCACAGATTATGGAAGCTCAAAGAAAACTAAACATATGCCATAAAAAGTTGCACTTTAGAATTTTATTTTCAGGGCTGGAGAGATGGCTCAGCGGTTACGAGTACTGACTGCTCTTCTGGAGGTCCTGAGTTCAAATCCCACAACCACACGGTGGCTCACAACCATTCGTAAAGGGATCTGACGCCCTCTTGTGGGGTGTCTGAAGACAGCTACAGTGTACTCACATATAAATAAATAAATCTTTTAAAAAAGAATTTTATTTTTAAATGGATAAAAATAAATGAAAGCAGATGGAATGGCTTAATGGCTAAAGACACTTTCCATGAGTCTCATGACCTGAATCTGACCCTTGAAAGCCAGGTAAAAGTGGATGGAAAGAATTTTATCTACAAAATTGTTCTCTAACCTCCACATGTACAGCATAGCTTGCATGCTCATATACATACACCAAATACCCATCCACACATACATACCCACAAATAATTAATGATTTCCAGTAGAAGAGACTTATCTTTCTATGCATAAGTGTGTTGTATGTATGTGTGTATGTATGTCTTGTACCACGTGTATGCCTGGTGGCCTTAAAGTTCAGAAGAGGATTTTGGATCCCCTAGAACTGGAGATGAGATGAATGTGAGACTCCATGTGGAAGCTAGAAATTGAACCTGGGACTTTTAGAAGAGCAACCAGTGCTATTAACTTCTGATCCATCTCTACAACCCCACAAACACATTACTAACTAGATTCCTTGTTGTACATTAGAGTTCCAAACTTTTCATTTCACATTAAGCAATTTTGTAACCCTTGATTTATAATGTTCTCATCTTTCCCCATGACCCTAGTAACTTCTTCCTTGACTATGTTTCAATGCATTTAATTTTCTTTTAAATCAGAAGTTGTGCTCTTACCACAAGAATGTTAAAATTTTCAATCATGTGAGATGATAAATATATTAATTGACTTGGTTGTAGTAACCTTTTGAATGTATGTAGGTATGCATGCACGATCATATACCAAGACATTATGTGGTACAACTTAAATATATAAAATAAGAAAGAAAATAAAAGGGAATCTGGAACCATGAGTCAAAAATCTTTTACCTTATTATATTGATTATATCAAATATTTTGGCACAGTGATAGAAAACTGATTGACATACTATAGATCTGATAAAGGGTTGATAAAATGCCCTTTACAACAGTGGTGTTGAGGCACCATGAGTGTAGCTTGTGGTATTCTAGGAGAAAAAAATCTCATAGAGCACTCCATTATCTTTCTGCCCCTCTTGTACAATAAACCCTGAGCCGTAGGCGAGGAAGTTGTGTTGGAGATGTTATTTGTTGGGACTAAGCTCCACAACTCTGCGTTTCGATTGTGTATGGTTTTATGTAATAGTCCCTGCCTGTTGCAAAGAGAAGTTTCCTTGATGAAGAATGAGGGCTACATGCCCATAAAATTTCATCAACATGACTGCCTAAACAGGATCTAGACAAGGGCAACAACAGGCAGCCTAAAGTGAACAGGCTCAGAACTTCAAACAATTTAGAAATGCTAAGCGTGGAAGAAATGTTCTTTCCTGGTCTTTCACACCAATTGACTATCTAATGCCAAGTAGCTAGGTAATATGCAGATTTAGAAACAATGATAATTGTTAATGAAAATTTTTAATGGAAAAAAAAGAGGCCACAAATTTGCAAGGAGAATTATATGGGAGGGCTTGGAGGGAGGAAAGGAGAAAATGATGTAATTTCATTATTAATTCAAAATATTAAAACTAAAAATCCTTAATCATAGAAGACAAATACAAAAATTAAAAAAAAGACTAACACCATATTTGTAAATGCATGACAAACATCATTATCTAAGATTTGCAAATCAAAATCACAATGAAATTTCATTCCATTGCCAAGAGATACTATAAAAAACATACTAGATAAACAAGTGCTATAGAGGATATGGAGAAATGTTTGCACAGTTGGTGAGAATATAAATAAAAAAGCTATTGGTGGAAACAAATTCACTAAAATTTTGGAAACAGAATTAACATGTGATATAGCAAGCAATTCATTTACTAGGCATACATCCAAAGAAAATGAAATTACACTGTCAATCATTTACACTGTCATATTCAATTTACAATAGACTATAAATTAAAATAGCCCAACTGCCCATTAACTGATGAATGGATAAATAAATATGTTGTACATATGTACAATGGAATGTTACTCAGCAGAAAAATGAGGTTATGGTTAATTTGAATGAGGTTATGGTTAAATGGAGTTATAGTTAATCTCAGTTGTCAACTTGATGAGATCTAGATACATTTGGGAAACAGGTAAGCCTTTGAAGGATTAGTTTAGTTGAGATGGAAAGACTTCCACTGTGGGTGTCTTCACTCCCCAGGGCTGAGATCTTGGACTATATAAAAAAGGACATGAGTTGAGTATAAATATTCATTACTTCTTGCTTCTTGTTTGCAAATGCAATGTAACCAGCTGCCACAGGTTCTTGTCACCATGATGGACTATAACCTTAAAGTATAAGCCAAAATAAATCCTCTTTGTCTTAATTTGCTTTGGTCAGGTATTCCACATCTGGTTTCAGGCCGATAAGATAGTTCAGTGATAAAGGTGCCTGTTGGACAAGCCCGGAGACCAGGATTTGATTCCTCAGACTCATAAACATAGGAGAAAATAAGCTTCATAAATTTTTCCTCTATCACACGCGCGCGCGCGCGCACACACACACACACACACACACACACACACACACAATGTATAGGCAAATAAAGCCAAATTTTAAAACGTTAGTGTCATAGAAATTGAAAATAGAAGGGTGCTTAACAGAAGTTGGGGAGAACAGCAAATAATTGTGGATTGATCAATGGGTATTAAATAAGTCTCAGATGGAAGTAAGAAGTTCCACCATGATATTACCAGTTCCATTATATTGAGGAACTATATATATAACAATAGCTTCAAAACAGTGAAGTAAAATGGTGTGTGTGTGTGTGTGTGTGTGTGTGTGTGTGTGTTAAAGACCAGGATATGTTTTGGAGAGTGCAGTGTGGTACAGTGGGAACTAAGGCATCCCTCTCCCTGAGGTATCAGACAAAGGGTTTAGTATAAAATAGAGTTTATTTTTTTTATTCGATGTATTCTTTATTTACATATCAAATGATTTACCCTTTTCTGGGTCCCCACTTCCCGCAAGTCCCATAAGCACTCTTCCCTCCCCCTGTTCCTCCATCTACTCCTTCCCACTTCCCTGTTCTGGTATTCCCCTATACTGTTGCATTGAGTCTTTCCAGAACCAGGGGACACTCCTCCGTTCTTCTTGGACATCATTTAATATGTGGATTATTTCTTGGGTATTCCAAGTTTCTAGGTTAATATCCACTTATCAGTGAGTGCATACCATGAATGATCTTTTGAGACTAGGTTACCTCACTTAGTATGATGTTCTCCAGCTCCATCCATTTATCTACGAATTTTATGAATTCATTGTTTCTAATGGCTGAATAGTACTCCATTGTGTAAATATACCACATTTTTTGTATCCATTCCTCCGTTGAGAGACACCTGGGTTGTTTCCAGCTTCTGGCTACTAAAAATAGGGCTGCTATGAACATAGTGGAGCATGTGTCCTTATTACATGCTGGGGAATCCTCTGGGTATATGCCCAGGAGTGGTATAGCAGGGTCCTCCGCAAGTGCTATGCCCAGTTTTCTGAGGAACCTCCAGACTGATTTCCAAAGTGGTTGCACCATCTTACAATCCCACCAGCAGTGGAGGAGTGTTCCTCTTTCTCCACATCCTCACCAGCACCTGCTATCTCCTGAGTTTTTAACCTTAGCCATTCTGACTAGTGTGAGGTGAAATCTCAGGGTTGTTTTGATTTGCATTTTCCTAATGATTAATGATGTTGAACATTTCTTAAGATAGTTCTCAGCCATCTGAAGTTCTTCTTGTGAAAAATCTTTGTTTAGCTTGGTACCCCACTTTTTAATGGAGTTATTTGGTTCTCTAGGTTCTACCTTCTTGAGTTCTCTGTATATATTAGATATTAGCCCTCTGTCAGATTTAGGGTTGGTGAAGATCCTTTCCCAATCTGTTGGTTGACATTCTGTCCTTTTGACAGTGTCCTTTGCCTTACAGAAACTTTGAATAGAGTTTATTTGTGGAATAGGAAGTGGAGTTGAGAAGGGAGTAGAGGCTTGGGGTGGGGAGACAGAGAAAGGGACGGGAGGGAGGAGGGAAAAGTAATAGATATGTTTAAGTTGAATTAAACAATATACAATGCATATCTGCATTGAAACACCAGTTTCTCATGGATTTATAATTTTTGTTTTTATGTATAAATTAAAAATAAATTTAATTTTCAAAAGAATTAGAAGATGGAACAATGCAATTGATTGCATGTAGTCAGCAGAAGAAATCAACACAGCAAGAACTTGCTTCTTGAGGAAAATTAATAAAAAAAAAACCCTATGTTTCTAGCCAGACTAATTAAGAAAAGAAAAATCACAGATTACCAATATCAGAAATGGAAGAGAACATTACTACAGATCCATTCAAGATTAAGGTCATAATAATGATGCCCCCAGCAGCTCTAGGCTCACAAATTTGTATCTAAATCAAGTTGGCCAATTCTAAGAAACAATTAGCAAGCACTCATGTAGCTCACAGAAGAGGAAACAACCTGAATAGTGTTTCGCCTTTAAAGAAATGAAATAAATAATTAATAATCTTCAAACAAAAAGTAACCAAGACAAACTGAGTACACTGTTGAATAATACCAAAACATTAGTGAAACAATTAAGTCAATTCTCTCATACAAATAGAGGGATTACTTCCTATCTCATTCCTTGAAGGCAGTGTTATTGTAATAGCAAAGACATTACAGAAAAACAAAAATACAAACCCATATCTCAAATGAATTTAGATATAAAATAAAAGCATTAACAAAGACAATCCAGAAACAAACAAAAAGAATTGTGTATCACAATCAACTGGGACTTATGCAGGAATGTAAAGGTGGTTAAGTTAAATTTCTCTTCATGAATCTAAAATTTATGTGGAAATGAAAAGGACTCAGAAGAGATCATAACAGTAATGAAAGAAATTGGTGATGAAAACAGTTTTTTCAACAGAGAAAAATTTCGAATAGAGGAAAAGAAATCCTATACATGGCTCCTAGAAAACCTATCAAATAACAATACAGAGCATCTAAAGTTCTTTCCAAAATTAAAGAGAAAAATATTTCTTAATTAATTATAAATCAAGAACCAATAAGTTCTCATAATTTTATATAGCATTGGCATTTATTTTGAATATGAATAGGATGTTTACATATGAGGAGTGAGACAGATTCCAATTCTCAACATCCTCTCAGGCCTCCCTTTGATTGATCCAGATACATGATTTCTATTACTGTTTCCTGACACTTACCTTGGGTATAAAATAATACAATATATTTGACTTGTTCTCCTCATCTCCACACTCAACACTGCACAGATATATGGTAGTACTACTTTGGAGTCATTTCACAAAATTGTTCTCTAATTTCTCTAACCCTATGCATAAAAATTCCCATAGGAGATTAGGATGTTTTTCAACTGGTAGAGTGCTTGCCTGGTATGCAGAAAGTTGTAGGTGTGATTACCATCCCTGCATTAAAAGTGTCCTAGCACTTGGATGGTAAAGGAGGATTTGAAGACCAAGTTCATCTTTGGCTAATTAGGCAGTCATGAAGACAGTCACATTAAAATAAATACTGTACTGGCTGGTTTTGTGTGTCAACTTGACACAGGCTGGAGTTACCACAGAGAAAGGAGCTTCAGTTGGGGAAGTGCCTCCATGAGATCCAGCTGTGGGGCATTTTCTCAATTAGTGATCAAGAGGGGAGGGCCCCTTGTGGGTGGTGCCATCCCCGGGCTTGTAGTCTTGGGTTCTATAAGAGAGCAGGCTGAGCAAGCCAGGGGAAGCAAGCCAGTAAGAAAGATCCCTCCATGGCCTCTGCATCAGCTTCTGCTTCCTGATCTGCTTGAGTTCCAGTCCTGAACTCTTTTGGTGATAAACAGCAATGTGGACTTGTAAGTTGAAAAAACCCTTTCCTTCCCAACTTGCATCTTGGTCATGATATTTGTGCAGGAATAGAAACCCTGACTAAGACAAAATACCAAGAGGGCCATTGCCATGGTATATGCTCTGCAAGATGCTGAAGAGTTCTAAGACATATAAAAGTAAAAATATAAATTCCCACAAGGAAAGTAAATGTATAGACAAATATAAATCTATATTGTTTTGACTTCAGTTTGTGGCTCCAGTTTAAGTTCTTTTATATTTAAGATAAAAACTTAAAAAAATGATTAATCTATATTACAAAGTGTGCAATATGCAGTGGATAATTTGAGGCAGCAATAATATAAAGGGTGTGGAAATATGAAGGGTTAGGGCTTGTATGAGATTAAATTGTTTCAAATTTTAAAGTAATTATTTCAGTTTCAAGATGTTTTGTGAAATTACTAATGGAAACTACAAAGAATATCTCCATGGAATATAAGCAAGAAGAAATGATTGTTGGAGACATGGCTCAGTTGATAGAGCATTTGTTTGATATGTAAAAGGCTGTAAATTCAATCTCCAGTACTGTTTTTTAAAAAAGTGCAGAAGATCCCAAGATGGAAGAATAGAGACCAACAGGACTTTCTTACATCCTCACAAATTTGTAGGAAAATCCCTGATACATGACTCCAGACAGAGGCGAGAGATTAGAAAAGCAAGAGGAGGTAAGAGTAAATGGTAGACAGGAAGAAAACAAACTAAGATCCAAAATATTAAATATTAGATATTTAATATTAAATTTATAAAAGAAACAAAGCCCAACTTAGAACACTGAATGGAGTAGAAGGAAGAACCCATTTGAGAACGGTGACAAAAAGCATGGTTTGTAAAACAGAACTTTATATGGGAGATCTGTGTAGAACCTGCAAACCAGTTGCTTGGACATGACTTACGAACTGTCACCCTTGGTCCTAGACTTGGGCAAAGGAAGGAACTGTTCCCAAAAAAGACATTCTCACTACACTGTTCTGCCAAAAAAGAGCAGACAATTTAACAGGACTGTATCTACAAACCCAAGCCCCTCCACCCCCACCCCATTGCCTTTGCCAACTAAGCAAGTAAATAAATAAATAAATAAATAAATAAAAAACTGCTGCAACTACACAAGTATGAGAAGTAGAGTAGGCAAACGTGACATGGACTTGTGGCTACCAGCAGGCAAGACTTGAATTATTGAATTATTGGCAGAGGAAACAGCCAGGGTTCTAGTAAAATGAAAGCACCCACCTTCAAATTTAAATACTAGTAGAGACAGCTCTCTCCACTTCTGCCTGAGAACAGTAGACACTGGATAACATGCACGGAAACCAAACACCCAGTGTGCCATAGAAAAGGCTGTAGGGCATTTTCTGTAATTAGTGAAGAATTTATATGGGAGTGCCTAGCCCACTGTTGGTGCTGCCATTCCTAGACAGGGGTGTATAAGAAAACAGATTGAGAAAACCATGGGAAGCAAGCTAGCAAACAGAACCCCTCCCCTCCATCACCTTTGTATCAATTCCTGCTTCCAAATTCCATCCTTGAGGTCCCGTCCCAACTTCCTGGATGAGGAACTACAAGCTGTAAGAGCAAATAACCTTCCTTTTCCACATTGCCTTTGCTCACGGTGTCTTATCGCAGCATAGAAGCTGACTAAGGCAGAGATTGGGAACAGGATTGAGGCACTGCTGTGACAGACCTGACCATGTGTTTGGGAAGATCACAAAAGGACTTTGAAACTTTGGCCTGGAGGAGTCATGGCGCGTTCAGAGCTTAACTGAGGCAGGAGCTGAACATGGTGCTGAGCAAGGTACCCCTTGGCTTCAGAAGTGCCAAAGCAAAATTTGATAGTTCCTTCACGAGTATCTTGGTCATTTCATTATACACACACTGACTCCTACATGTAAAAAAATTTTTATTCACTTTATATCCCAGTCACAACCTCCCTCCATCCTCTTCTCCCAGTCCCACCCTTATAAATCCATTCCCCCATTTCCCCCCTTCCTTCTCCTCAGAGAAGGAGAAGCCTGCCTTTGGATATCTAGTCCCAGCAGGACAATGCACATCCTTTCCCAATGAAGTCCAACCACGCAATGCAAGTAGGCTAAGGGGATCAAAATTATCAAGTGTTTAGTGGTACTAACAAAAAAAAGAGAACAGGCATAAATATTAAAATTACAAATGAAAGGAAAGACATGACAATTGCTTTTACAAAAAATAAATAGATAATACAAGATTATGAATAATTTCATACAAACTCTTAGATAACTAAAGATACCTAGAACCACACTCTCTCCTAAGAGTGAGTCACAAAAAAAGAACATAGCAGACCATGCTGATAATTGCTATGAAGAATGCATTAGTAATTCAAAACCTCCTAATAAAGGGAAGGAGGCAGAAGGGAACTGGCTGGTGAACTTGCTGGCAGTGAGGTCCACCAAGCATTTACATATAATTAACATGAATCTTTCTCAAGTGCTAAATAAATAAATAAATAAATGAAGAAAAGCAAGTATTTTATTTTCAAAGTCACTCTATGAAGCAAGAATCATAAAACCAGACAAAAACCACTGGTGAGTTTCTTATGTTCCAATGGATAGTTCAAAATCACATGGCCTCCTGGGTGGCTCTGCTTAAATTAATGGGTCAAGATAAAATTCAAAACAACAAAAATCCACTAGAAAACAATATCCAACAACATATTCAAAGGATTATATACTATAATCAAACAGGAATCATTAGTATGTGAAAAGACATCATAGATGCCATTCACAACTAAAAAAATTCAGGTTGCAAAAATAGGTTTCAAAATTTATGTCACATGACCAACACCAAAAGTACAAAGACATAACACTCATTTCTGAATTATGTATTGTCCATTTCTGAAACTTCAGATCCAACCAACCACAAATTGGAAATATTTGAAAAAATGCTTGCATTTAAAATGTACAAAATTTTACTCTTATATTATTCCTTAAACAATACAATATGCCAGCCATTTACATGGTATTTCCAGCATATTTTGTTTTATTAATAATTTAGAAACATGTCTCCTTTTGGTGTTATCAGCTAGGAACCCTCCACAATCATGTCACTACTATGGTTGTGGTTGCTTTCTGCCGAACCTCCCTCTACCCACTGTTCCTCTGAGGAACACAATTCATGACGACATGCACCACAAGTCTCATTAAAATACAACCAAGGAGCTGTGTGTTACAGTGAGAGCAAAAGACAGAAGTCAGAATGGGACCACACCTTCTGAGCTAAGAAAGCACCCTGTCCTCATTTCTCTGCTTGAGCACCACCATGTGGTATAAAGAGGCATACCTGGGGAAGAGATTGTCATTCCAGGAAGAGACTTGGAAGCCATCTAGGAAAATGCAGAAAGAAAATTAGGTTGTTTTCTTGATGTCCAGTGTTTTGTTTGCAGTTTCTGTTTAGTTTTTTCTTATTTATATAGTTGGTAAAAATCTTTTCCCATTGTGAAGGCATGCACTCTAAGTGTTGACGTCGAGGTCCTTGACCCAGAAAAGCCATGGGTGCCAGGATGACCAACAAGGGAGGAAGAAGAAAAAGAAAAGGTATGAGGGGGAGAATATTGGAAAAAAAGAAGTCAAGACTTCCTTCAAAATGAAATGTCACCTTAAGAGTCATACAGCCATGGTGGGTCCCTTCAGAAATGATACAATGAACTATGGTGTCAAGAATTACTTGGGGGGAGGGGGCTAGAGAGATGGCTCAGGGGTTAAGAACACCGACTGCTCTTCCAAAGCTCCTGAGTTCAAATCCCAGCAACCACATGGTGGCTCACAACCATCTGTAATGAGGTCTGGCGCCCTCTTCTGGAGTGTCTGAAGACAGCTACAGTGTACTCACATATATAAAATAAATAAATAATTCTTAAAAAAATACTTGGCCCAAGGAACCGAGCAGGAAGCCTGAATTGGTGCTGCTGCTTCTTCCTCTTCCTCTTCCCTCCGTATTTCGCTTGCATTCTCATTTCTTTCCCGTCCTTCCTAGATCCTCTTATTTCTTCCTCATTTATAGTTGTCCTTCCTTCCATATGCCCTTCCTTCTGTTACTCCTCCACCAGATACTCACTGAGCACTGGTACCAGGGGCATGCCTGTCTTAGTTTGGGTTTCTATTGCTGTGAAGAGACATCAGGACCACAGCAACTCTTCTAAAGGAAAATATTTACAGTTTCAGAGGGTTAGTCTTTTATCATCATGGCAGGAAGCATGGCACACATGCAGGCAGCCATAGTGCTGGGGAAGTATCTGAGAGCAGAGAGATGGGGGAGGGGGAGGGGGAAGGGGAGGGGAAGGGAGAGGGGGAGGGGAGCAAGAGGGGGAGGGGGAGTGAGAGGGAGAGGGAGAGGGAGAGGGAGAGGGAGAGGGAGAGGGAGAGGGAGAGGGAGAGGGAGAGGGAGAGGGAGAGGGAGAGGGAGAGGGAGAGGGAGAGGGAGAGGGAGAGGGAGACAGAGAGAGCCCAGGTCTCAAATGGGCTTTTGAAACCCTAAAGCATACTCCCGGTGGCATACCTCCTCCTACAGAGGCACACCACCCAATCTTTCTCAAGCAGTGCCACCCACTGACGACTAAGTGTTCAAATGCGTGAGCCTGTGGGGGCGACTCTATTAAAACCACTACACTCAGTATGTCTAAGATACATTGCAATGTGTCATGAGGAGTTTTGCCACTGCACTTTACTGATTTTATTTTTGAGATTATAATATAATCACAACATTTGTCCCTTCCTGTTCCTTTCTCTAAACCCTTCTATATACCTTCTCTGCTCTTCTGCAAAATCCATGGCCTTCCCCCTGACTAATTATTACTGCACACATATAATTATTATTTGTAATATAGCATATAATATACGTGCTACTCCACACATATTCGTGAATATCACTTTCTCAGTGCATATATTTTTACTTGACTCCAGGGCTACACATTAGACTCTGGACACTCTGCTGTTCTTACGACTGTGCCCTTGGGTAGAAGCTGAGCATTACGGAAGCTTTAAATTGTACAGCAATTTTACAGAGGTTCCCGTACAACAAGAAAAAATATGTTGAAATACAGAAACATTCACACACACAAACTCAGTAGACTGTGAACGTATGGATGCTTTACAGAACTGTAGACCCTGACGATTATAATTGCCACAAGAATAGCCGATGTTAACAACATCCAAAAGGATAGAACTAAAGAAGGAACTGTCTCAACTCTCGTATGAAAAACAGTAAGAATAACCTCCGTTAGAAGAAGACTTATTTACTTCTTGTTTTAAGGTGTCCCTGAAATGTAAATTTTGTGTCATGTTGAAACAGCCATAGAAAAACCATAGTCATTTAAAATCTTCTCTAGAGAGATCATACAAATGAGGGGTGGGTGCACTTGTCAACACCGTAATGAGAAGACAGGAACTAAAGAGGTATTTGTCCTGGAAGCAATGCAGCTATAGATGATACGCCTCCATGTGACCAGTACAATGCCGGGATGGCACAGGATGGCACACGTGTAAACTGGCATCTATGGAATTTGGTAGAAGGCCAATTATCACTGGTTAAGGACTTGGGGTAGGGCTGGGGTAGAAACAGTGGATTCTGGATGTGGGAAAGTGAATTGATTGGTTTTCTGAACATAAACACAAGGCTGGAGAAGTCTGGGTAAGCTTTTCATTGCCACTTGAGCAACAAAAGTCTGAGGGGCATTGCCTGGTGAGTCCGTCTGCCTCCCCAGCTCCAGTGCTTCCCTGAGGACAGAACTGACCTGGTGTTTGCCTCTTTCACCCAAACGACTATCCAGTCTTATGGACCAACGCCGCTCAAGAAGCTAACTACCTAAGGGTAGCTGTTAGAAGCCAGAAAAAGCATTTGACATGGAATAACACAATTCTGGTTTCACACACACGTAAATCCTAAGGAGCCTTAATCCTATGGGAAAAAATGGAAGCAACATTGAAGAGATTCAACAACACTGCAGGCGAGTTCTGCATGAATTTCCACAACTCGTGAATCAGATGCACCACCGCCATGCAGAGACTAAGGGGTCTCGGAGGATGTGCACCCTGTTACTGAGGCCAACACAATGGGAGCTTCTGCTGACTCTTGGGAAACTACCTTCGTGTGAATTGCTTTTACACAACATCAGCAGAAGGCCACGTGCAGTTCAGAGCAAACCTGGCAGGAAGGAAACGAGGGCAATGCAGGTGGAGCCTGGTTGGCTCTTTAGCTGTTGCAAGTGGAACAGCTATGAGCATTTGTGTGGATTTGAGGGTCAAAGTGCATGCCTTCATTCCCCGTGGGTAGCAACATAGGAAGAGAAAGATTGGTTGGTGTGGTAGGTGTACGATTAATTTTAAGGCACTGACAACATTCTCTGTAGTTATCCCACCAGCCTTGCAAGGTGTAAAAATAACTTTCATTCTCCAGATGAGTCGTCATCTTGGAGGCTTGCTGCTGAATAAACTCACCCTTTCTTGCTCTTTCTGAACTCTGGCTGGCTGGTTCAATTCAGCTGTTCTGGCTCAACGTCCTCTCCAAGATGAGTTATTCAACACGGCTTCTCTCAGCTTCTCACTGAATAGCTCTGCTTGGCCTCAAACAATCTCTGGCGATCTGTTCCAATCTTCTGGCTCTTCTCATTGTCTGGCTTCAACTGTCTGGGCTTCCCTGCAGGAACTCCATCCCACTGCACTTCACTCTCTGCCCTGACTCCCTTCTGTCTGCCCCTCTTGCTGTGCTGCTCTTAAATAGCCTCCTTTTCTGTGTCTCTCAGGAGAGTTGGGCCTATCCTCCTATCTGTGCCTCATCTGTCAAGCCTCTCTCTCATTCATCACCATGTCTGCCCCTCAATTAGATGTCACTTTCAAACATGGCTGCTTCCTTCTACAAACTAATGTTACCTTAAAGACGTGTACTAAGGGCTGTTTGTATTCCAGCCAGAGGGATTAAATGTGTGTGGTGTGTCTGCTATCCAGCTGCATCACACAGACCAGGATGTTTGGATGTCATCCCTTGTTAGGGCAGCAAGAGATTGAAATTCCTCTACATTAAGGGAGTTCTGGGGCATGCACATCCTGGAATGTTATTATAATTTTAACTGGCATTACCATAATGTGCATCTTGTGATTTGCACACCTTAAAATCCAGGTATCTTCTTTGGTAATACGTCTCTTCACATAAATTGCCCACTTTTTAAAGTGGATTCCTAGATTTCCTATGGAGTGTTTGGGACATATTTTAAGTACAATTCCTTTATCAAGTATATGCACCAAAATATTTACTACCCATGTGCCTTACTTTTCATTCTCTTAACAAGGTCTCTGAAAGAAGGTTTTAATTTCAAAAAAGTACAAGTTTTAGTTTTTTTTTAAATGACATATTTTCTCCGATCTTTTCTTTATCTCATTGTAAAGAAATGTTTCAGTTGCAGAATAGGTTTTTTGAGATATTTGTTCATTTTTTCATGTGTATTAGAGTTGTGCCTGAAGATAGGTCTGTGTATCACTTGCATGCATTTGCTGTGGAGGCCAGAAAAGGTGTTGGTTCCCTGGAACTTGAATTATAAAAGGTTGTAAGCATCCACATGGGTGCTGAAAATTGAACTGGGGTCCTATGGAAGAGCAGTCAGTGTTCTTAACCACTGAGCTACCACTCCATCAATCTAGAGGGTTTTGATTCATATACACATGTTAAGCTTTTTAATTACTTTTTTTGAGAGTATAATATAATTACATTGAAAAGTTAACTCAGACATTTTGAAAAGGTCATAAAACACTGACCCTTCCCAGAAGGGAGAGGCTAAATTACATTCCTCAGACCACTGGGTGGTTCCTGCATCTAGGAAAGGCCCACCTACCTTATCCCCTATCAACCAATTAGTTTAAAGGTAACACTGTTCTGCCAAGCACATTGTGCCTAATGGCAGCTGCCCCAGAACTGTATAAAAGGCCCTCTGTTTTGTCATTCTGTCTCCATGTGCAGGGCGGCCCCAACATTTTGGATAATAATAAAAATTCTCTTGCTTTGTGCATAGATTCCTGTCTCTGCATGGTCCACTTAGGGGGTCTCTCTGGTAAGTTAAGATCCCCTCTAGTCTTATATTTGGTGCATTGTCTGGGAAACTGACCTCCTGTGGAGACATGCTGGGTTAGTGAATCGAGGTCTCGAGCACGATAACCCAGCAGTTTGTTTTCTGTCTGTCCTACTACTTGTCACGCTGATTGTGAAAGTCTTAATCTGTAAGCTTTTCTGAACTTTCAGTTTGCTTGCAAGTGTCTGATAGTGCTATGATTTGGTTTATATGGTTCCTGCCACGGGCAGGTGCACTTGGTATCTGTAACTGGGCCTATCACTGTTTTCTCTGTGTGTTAGTGTCTTGTTCTGTGTCCTTGGACCTAGACGCCCGCCTGTGGCAGGGTCAAGCTGTTTTTCTCTCTGGTTGTTGGTGTCTTATTCTGAGTCTCCCATAGGGACCTTTGACTTACAGGTGTTCAAAACGCCAGGAGGATTCAACCCAGGGCTGCAAGAGTCCGGCCATGCAGGTGGTCCTGGCTAATCTTTCCTGCCTCCGGTCATCCCCATTCTGCTTGTCCTGCTGCCCTGCTGCTTGGGTGCGGGCTGTGGCGGGCCTTGCCGACAGGGCCAGAGGTGGGGCTGGTAGGGGACTCTACCATGGCCATGCACTGCAACTGGCTGCGAGATGACTGAGAATGCCTGACGGGGAAGGTGGCTGGGGGGGGGGGCCAAGGCGTCACCCAGGGCGCCAAACCACCCCCTAGATACCTATCATCCTTCCCTGACTTCCCAGGGAGCCCAGCCGCCCTCCCACAGGGCCACCGATCTCCCATCCCTGCCCCTGTCACCTTTCTCCCTCTTGAGGAAGGGGCCTGGGTGGCGGGGCGCATGTTGTTGGAGGTCAGGTGGTTATTAGTCAATACATTCCGTTTTTTTTCTGAGCATTCTTACTCAGGAATACCCTGTGGGTGGAGAACGGAATTCAGCTTGTCTTTGACTCCAAGCAGGAGGGTTTCTTAACTGGGGCAATTGTGAGAGCTCTGAATTCTTTCTCATGTTGCACAGGTAGTTCTTGGAATAGACAGGGGGAGGGGTCCCTGGAGATCCAGTCATTATTTCTCATTGGTTAGATTAAAAATGCCTAAATGGAGGCTCATATAGTATCTTAGCTTATTTAATTTGTTTTAAATTGTTTTGATTTTCATAATGGGTGTGATGTTGTGCTTTGTGGTAATATTACTCCTCTGAGAGAGAGGTCAAAATGAAGGTTTTTCTGGTTACTGGCACAAGAATATGCTAATTTGGGGAAAAGGTTTTGTCTTTGTGTTTTTAGAAAGGGTGATTAGGCTCTGGACATCTTCCAGACCTATTTGGATCATTAATGATAGAGGGAAACCAGCAGAGGACTGCATTCCAGAATATCAAACAGAAAATCTATCTTTGTGATATTAAAACTTTGTTTTGAGATCTGTATGTTACAGAAAATACAGCCAGGTTGAGTCTCCTTGTCAAACATGCTGAACTGATCTGCTTGAACTCCTGAGGTCCTGGACTTCAGCTAGATCCAGTCAAGACACAGAAATCGGAGACCAACCAACTCCCCCATTTTCCCTACCCTTCCCCCCAGCCCCTTATTAATATCTTAGCGTCCATACTCAGCTTGAAGAAGTTATGAAGAGTCATCGACCCAGTTCCCTGGGATTTGGATCTGGAGAGGGTTGTTATTAAGTTGTCTTTCTAGAAAATGTAGAAATGGTCAGATTTGAAACAGAGAGGAAATAGGATTGACTATATAGCCATAGTTTAGTTTGGTAAAAATCCTTTTAATTGTTAATAAGTTAAAGTCATAAGTTCTTATTGGGTACAGAAATCATTTTGATTCATTATTAAGGTTTTCATTGATATAGATTTCTTCTATTGATACTAAATATTTAAAAGTACAGGGTTTATACTCAGTCCTTCTTTGCTGTTTTTATAACAAATCTGAGATGTTTAAGCCTGTGAGTTTAGGGCCAAATAACAAAGGCTCTGAGTTTATTGTCAGGGTATTTTCAAGATTTTAATCAAAACAGCTGAAAGTTGTCAAGGCTTAACAGTTCAGAGATGCTTTTAGATAGATAGTCTTCAAATGCATCAGAAGTCCACAGAATGTGACGTTCTATGTTATTCATTTCACTTGTTGAGACTAGTCTGCTCCTTACAGCTTCACTGTCTTAGATTCAAAGAAGAGATTGGGCATCTGTGAGTTACTCCAGCTGTGACAAGACAGCCACTAGACAAAAATTTCTCCTCTTCATCTACAAATACTGTCCAAAGAAAGGACACACATACTGACTTAGGACAGTTTAAATCTGCTGAGACAGAGTAGGCAAGTCCTTAATATTCCTGTTTCTCTAATGTCTGTCAGAAGTTCATGGGCCAGAAGGCAAAAGACCGATGCTCCAACGTTTTGAGGTATAAACTCTGCAGGTGTTCAGCAGTCTCTACTATTTGACTATATTTTCAGTTAATATTGGTCCCTCTCAGATTTCTGATGGGGTTGAATACTGTTAGTCTCATAGCCAGCCCAAGCTGTTTAACTTTGAGAAAGCTGATATAGATGTAAATAGATGGTCTTCCGATGATATAAAATTTATAGCCAAGTCATGTGTCAGGTGTTAATTCTTACAGTCTTCTAAGACAATACAGATAACAAAGGTTCTGTTTGATTGACAGAGATGATAGACTGACTGGATGTCAGGTTTATCTTACACTTTATAATTTACAAAATGGTAATAGTTATGCTCAATTTATACTGAGAGAAAGTTTTTTATTAAACAGAACGGATAAAATGTTGCAAGGTTTCTTATCCATTCACATTGAGGCAGTGAGAGGCCAGTGATTAGAGGGGAGAGAGGAAGAGGAGCTAGAGAGGGAGGAAGAGAGGGCCATACGAGAGGAGCAGAAGGAGACCTGAGACCACCTCCCCTGATACTGAGGTGGCTCTCTCACTAAGGGAATATTTCCCAAGAGACTGATTAACCTCTTCGAGACTGTTTTATTTGTGATACAGGAAGCCAAAAAGAATTCCCCTCAGACTCAGGGGTGCCATCAATTGACCAGGCTATTGAGAACAGTGGGCTTTCCCTGACAGACCTGACTGAGATTTTAAAATGACAAAAGGTAAGGGGCACCTGAAGGTCTACCACCAGACTCCATGGGCATGTCTCAAGGGGGCTACATGGCAACCCACAAATTTGACCAACGTATGTGAGGTTAAACAGGGACCACAGCCTTTCTAGAGCAGATCATAGAGGTAATATACACCCTATGACCCCAGGAGCAAGGAATATAAAACTACTGGGACAATGGACCAGTATAGACCAGGCTAGTAGAGATATCAGAAAAAGGTTTCAGAGGCTAGAGAAAAAGAATAATCCATTGATAGATTTAGTACAGTTTGCTGAGACTTGGAGACAGAGGAGGTGAAGGAGCAGAGAAAGAGAAAGAATAAGTCTGTAGAGGGATTTAGTGCAGGTTCCTGAGAAAGTCGACCATTACAGGGAGGCAGAGGAGGAGAGGGAACAGAGAAAAAGAAAGAAAAAAATGACAGAGAAGGAAGCTACAGAGTCCTGGCTACAGTAGTTAGGAAAAGCAGAGAGGAGAGACAGAAAAGGACCAGTGTGCATACTACAAGGAGAGAGGCCACTGGGCCTGAGAGTGCCCCCAACAGAAGCCGGGAGTAGGAATTCCCAGCCCTTGGGAAAAAAGCCGCCAAGTGGCAAAGGTGAAGACAGTGACTAGGAGAGATGGGGTTCTGACCACCTCCCCCAACCCAGGGTAACTCTGAGACTAGAGAGGAAACCCACTCAGTTCTTTATGGACACAGGGGATCTATGCTCAGTCCTCCAAGCCAATGCCCCCCCCCCCTATTTCCAAGAAAAGATCTTGGGTCCAAGAAGCACTAGAACCAAAATGTATTCATGGACCACCCAAAGAACACTTCCTGCCTGATGGGTCGCAGATAACTCTCCCAAGAGGAGAAACTGACCCCTGCCAAAAGTCGAAGCTACAGACCAGAGCAGTTTTCTCCATGAAGGTCAGAGATGAGCAGGTGATGCTGTGGTGGACGGCACAAATGTCATCTGGGTAGAGCCTCTACCCCCTGGCACTCAACACAGAAAGTAAGGCTAATTGCCCTCACCAAGACCTTGTTACTTGGAGCCAGGAAGAAAATTAATATCCATGTGAAAAGCAGGTATGCCTCTGCCACAGCCCACGTCCACAGGGCTATATGCCAAGAGGGAGGGCTGCTCATGTCAGAGGAAACAAACAGGAAATCTTGGACCTCTTGGATGCCCCAAATGAAGCCAGCAACTGTGAGTATTATTCACTGCCCAGGACGTCAGAAGGGAAGAGACTCAGTGGACAATAACCAGCACATCAAGTGGCTCCAGGAGTGGCTATGCAGGAGCCTATACTGGTTATGGGCTTTCAAGAGACACCCATTGGGAAATAGGACTGAATTAAGGGATGGCCTCACGTAGAATATGCTGAAGAAAAAAGGACTCAGATGGCTAGCCACCCTAGCTACCCTACCAACTATTACCAAGAGAAGGCACACACAAGAAGAGAGAACTATACTCCCCAGAAAGCAAGCAAAAAACGTACTAGGCCAAGTACACTGATGGACTCATTTAGGGGATAAAAAGCTTGTCCAGGCAGTTAAGCAACCTAAAGTATATATTTATGGCTCAGGTTTTGGGCCAGAGAGATAATAGAACGGTGTAAGGTATGCCAGCAAGTGAATGCTTATGCAGCAAAGAGTAAACAAGGCAAAAGACCTAGAAGAGAACAGCCTAGAGAATATTGGAAAATTATATGAGTTAAGACAAGAAAATATGGATGGCTACAAATACTTTCTTGTATTTGTAGATACTTTCTCTGGATGGGTTGAGACTTTCCCAACCAAGCAGGAAACAGTTGCCATGATTAGAAGAAATTTTCCCAAGTTTTGGAGTATCCAAAGTAATTGGATTGGACAATGGTCCTGCTTTTGTCTTCTAAGGTAAGTCAGGAATTGACAGAGAAATTGGTGACTAATTGGAAGCATTATTGGGCATACTGTTCCCAGAGCTCAGGGCAGGTAGAAAAAAACAAAACCCTATGAGAGACCTTAATTAAATTGACCTTAGAGATTGGCTCAGGCCAGATGGTGCCCCTCCCCTTGTTCCTGTTCTGAGCCCAGAACAGCCCCTGCCATTTTAACCTGACCCCTTTTAAGATCCTCTTTGGTACGCCAACTCCTTTGTTGTCCACTGGGCCCTCCAAGGAGGTATCCCACAACATGAGATTTGAGCCAAACTGTCTGCCTTAAATGCTCCAGGGATGCCAGAGACTATTCATTGCTTCTAGACTGGTGTCAGGATCTATGTAAGGAGGCTTCAGGAAACAGTTGCTGGGACCCTGATGAAAGAGACCCTTCCTGGCCGTTACTAGCCACTCCCACAGGCCTCAAGGTGGACAGTACTGCGGCCTGGGTGTATGCTTCACATGTGAAACCTGCGGATGCCCCGCTCTCCAGACCCCCGCTGGACAGTACAGAAGATAGACAATCTTCTCAAGCTCGAGATAACTTGATCTTGATTATGACTGCCTGGTGGCATCCTTGGATCCTGGTTCCTTCCCCCACCCCCGTCCTATATGCCTGTCCACCTAACCTGTCATGGCACTCACTGTCTCCTTCTGTTGGGTTAGAGATGGCCAGCGCAGCCACCAGGACTCCACTCTGGTCTTATTAGGGGAAAATTATGACAGTCTGAGGGCTGCCATTGATTTAGATATAGAGAGAATAGAAACTTCCATCAGTCATGTTCAAGAATCACTGACTTCATTATCAGAAGCAGCACTGCAGGATAGGAGGGCTATGTGCTGCCCTAACTGAGGACTGTTGCTCTTATGTAGACCATGTCAGGTTGTTAACCTGTTAGGACCCCTAATTGTTCTCCAGCTATACTTGACTTTTGGCCCCCACATTTTGAACTGCTTAGTTGCTACCATTTAGACACACTTAGGTACAGTACAGCTAATGATCTTAAAGCAGAGATACAAAGAACTAGATACAGAAGATCAGGAGTATGAGCTATCAGAATACCAACAATTGCTTCAGGGTTGAAGCATGCACAAAAAAGGGAGGGGAATGAAAGGGTTAACTCAGAAACTTTGAAAAGGCCATAGAGGAGCCAGGCTTGGTGGCACATGCCTGTAATCCCAGAACTTGAGAGGCAGAGGCAGGCAGATTTCTGAGTTCGAGGCCAGCCTGGTCTACAGAGTGAGTTCCAGGACAGCCAGGGCTACACAGAGAAACCCTGTCTCGAACCCACCCCAAAAGGTCATAGAACACTGGCCCCTCCCAGAAGGGAGAGGTTAAATTACATTCCTCAGACCACAGGATGGTCCCTGCAGCTAGAAAAGGCCCACCTACCTTATCCCCTATCAACCAATTACTTTGAAGGTAACACTGTTTTGCCAATCACATTGTGCCTAATGGCAGCTGCCCAAGAACTGTATAAAAGGCCCTCACAGCCCGGAGTTTCGGTCGTTCTGTCTCCATGTGCAGGGAGGCCCCAGCATGCTGGATAATAATAAAAATCCCCTTGCTTTTTGCATCGATTCCTGTCTTCGTGTGGTCCACTAAGGGGGGGCTCTCTGGTAAGTTAAGACTCCCTCGAGTCTTACAACATCATTTTCCCTTTTCGTATCCTTCTTCCAAACTCAACAAAATACCTTCTCGTTTTCTTTCAAGTTCAAGGTCTCTCTTTTTTTTCCATTAATTGTTATTACATGCACTAATATAACCAGCTTAGAGTATACAATATTACATGTACATGAGTTTCATCAGATGTATATAGTGCATCATCTGACACCGACACTTTGTTTTGGTTTTTTGTTTTTTGTTTTTGATTTGTCCATTGAATGTATGTTGTTGACTGGTTCATGCCACACTTAGCAACAAAGCTATGATTCACCAGCAAGGACTAGAGGGGGATCAAGACGGCTGGATAACTGGTACTCACATTACACACTGTTGCTTTTACCTCTCACCACCACAGAAGTGAGGATGAATTTCATCCTTTATCCAATGAAATATTTGATTTCTTTTCCTCTTCCATATCTCAGGCTATCATCAAAGGAAATCAGGGCAAGAATTGAAGCAGGGAAAGAATCTGGAGTCAGGAGCTAACACAGAGGCCAAGGAGGAGTGTTCTCATGGCTTGCTCAGCCTGCTCTCTGGTAGAACTGAGGACCACCAGCTCAGGGGTGGCCTCATCCACACTGGGGTGGGAACTCTGACATCAACCATCAATCAAGGAAATGTACCACAGACCAAAACAATGGGGCATTTTTCTCAATTAAGTTTTCCTCTTCAAAAATGACTCTAGGTTGTATGAAATTGACATGAAACTAGCCAGCACACGTGAGTAATTTCTGAATAAGTGGATAAAATGTATTTGATGCTGAAAGGCTAAGATTTAATGTGATGTGTCACAGCTTCCCTTTTGGATGCTGATTCTGATTGTATGTAAGCTGCTTAAGCTGTGTAGACCTTGCGACTGGATAATTTAGGTGTGTGGTATTTTTTTTTTAATTTGTATTTTTAGAATAAAAGTTTATTTGTAAAAATGGAAAAAGGTCAGATCTATGATCATCTCAATTCAATATTATAATGTTGAAGTATTCCATTCGAGCAGGGAATTGTAAGGGGTCTGATGGGCTATTATTCCTTTTTGGCACTAGCATTGAATGACAGTTATCCCATTCCAAAAATGAATCAGATTGCATTTCCTGTGATCTCCTGGTTAATGACCTGGTGACTGTCTCTTCTGATCTCTTGCAATGGTCCTTCTAGAACACTGTATGCCCCAGACAAGTACCCAATTTTCCCTCCTACATCTAAGTTTTACAGACTTGTGAGCAGATCACTGTGTCACTTCATTTTGGACACACGGTAGCTGAGCTTGGTTTGAAGGAACACAGAAGTTGTGCAAAAGCCTAGCAGTTTCGAGGACTTTGCCACTTTGGAATATTTGGAATACTTTGAGATACTTGCTACATATGGAATAAATGTTCTTTTGGCCTTAGGCAAGCCTGCTAAGCTTCAGAGACAATGCACCTATTGCTGAGACCAGTCCTCAAAGGTCATCACATTGTATAAATGTAAATGAGGAACCGCCTGGGTGATTTTTTTTGTTGGCCAGCCATGAGGCCATCCTGGAGTCAACTACTTGCCGGTCACAAACACAAAGTAACCCCTTTAAACAAAAGGGTTTCTAAAAAGGTACACACAGAAGCTCTTAGAACTCAGATCACCATATACCGCCCCTCCCCCAAATCCTTCGGCACTAGAATGGACACCCCACACCAGCCTCAGTAATGCCAGGAAAACCCTGTTTCAGAACTGCTGTACATCAGTGATTGGGCTAACCCGTGATCTACAAGTCCTATTTTCTGGGGCAAGCATCGGATACAAATTCCAAAATAGTGTTCTACCACAGACTATCTCAATGATACCATCTCTACATAACGAATGGGACCTCCACAGTAAGTCCATGTGCCACCTAGGGTCACTTGACCTTTGCAGCTTTGGTGGTCCCTTTTGGTTCCTTCATTATGTGCAACACATTTGGGTCTTAATTTTTAAAGATCTTCGAATCTCAGGCATTTCTATGGATGCATCCTTAGTCAAACAGGATGCCTTTTGCACTACCAGTGATTAAAGGCCATGTGAGTAAGATTCTACAGCAATGCCTGTTATGGTTTAGACGTGATGCTCACCCCTACACCTCACAAGGCTCTTGGGGATTTGGTCCCAAGTTGGTGCTATGTGAAGAGCTTCTGAAAACTCTTGGAGAGGTTTACCTGAAGGAAATAGGTTGTGGGGGCGAGTAATTGGAGAGAATTTATTCTTGGGCCTCTTTCTCTCATATTGTTGCTGCTTCCTGTCTGCCATGAGGTGTTGTTCCTTGGCCTCATAATCCTGCTGTGATGATGCTGTGCTTTCCCATGGACCCAGAAGCAGAGAGCTGTCCATGATCAAATGAACCTTCTGGAACTGTGAGACTTCCTTCTTCTGCTAAGATGCAATGCAAAAGTAATAGGCTACTCCAATATACTCCATCACCACCAGTATTCTGTCAGGTTTCACAATGACTATAAGCCCCTGACAGTGACTATTGATAACATGTGGTGTTGATGGCCTAAGTCAAAATGTACGCTACGATAGATAAAAAAGCCACTGCTAAATATTGGGCAAGCCAAATGAACCTGAGTGGGATATTGCACATTAGCAAAATTTGAACCTCCAATAGACACATTTTGGACCTCCATGCTCTTGTGCACCACCACCCTACCTAGAATTCTACCACTTGAGCTTGTATTCCACCAGGGCTACCTGACCATAGATGGAACAAGAAACACCTGGCGGTAAATCTCTAGAAAGTAGGTGTTACTATTCTAAAACTTCTCCAGGTATGATAGGTCTAAGGGTTAACTGATGTCAAGTCCTGGTTCCCAGGAAGAATTGATAATTGTACATAGACCAATGCCTAACAGCATGCAAGTCTTGCAGAGAGGTAGAACAGACCCCAAGGTGGCTCTGATGTCAATATTTTATAATAGCATGTCTAATGGTACTCGTTCACCACCCACAGTCCTAACTCTGGGCTGCCTCTCAGTGCCCCCAAACACAGAAGGCACCTATCGCTCTAGATAGACACCCAAGATTCAAAGCAATCTCTAAAATCTTGTAAATATTCCTGCAGATGTTTTCAGCCCTCACTGGCCTGGTGGTGCTCACTGATTTATGGCTTGTATCTAGGGCCTGGTTTTCCTAATTCCTAGGCAACCAAGACTCTCCAACACTATCTCTTGTCAATATGGTACAACTCTTCCTCTACACTACCACAGGCAGGGCGCATTGTGGTACTATCAGGTTGAACAAGGAATCACTTTGTCCTGTTCATAGTAATTCTCTGACTTATGTTGATATTAGTGCTGATGATAGACTTTCTGGATTTGAACGTGTCCTGGTTCTGGCCCAAGAATTGTACTGACCTTCAAAGCCCCTGTTCACAGCCAGCTAACCTTTATATCCCAAGGGGCGGTTGTAGCTCAGAAACACCCATATTCTAGCTGTTCCCCTAGGGTGTTGGGTGACAACCTTCCTTGATGCTGTTGTTCACATCACAAGCAGCAAACCACACCATAAGTGGCATGCACACTCCCACGTTAGAAATGGAACCCATTAACAGTAGGGGTACAACTTGCCCCTTGGACCTCACATGGAGAAGCTGCCGCTTAGACCTAACTGTGCCAGTTAACATGTAAACACCACTCAAGCTGCATCTCCTAATGTCAGACCTCCCACCTGCTCTTGGGATCACGTCACCCTCTTTGTTGACTTGAGTATGGGTCAGGCACCGCTTAAATACACACGGTTGTTTGGTTTCTCCTGCTTACAGGCTGTGACTGGATATCCCCTTTCCCCCACATATGAAAGGAATCCTAGCAATAGAATATTTGAGCAGGAACGGGCTCCTATCCCCCAACCTCCACCCCGGAAAACTCATGCCTGATATCCCACCTCGTTAAACTCTCTCTTAGCAACCTCACCCACAATCTGCTAACGTGGCTTTTTCCTCCTCCATTTTTCCAGACTCCAATAATCTGCAAGAAATGGATACTTCCTTCAAAACTATCCAACAATTCCGGAGGTTTCCCTGTCTCAAATGTTGCCAAGCACTCTCTGGAGTCTTTCCTCCTTTAGGGACTAACCTCACATTGAACAACGAGCCTGAGTGAGCAGTAAATATTGGTATTGTTTAGCCTAGTGCTAGGTTTATTGTGTGGGTTGTCTTGACTGTGATACCCATCTCCTGAGGACAGAGAGGTGCAAACCTGGCAGCTGGCCAGAACAGCCCTTCTTCAGATGGGGCTGGGTAGATTCATAGACACGTGCGATACCAGTCAGAAATAGGGAAGGCAATGCAGATGAGTCTTCAAGTCACCGTACTAAGAAAAAGGATTCAGGTAAAAAGAACATCTGACGGTTCAGTAAGTAAGCAGGTACAGAATGGGCAAAATGACTCTAAGCTGATACAAAGAAGAAAGGTAGCCCCAGCCTGGGGAAAGCAGTGGGTACTGATTAGAGAGGAACACGGGGGACTTCCTGGGAGTGATTGACGCTATCTGTATGCTGATCTGTGCTTTCCTACAAGGTCCAGTGCATTTTGCAATGATCAGCTCTCTCTCGACTTACCAGCTGGACTTGTGCATCTTAGAGTATGTAATCGACACTTCAGTTTGAATCACCTCAGTACAAAGTTACCCTCACACAAAACTGTACTCCAGCTTTACTGTTCATTTTGTACTTCACTCAAATCCTCAATCTCTCTCTCTCTCTCTCTCTCTCTCTCTCTCTCTCTCTCTCTCTCTCTGTCTGTCTCTCTGTTTTTGATTTGTCTTCTCTTTTCGGTATTTATTTATTTATTTACTTGTATTTTAATGGTGTTAGTTGAACTTGGGACTTTGCACTTGGTAACCCTATGTTCCTAAAAGCCAAAGAGACTCTTTTCATTGCTGACTTTAGCAGTGTGTGCCCAGGGCTGCAGTCCCAGAGTTGGGAGGCAGGCGCTAGGTAATGACCATAAGCAGAGACCAGCCTGTTCTATACAGTGACTGTTACGTGTCAAACCCAGTCTCATTCGCCAAAGACAAAATACTAGGGTTATCTGTGTGGCGTCAGGTAATATATATCAACAGGTTTCAGAAATCGTAGACATACAATTTGGTAACTTTAGGTAATATTTGTGCTACGAGCCTAATTGTATTCATGGATATTCAAAAAATAGTGCATGCTCCAAACTCCTAAGTCAAAGGTGTCACTAAAAATGCTCACTGAAGCCGGGCAGTGGTGGCGCATGCCTGTAATCCCAGCACTTGGGAGGCAGAGGCATGTGGATTTCTGAGTTCGAGGCCAGCCTGGTTTACAGAGTGAGTTCCAGGACAGCCAGGACTACACAGAGAAACCCTGTGTCGAAAAAAAAAACATAACAAAAACAAACAAACAAAGAAAAAACTCACTGAAACAGATCCCTGGGTGTTCCTTTCATGCACAACCATGTACTACTTGCTTTCTGCTTTAATTTACTCTGTGATATAAAATTTGAAATAATTACTCCAGGACATTTAGTTTGAGACAGTCATCAGTAGCATAGGTCTGCCTAGAAATCACTATGTAAAAGCTTCTGGCTCTGAACTCCAGGACTCCTGCCATGCTGTCACATTTGTTGGAATGACAGTTGTCTGCTACCATGATCAGCTTTCATATCTGTAACCAAAGAACACATTTTTATTTATGTCAACATATATATATATATACATATATATGCACATATACATACACACGTACATATAGTTGTGTGTATATGCCCTGTTATATGCTCCCACAATTGTGTGTGGCATTTAGCCACAGTGTAGATATTCAAATATTTTTCTCATAAATATTTCTAGCTAACTTTTTGATCTCCATCTAAATAATAATTACTCAGGACTTTGAAGTTGTCTTCCTACAAGTCTTCCTCTCCACATAGGAAAAGTACATACCAAAAACACTCCCCAAAACAAAAACAAACTCTGAATCCAAGTCTGCCTGGGTATCCCGTATTTTATCTGACAACCAGATTCAGGGTCCACATCTACAAGTAAACACTTTTAGCAAGTGCTTGTGCACTGAAAATGTCAGTAAATATTGTAAGCCCATTTCTAGCCTTTTACCACTTTTGCTGGCCTTCAAATTGTCCTTGCTGATATACTGGGTCAACTCTGTCTCTGTTTCCAGCACCATTTCCTGCTGGGCTTGACCACTTGACAAAGGAATTATCATCCTGAGAATTCCTGACTCAGAAGAGGATGTCAGTGTTTCTTTGCCCTTTCCAATTTCTTTATTTTCGCAGAGCAGGCCAACATGAATAGTGTGTGGCAACGGTATAGGTTTAGGGTGCCCAAGTCTCAGCCATAGCACATAAAGCAGGACGGAGATGTGATTCCATTCCTACACCATAAACCTGCCTAGCATCAGGCTGCTGTCAGCCTGGGTCCTTGTGTGCTGGTGCCTCTTCTGCAGTGGGAAGCACTCTGGCCTTGGTCTCTTGCCTTTTTTGAGGACTTCAGAGCCCAGTCTGGCCTGGTTGTGGCCTGAGGTAAGTGGTAGACATCTTTCCGGGGTGGTGTTTGGCTTTGTAGGGAGCACCAGAGAAGAGCTGTCACTGTTTCACAGAGGACGGCCGGCTCCAGGAAACAAGTCTCCAAACTGCAGGTAGAGCCCGTCAAGTGTCCAAAGGCAGCCGTTAGAGGTGAGTGAGAGAGGGCTGTGTACTGCTGGGAGAATTGTGCAGAGAGTGCAGCCAGAGTTCCCGGCATGTTCCCGCAGCAGCTTTCTCCTTCCTTCCTCCCTTCCTCCATCCCTCCCTCCCTCCTTCCTCCCTTCTTTCCTTCCTTCCTTCCTTGTTTTTAAAGGCTAAAATCATCTGAAGAGAGAATCAATAATGAAACACCTTCGAGTGGAATTTAAAATTCATGTGCAAATAGCATTCTACAGGGGTTACTTTCATAAAAACTATCTCTGCGGATAACTCTCTTGAGGGTGAGAGTTCTCCCCTCCGGAGGATGAGATGATGCTGTCATTTGGACTAAGAACACCGAGTAGAGAGATTGCCTGAGCACTGCTTTTAAGAGTTCAAAAGTTATGGATGCAAAAGACCTATTCTTACCTGTAGGGTGAGAAAGAACAGTGGGTGACGGAGTAAGAGAAAGCAGTCTCCCCCTTAGTTGCTAACAAACCTCTTAAAAATATCTTTTCTTTCAGCCATGGAGAAAATTGCCAGAGAAGAAGTGTCTGTATTGCTCTAGAGAAGAGACCTACATTACAGCGTAGGGGCGTGTGGAGCCCATGGACGCCTAGCACTGCCCAAAGGCAGCTATGGAAGTGAGAGCAGGGCCTGGGGGCGGGGGGGGGCACAGCTGGAACTTGTCCTTGTTGGCCTCTGACCTCTTTCCGTAAAAGACCATAACCTGAATACTGGGCTGGAAGGAATGCAATTTCCTGCTAGGCTCTCTGGGCCACTCCAGTGCCTGAAGCCTACAACACCTAGCACTCACTTCCTGGTACAGGAGAAAGGGGAACAGGCATTAGCCCTGGACAAATTTGACTTGGAACTGGATTCACAGCAATAGCTCAAATTCAGCTGGCTCAAAGTACACCAGAAAGCTACAGCAGGCTGTATTTGGTTCAAAGGCACCAGAGTCCCTCCCTTTTACTGCAGTCACAGACAGAATATGTCACAGGAACAGCATTGGCTAGCTGGTACCATGGTCCTAGTCAGGGCGATAAGAACAGGAAAATGAGCTCAGCACTCACAGCATGCAGAGAGCACCCACTGAAAGCAAATTCCAACTACGGACAGTTGTTGTTAAGATGGCTTTATAGCGGTCAAACGTTTGACAAAGGTGGACTTCCGCCATGTCAAAAATAATTTGAATATGCAATGTGAAAATATCCATCCGAGAGAAACATTAGAATTTAAAGGGCATGGATAATCATCAGAAATATGCAATAGGCACAGAAGGGAAGGTATAGAGATAACTGAAGTACTCTGAATAGAAGCCAGGAAGAATGGCAGAGCATTCTGTGTGTGTGTGTGTGTGTGTTTGTGTGTGTGTGTATGTGTGTGTGTTTGTGTGTGCATGCGCATGTACGTGTCTGTGTGTGTATATCTGTGTGTCTGGTGTCTGTGTGTGTCTTTGGTTGAGAAGCCTCCACATTTCCCAGATGTCAGCCTTCCTTGTGGTGATCTTTATACAGCAGACCATTCTAGTGCAAATCAAGCCAACTATGCCTTGATATGGGCAAATTTTGACCACGATGTTCTTACAGAACACACAAGTGTTCAAAGATTCAAAAAGAAAAAATATGAGGAGCTATTTTCCTCAGATAATAGAAATGATGTTCAAGTCTGCATAACAGGCCAGCAGAGGGAGAAATCTCAACTACAGAAGCATCAACATCATGTGGAAATGTAGGGACCACTGTATTGGGATGTGGAGTCAGGCACCAATGTTAAGGCGAAGAGGCTGGATGGTTACTGTCTAGAAAGGGTAGCCTGGAAAATGGAATTCTAACCTGTTGGACATGATGCCGAAAGAGTGGACTTGCTGGGTTGAGACCATTTCTTGTTCTTATGGGCTCCCCAGGAGTTGAGTTCTGATTCTCCTGTTTATTAAAGGTCCCTGAACATCCGATGAGAGGCATGGGGGGGGGGCAGCACCTTCTGGGAGCACGAGGCCTGATGAGGCGGGAAGCAGAGAACCGAGGAGGAGGCACGACACCATTAGCTTTGGAAAGTTAGATTATAATCCGTGCCCCTCTGGACTCTCTAGTGGAGAAGCAGCATACCAAAAGGGTGTGCTATGCTGTCACCCCTCCCTCCCGAGATAAACTGGCCAAAAGGTAGGAAAGGAAACAGACCTGCACATCTCCAGGGAGAGCGGAGGCGCTCATCTGCCAGCCCCTTTTTTTGTGGTCTATGCCAAGCGTGCCCTCAGGGCACAAGCAATGTGGGTCTGCTGCATGAAGCTATTGAGACAGACAAACAGAAAGGAGCAGTCACCGAGTGCTCTCTGTGGGCCAGGCACTGATGTTGAGCAAGGAGGCTCTAATCTAAGTGGAGCACTTGCAGAGCCAGCAGAGGGCTGTTGCTGGAGTAAGGCCTCAGTTCAGGGGCAGAGGCATCTGCCTCCATCTCAAGGGGCAGGGAGCGGGAGACATGGATGAGCTCAAAGGACAGGAGTCTCCCCGTGAGAGCCAACAGGGAGGAGGGTGTTGCTCTCAGTGGCCCCCAGGCTTCTGGTCTTGCTCTTTTTTTTCACTTTTTTTATTGGATATTCTCTTTATTTAAATTTCAAATGTAATCCCCTTTCCTGGTCGCCCCCCCCCCCAACTCCTGGAAACTCCCTGTCCTATCCCCCGCCCCCGCCCCCCCCCCCCCGCTTCTATGAGGGTGCCCCTCCACCCACCCACCCACTCACTCCCGCCTCCCCGCCTTCAATTCCCCTACCCCTGGGTGTTTATGGGGCCCTCATAGGACCAAGGTCCTCTTCTCCCACTGCTGGCACCAGGGGCCCCAGCCTGTGGGAGCAGCGCCCCCGCATCTTTCTGGCCCCAGGCTGCAGAACCGGCCCCGGCCGGCGGAGGCGCTACGGGGCGGCGCCAGCGCTTTCCCACAGCTCACAGGCGGCAGAGGCGGGCGGCAGAGGCTGCGCCCCCTCCCCTGCGCGCCTCCTGGTCCTCGGGGTCAGACGGCCGCGGCCTGGGACTCCAGAGCTGGGGGCTGCGGGTGTTCTCGGCGGCCGCCGCAGCGTCCGCGGCGACTTCTCGGTCCTCGCGGCCTCGCAGCCAGCGCTCGGGCCGGCCGCCGAATGCCCGTGGACGCGCATCTCCTCCCCGAGTTCCTGCTTCCCGGGCCAGCCAAAGCCGCAGGTGAGAACGTCCGCGGTCGAGGTGGCACCCAGGGCCTGCGGGTCTCAGAGGCCCCCTGGCCTCCTTCTGCTCTCTTCCTTGCTCAGGAATCCCCCGCGGGAGCGCCTGCAGCGGGGACACTAAGTGCTCCCCGAGCCCCGAGAGCACTTCTTCCGAGGCACGTAGCCCCCGCCCAGGCGCTTCTGCGAGCTCCTTTGTGGACCCCACAAACCCCTAGGGGTTCCCCCGCCGAGCACCCCGCGCGCCCCACCGCGCGCATGCCCAGAGGCCCCGGGGAGCTAGAAAGTAGCTGAGCTGCTGGCGCAGTACCTGCTGTGAAGATGGTGTGGATCAAAAGGGCACACAAGCTGAAGTGTGTCATCCTAAAGGTGCAGGAGCTTCTTCCCCGAGATTGTCAAGAGAGCCTCTGACCTCCCGGTGCCCCCGAGTTAGTCTTTGGGTCTAGGTGAAGGAACTTGGCTCTCCAGAGCACTCTTATGTCCCGCACAGGAAATAAAATTCTATCCTGCCCTGCCTCTGGAGTCTGACAGGAGACAGGGGCACGCCAAAGACTTGGCTTCAGATGAGTATCCCGGACTTGATCTTCCTGCAGGCCAGCTGTGTCCCAGAGGAGGTGTTCAGGGAGGTGTGGAGGGTGTGGAGGTATGCTCGCCCCAAGCCATCCCATCCTTGGGGAGCGGGCAGCAAAGCGCATCACCAGAGCTGTGTGCAGCACGGGCATCTGGTGCAGGAGAGAGTAGGTGTCCACCAGCGGTCCCTTCTCTCGGTATTCTTGTGGGGCTCTCAAAGGAAGCAAGACAGATGCAAGTCCTGGAGTTTGTGGCCCAAGTGAATGACATCCAGCCCAGAGCCTTGAGGTGGCAGTAAATGAGGCACTGCAAGAAGAGGAGGAAGTGCCCGGTGCTGAGCGGTGGCCCAGAAGCAGCTGCTGGTGATGATGTGACCGGTGCCAGTGTTAGTTCGAGTTCGAGTTCCAGGGCCTGTGCCACGGTTGAAGCAAGCGCCAGCGCCAGTGCCGATGCAAGGGCCAGGGCCAGGGGCTAGAGCCATGCAGGAGTGATGTTGGTCAGTACCGGGGACAGTGCTGGTGCCAGTCAGTCCCAGTCTCAGGTCAGAGTCAGGGCTGCTGCAGCCAGCAGGGATGGCTGATGCTGAGGCGTCCTTGCTTTGCTTGTGGTAGTCCAAGGGACGCTGGAGCCCTGGGCCCTGGGCATGAAGAGTGCAGGGGCAGAGCAGGGGCAGGGATAGCATTGTGTTGTGCTCCAGTTTTGTGCTTCTTGGTGGCTTGGCACTCAATCCGCACACTGCAAAGTCGCGCTTGCTTTGTAGCTACCCCCTTCCTGATGACAAACAGTTGTGAGGGATCAAGTGATGGAGGCTGAGGATGTGGTTGAGCGGTGGAAGACTTTCCTCACACGGGATTGGCTATGGGCTCCATCCCAAGAACCATAAAGTAAAACAAATCCAAGGGCACTCATTTTGAACGGTGTCACATCAGCGTGGAAGTAAAGACAGACTAAAATCCTTTCCAAATCTTTGCTTCTCTAAGGCGTGTGATTCAGTAGGAGCATGGATGTTCAAGCTCGGCTTGCATCCAGAGTTCCCTTTTCCTTATTTTGTTCATTTACCCAAAGCACTTGTGACACACTGACATATTATATCCGAAACAGACTACAGTAGAGTCAGTAGTTCTTGTTGCGATGTTGAAGGAATTTCCAGCACAGTGATTCCCTGCTCCAGATATTAAGAGGCAAAACACAAACGTGGGCAAAATCTGACACACAGCAAAACCAGCTGATATTTACGTGTGTTAACCCAGAGCTCTGGAATGTAGGGAAAAATAAAATTGAATTAGACACCTTGCTCATGGACTCGTTTCTTTGACATATATCTAGTGACTGGCTACCATATGTGAGACTCTGTACAGGGCATTGGAAGTCTGAGGATATACCAGACTCAGCCTCTGCCACACATCTCAGAGTCTGGTTGGGGCTCTCTGTGTAAATAACTTAGGTAGATGTGGCAGTCAGACGCCATGGGGTGATCATGTGAACCAGGTGGTCAGGGAGCCCAGGGAGAGGTGTGGAAATGTGGGAGGGGAGCATCTGGGGAGCAGCGGGCTTCACTGCAACCAGGTAGCAGCACTAGAGACCTGCTGCACTAGAGATGGGTGAACTACCAAAGAACCCCTGTTGGATATTGTGGATACCTGGAGTATCCATAGCCAGACTTCCATGGATAGGGGAGGATACTGGAGGGATAGTGTGAGAGCAAGAACTCACGTGCAGGAGGTACAACCTTTAGTTGTGCCTGTCAGAGGAGAGGGGTTAGAAGTGACAGGGATTAGGCACTCTTGGCTCTGAGGCCAGCCAGAAGGAAGGCCCACCTCCAGCAGCTGTGGTAGCATCTGTGCAGCTGCTACACCACGCACTCTGGGTCCTTTCATCTGTCATTTCTAAGGAGTAGCAGGAGCGGAGCAGGTGTTTAGTCACTGGAAAGATTGTCCCCTGAAGCAAAGGCACAAAGTGGAGGTTGTCTCCCAAGGCTTGGGAGAGCCATGGCTCAGTGCTTTATGAGGGCATTGGTAGGGTTCCAGTGAAGTTCCGTGAATTCAAAAAGAAAGACAAGGGCCTGTGTGAACAGCTGTAAAGGATGCTGTTGGTGTTGTGGGGTGTTGTCTCACTGTGGACAGAAGTGTGACACAGTGCGTCTTAGCCTGGAGCAGAGCCTTGATCGCCAGACCGAGGCCCAGTCCCATGGAGTTGAGCTACAGAAGTTGTGTGGGCAGAGAGGAACCTGCTGAAACTATAGCCCTGCTCAATTTTGAAGGCCTGCGTGGCATGGCTTTTGAAGTAGCCAAATGTCCTGTGCTAAGTTAGGCTAGCCTCTAGTGGAAATCAGGAGCATCATAGCTGGACCTGGAGCTGACCTTTGACCCTTGCAGGCTGCTGGTCATGTTTCACTTCTGTGCTGCCGTGCCTTGGAAACCTCCAGGCCTCTAGACACAACCATCAGCAGATCTGGTCACAGCACTCTTGGGACCTCCCCTGGGATATCTGGGGTCCAGAAAGCATTGCATCTAAAATGCCCTATTCATTCACGTCTGTGCAGACATAAAGGAGAAGTGTCTGCTGGCAGGGTGAGGTTGACCATAATACTAGAATCTGGGGTGACTGTAGTGGGGAGTGTGGGAATGCTCTCTGTTTTTCCCTGGAGCTGGGCTCTTGGGTGTGAATATGTAGAAGTCTGTCTAAGCCCTTTCTTTGATGTGCCAGATATCCCGATTCCTCTATCAGCACACAGCCATGTGTCAATGCTGAACACTGCACAGTAGATCCCACATACATACATACATACATACATACATACATACATTCTGTATATGTATGTTCAATATCTACATATTATTTCTCCCACATGACCGTGGAGATGCACTGTCTATAGCCCACAGTCCTAATAGGTACCTAGGCAAGTTCTGCCCATTTAGAGCACTAAGCCTGTCACCCGTTCACTTGCTACTTGCTTGTATCCTCGAGTGATCTCTGTCTCCAAATGCAAGTCCATTCCTCTCGGCTGTTTCGTTTTTTTGTATCTGTTTTTTTTGGGGGGGGGATGGTGGTGGTGGTGGTGGTGCAGGAACACTACTGTTACAGAACACACCAGATATAACAAGACATGTTTCCACCTAGATGGGAAAGACGCAAGAGGAAGCCAGATGTGTCAGAATGGAAAAGGGTGAGCCTATGTTAAAAGGGCTCCCCGAGAGTGCTGCTCTTCCCTCGACAAGTGGACACAATATTTCCCCACACTTCTACAAGGCCCAGACAGCACTCTGGGTAGCACTGTGTGATCCAGGACCTCATTTATACAGAAATGAAAGCAAAGTATTTTGAGAGACCTCCATGAATTCCAAATCCCCATAGTTTCTGAAGCCTACGGTGTTATTGCCATTCTCTTCTATCTGGGCTTGCAATTTATTTTGCATTCTCACATTTATTTCTCTGTATGGCTGTATTGCTTACATCTATGCGCCTGGTGTGTGCCTGGTGCCCACAGAGGTCAAGAGGGTGTTGACATAGATGGCCTGGAACTGGAGTTATGCTCAGTTGTGAGCCATTGTGAGTTATGGGACTCAAACCCAGGTCCTCTCAACCACTGAACCATCTGTCCAACAGAGCGGTTCCAATGTCTAACATGACCTCCACCATATGAGATTATGGGATCAGGTGTGCTCTATCCTCCCTTGGACCCTTGTCCTGATGAAACTATGTTTCATTACCATTCAAGGTCACCAAGAAAAGGCAAGCAATGCCCACACAGGCAGAAAAACCATGTGTAGTGGGCAAGAAGGTTTTCTCTTACAGGCTGTCCCTCTTAATGGGCCGTGTGTAGACTGGGAACTGTTTGTGAGCACTGAACTCTAGAGCCCTGTTGCAGGATGCAGTGTCTTCCTATAAGTCTCACCCCACGCCCTGATCATGCGCCCTCCTCCCGGTAATCCTCCCCTACATCCCCTCCATGACCAATTCATGAAGAAGGCCCATGATTTCTCCATATGAGGATATTGTTGCAATGCAAGGGGGCAGAGAGACATGCTATTCCCTCCTGAGGGTTCTTGGGAATGTGCACATGCTCCTTGGGTCCAGAGGTGAGATCTGTGGGAAATTCCCTATTGAATGGTCTCTGTGTTGAACAAGAATGACACCATTACTATGCAATCACTAGTGCCCAAAGAGGGTGAGTGGGTGGCCTTCCAGAACGAAGAAAGACACTGGTTCCTGTCATTCACACCCACAACGCCCTAAGTGCCACCAAATCTGACAGCCCAGTCATTCATCTGAGGTGAGTGTCACAGCAAAAGTGAAGGAAATTTCATGATGCCAAAGAACATTGTAAAGTATGCCAGAATTTATTTCAACATCACTGGACAGGATTCTTGGGAGAGCGGGACCTGAGCGGCCGGAGGTCTTGATCAGTCTGTTCGGCCCCCATGTCTAGGACTCCAGTGGTCTCAGCCTCGGGTTGACCGGCGCCCTCTCCTAAGGAGGAAACAGACAGGTGGACCCTCAGAAGGTCTGCTGGAACTGAGAAGAGGGCTTGCGTTCAGAGTGGGGCAGGGCAAGGGAGACAGACTGACTTGCTGTGAGTGGAGAGAGAGAGAGAGAGAGAGAGAGAGAGAGAGAGAGAGAGAGAGGAAGGGAGAGAGGCAGGGGCTGGCTGGGGTCCTCACCTGAAGAACTTGGACACGCGTGCCAGAGCTTTCTGGAAGCGGCCTCTCCAGGACCTTCTGGGAGGAGCAGGCTCCCAAGTCACTCTTGGGCCGTTGGATGAGTTCTCCATGGTGTGAGCAAAGATCACACTGAACTGGGAGTATTGTATTGGGTTTCTCACAGTCTGAAAAAGAGAGTCAAGACCACACCCAGTCCCATCATGGCTGCTGTCCACAACCCCGTCCGGCTACTGTGATGTACATCTGCACAGCTGGTGGAGGTGCCCAGGATTGACAAGAGTGGCCACCTGCCCTGCTTGGACCCCAGCCCCCCGGAGGGTCGTCCGGACCACATAGGGTGAGACTTACCGACCCAGGAGGCAGAAACAAAGGGATGAAGATCATGCTTCCAGCAGTGTCTGTTCCGGCTGGACTGACTCCTTAGACTTCCTTGCAGTGATCTGTGCAGCTGACCTCTGAGCTGAGTATGAATGCTAAGCACGCCCCTTCACAGTGCCGGCCCACTCGGCCCCTGTCCAGGGCTGCCCACTCTGCCCCTGCCCATAGTTCCTCCCTGGCTCAATCCGGTAAATTCAGCCCAACCAGTGGATACAGTTTTGATAAGTGACCTCTTCTCTTTTCCTGTGTCTCTCACTCCCACCTCTCCAAGGTTCCTTTCTCCCTTCCTTTCCCATTGTATCTTAGTCTCCTCCGTGTTCCTCGCTTCTTTCTCTTCCAACCTCACTCGGACTGTCCCACTCCGTCTGTCTGTCTCTGTTCTTCCTCTCCTCTGGCCTGCTGGCAGACTCAAAGCACTTTCTGTTCCTGAGCAGCGGTGCACTGAGGGGCCCCACTGTAAGAAGAAAGCACACTTACATTTTAACCATTTCTCCTTTGGGGTGAAGCTATTTGACCTTAGTAGACTGTACTGGTCCCTGTGAGCACCCAGTCAGGTTCCTTGTCTTAGGTTCTTTCCTAAGTCCTGGAGAAGGGTCAAGAGTCACTCGAGCAGGCATGTTTTATACTGTGCCTCAGGCAGACGCTACCATCATAGTACTCCCGTACTCTGCTCTGCTCTGGGTCTCACACACTGAGCTGTAAAATCCTGTAGTCGTGAGGGATGCGTATGAGAAAGCTTTGGCATTTCTGAGGGATGGATAGCTACTCAATGCCTTCAGAGTGTGGGGAAACAGAGAATTGTGTCCGTCGTGGCCTTTGACTACGTTGTTGTGTAAGCCTATTTGTGGCCTTCGGCCATCACTTTTCTTTGATGGTCCCCACGGGCGTCACTACAGAATTCTGCATGGACCTGGAGTGGCAGAGAAATTAGGGAAAGAGTTGGAGGGATGCTTGCCCTGGAGCTGACACTGAAGGGGAAACTTGCCAGACAAAGTCTTTCTCTTCATACGGGCCTTCTCTCGTCCCTGAGGTGCTTCGCAGCAGCCCAGGAGGCAGCAAGCAGGTGTGCCGCTCCTTTGCTGGGCCCTAAAGGGCAGGGTGTCGGCTGCCCCTGTGCAATGGAGGTAACAGCGCCCAGAGTTTTCATGTGTGATTTCCATGTTTACCCAATCACTGCAGCAGAGCTTTAGAAATCGCCAGGTACACCTTCCCCCAAAGCTCAGAACTGTCATGGTCCCCTCTGAAGTGAATATGTTTCTTTATCCTCAATGTGTCTCTTTCCTGTCCCTGGATCCAAACTCCTGCAAAGACCCCTGTGCTAATGAGGAAGGTCCACCTTTTGCTCCTGCAAACATAATTGCAGCAATTATGGCCAGGCTCCCTGGCCTGCACTTGCTGCCATCCTGAGCTACCACCAGGGGGCAGTACAAGATGGGAGAACTGTGTCAGCAGAACCCCTGAGCTCACTCTCCATGATGCAGCTTCTGAATGAGGCTTCCCAGGAGCCAGAATCTGTCCTAAGCTAAGGGCTCATGCCAAGACATTTCCCTGCAAGTTGCTTGAAGGCAGGGCCAGTTTGGGATGTGCTACCATCTGCAGTGATGCTGGAGAGACTGAGTGCAGTGAGGAGTCCTGCCCGTGCATCCCCTAACCAGCAAGGCAATGTGGAAGTTGGTGGTTGAAGCAGGAGGAAGGGAAGAAGTATCTGTCACTGTTTCAAGGCAATGTACACACGTCTGTCACTTGACACCGTGGACTCAGAAACAGCAGGAGGTCGGTGTCAGGTACAGGACACTTCTATGTCTGCCTTGGACTGAATTATTTCTCCTCATAATTGTTGTTGTTTTGAAGCCTTAACCCAGAGCTTAGTGCATTGGGGACCTTTGGTGTGGAATGAAGGTGGACCTTAGCCATAGGTAGGAAGCTGACTTAAAGGGATTTATGTCATCATGTGAGGGGACACCAGAGGCCATGCTCTAGGCCGGCACGAATGCTTGAAGGAGATGCTGAGTGACAACTCGGTGAGAAGGCGGCTAAGCTGGAAAGTTCCCCAGAAGCCAAGCTGGGGGACTCTTTGTTCTTGGACTTGCCATTCTGTGGAACCATCAGGAAATAAACTTCTGTTGTTCCAACCATCTTGTCTTGGGCATTCTTTTTATGGCCGTCTACAATGTGGACCAGTGTTCCCTATGTTGGGTTTCTCTTAAGAATGAGCCTGGGTTGATACGGACAAGTACCAGGGGACTTGCAGGTAGGGAGACCGGAGCTCTGTGGGAAGCATGGGTGTTTCCCCCTCGGGAACCCTGTGAAGAACAAAAGCAGTCTCCACTCACCTGCTTTGAGGGCTCCCAGAGTTCTTCGGGCTGGGGGCGAGTGTGTGTCATGTTAAAGAGTCTCCCACTGTGAGTTTGAATGTTTACTCTATGAACAAATATCACTGCGTTATTAAAATATTATACAAGAGAAAAAGAAAGCAGTTTGTGGAGGGCAGCATAGGCTTGAGGATGTGCTGAGACAGAAGGGGGTAAAGGGGAGAAAGAGAGTGTTCAATTTTCAGTTTTTGTGTCCATTCCAGAGAGCAGAGGTCAGCAGGATCCTGTCAGCCCAGAGACACACCTGGAGAAATTACAGGTAATTGTTTGCAGGAAGCACTGTGGGCAAAGGTGGGCCCCGGGCAACTACATGGCTGGCAAGGAGCTTCTGTGAAGCTCTTCGAAGGTGGGAGGCCCCTCGCTTCCTACCGTGCTGACAGACACTTTGTGCAGGACACATGACAATCGGTGCTGCCTCAGATCTGCTCTAGCTCATTCATTGTCCTTCTGTCCCTTCCTACCGAAGAATACAGGAAAGGTGACAGATGAAAGAAAAGTCCCTCCATGTGGCTTCCACCATCACCTGTTACGCAGGTGCTGTGTGTCTTCAAGACTTCTGCTAACGTGACTTTACATGCCTCTATGTGGCCCTGTGGGTACACATGGCCCCCATTTCCCTTGACATAAAATATGACCATATTGCCCAGAGTGGAAAGCAATTTTTATTTTGTTCTTTTTATTTTACCTGAGGACCGGGAGTATTTACAAGCCATCTCATAGAAAGCTTTGTGCCGTGGGTTTCAAGGTCAGCATGATGTCTGTAACCTAAGCAATGTGCCTGCTTTCTTTATGTCCACATGGGAGGACCTTTGCCTGCCTCTTTAGCTTTCAAATTTTCACATGCTTGTCACATTTACAGAGGCCGTTGCTCTAGAAGAAAATGTGGAAATAGAATTTCGAGGCCACAGTAAAGTTACATTTAAACATCAAGTAACCATTGAGGGAAGTGTCTCCAAGGAGGAGGTGTGCATTTGTGAGGTTCAAGTCTCTGACCCCTTTAATTTTGCTGCTTTGATGGCTGACCTATGAGAGATGCTGTGAAAATGGTTTTTTGACACAAGCTGAGTTCTGGGGCCAGGGGAATCATTCCAGGCAGGCAGTATTCAGAGCTGGTCTCCAGTACCTGTGCTGGGGTGAGATCAGGAACGCCACTGACAGCAGAGAGGGTGGGACATGCTCCGGGACCCCGGGATTTCGAGATCCCTCAGAAAACTAGTCAGCCTTGACCGTTGTCATGGAGTCAGGAATGTGTTGCAGAGGATTAGCTCTCTGGTATGGGTGAGGAGAGGGATGCTGTGGTGGAGGGGGTTGTGTGTGTGTGTGTGTGTGTGTGTGTGTGTGTGTGTACAACTCTAGAGAAATAATACGAGGCAGCTGCAGTGACCTTTGAAACCACAAGCAAGTAGCTGTGGACCTCTCTACCTTGTGTTTTCAGACTTTAAACATGGCTACCAGGCGTCAGCAGAGTCCATCTTCATGTGAAAGGGATACACTGATTTCTGGGCCAGCGGTGTTCAGAAGTGTTTGACCCTTGAGAAATTGGCAGGGCATGATCAGACTGGTCTGGATTTGGAAGGTCTGTCTTATGATTTCAGGGGTGATGAGGTCACAAGACACACCTAAAGACCTGCCTGACTGATCTTATTTAGTCCCCCCACATCGGGGCACTGGGCTTTCAATATTGAACATCTTGAAGTCGATGGGTGGACCATGTCAGGGTGACGGAGAGTGATATTGCATATTGGGACATGGAGAGTGACTCATTGGGAGACAGCCCTTTCTGAAAGCGATGGCCCTCGGAATGGCACCACCAGGCTGCCATGTCCTAGTCCCCTGGGATTTGGAATCACAGAATGTGTAGGTGTACAGAAACTCAGAGATCGCTCTCTGGAAGTTTTTTGTTGTACAGAGATGACAGGGAATGGTAGCTTTGGAAACAGTTTCACCTCCTTTATGGTCACAGAGATAGAAAGTTTCATTGGCAGGATAGCCAAGTGAGAACACTAAGATTGTAATTAGGGGTGGCATTTGAATCTTGACTCCAAGTATCTGACACGGTACAGAAACGAAGGGACAATGAGGGGCCCACCATGAAAAGGACAGTCAGGAAGGGCCGTGCCACCCAGGTATGGCACCATAAGCAGTGGCCTTCTGCCAACTCAATCAGGAGTGAGGTGGAATGGCTGGGACATCACTATCTGCTGGGCGCAGAATGGGGCTTCTGTGTTTGCCCTTCTCTTTGTGCTGGGCAGAGAGAGAGAGAGGTGAGAGAGAGAGAGAGAGAGAGAGAGAGAGAGAGAGAGAGAGAGAGAGAGAGAGGTGAGAGAACCTTATCACGAAGCCCCCACTGCATTAAATCCCTTCTTGGCCTGTTGGGTTTGGGCTCGGGTAAGTCTCACCATTTTCTTAGTCATCTTATGAGTTGGAGGGTGACACCCTTCCACCACAATGTCTTCTTCCAGCGGTGTCCTGAGGAGCTGAAAAGGACAAGAGGAATCGGAACCTCATCTCCCTCCTCCTCTGTTTCTCTGTCACTCCTTCTCTCCCCAGTCCCTCTCCTCAAACTCTATCTCATGCCCTAACCAGTGTTCATTTGAATCTCCCAGAGCCATTTCTGGATTTCTCAAATCCTTTCCCTCAGGTTGCTCTCCACTCACACAGTTGTTCTGGCTTCCTGCTCTGTGGATGCCTGGGTTTCCTGATGGGGTCAGCAAAAGGAGAGTGTGTACCCTTCTCCCAGATTCCCCATGACAGGAACTGCTGGCTACCAGGTCACAAAGGCAAAGCTCTGCCCTAGAGCAGTGTCTAAATATGGGCAATTTTGACAATGTCCCTCCTGGAGGCCGCACGTCACTGTGCGACAGCTATGTGGAGAAGAGTGCATTGTTTGCGTGTGATTGGGTGTGTGCATGTTTGTGTGCACTCATTAGATCAGAAACAGGAAATGATCTCTCCTGCAGCGATGTAGCAAAAAAGAAGGGGTTGGGAAGGGGATTGGGATGGAATGGGAAGACAAGCAGCAAGGGAAAGGGAGGAAGACTAGAGGATTCCACGGGGAGATAGAGGAAACTTCTGCCCTCTGCATCAACGTCACAGCCCCATTCTGGTTTGATAAGGCCCTTCCTCTACACCGGAATTCCTTCAGAAAGTATCCACTCTGAACTGTCCCCCTTCTAGGAGAACAATGGCTTTTGTGGTGTGTGCTGGGGAGATCTTTTGCCTGCAAATATGTTTCAGCCTCACAGACCCAGAAAGGCAATGGACGCCCTGTGGGAGACTGGTGGGTCCAGAGAGGAGCTGTAAGTGGGAAGGCCCTGGGGCAGAGGAGAAGTGGTTGTTCTCTTTGTTAAGTAAAGGCAAAGATCAGACTACTGTGGAGAATCCTGAGGTTGCTGGTCATGTGGAAGGTATATGAAGAGAGGCAATTCTCTTACAAAATAGTTTGATATGGAAATGGCTGATAGAAAAAAAGAAAGAAATGGCTGGTAGACAAAGAAGTGTCCACAGGGCTGGTTAGGAGTGCTTCCTGGGATTTCCTGCAGTGTATTTGTGGGGTTTCTTAAGGAGCCCTCTCAAGGTCTTGATGGAAAAGCCAAAGTGATAGTCATGTGTGTGGCTGCACATGTTCCCAGATCCTCTCCTCTGTGGGCTGGCAGAGCTGGGACAGGCCATGTCACTAGGACATCGATGACATTTAATTGGTGGTCCAGCCTGGCTGCAAAAGGAAGGACCGGGTCCCAGCACATATGAAATGCTTGACAAGTGGCAGAATTAGGGCACCAGGGCCCTGAGCCCATAAGTCAAGCCAACAGGCAGATTTCGGCTGGTACCGATGGGAGGATACAGGAGAGGCCGCGGCTGGAGCTTATCTGACCCCTGTCCATACCATATGACCTCCTTATCTGCTAGGAGAAGGCTGACCCTCTCTTCCTTACTGGAAAATTGTTTATAGTAATGTAACCTTTCCGATCTGCCTCCCTTCCAGAAAAACAGAGCCTTTATTTCCCTAATGGAGAAATCTTTTGTCTGCAGATATGTTTCAGGATTAGAATACCCCGGAATCAGTGGGCAAACTCTTGAGAAGTGGATGTTGATTAGGAACCAGGTTACCTACCTTCCTAGTAGAACCTACTCTTTCCTAAGTGCCTAGAGGATTCCAGTTACTGTCAAGGTAGCTATTTAAATGGGTGTGTACTTTCCAAGTCTTGCAAGGGCCCTGTCAGTTGATTTCACAGACGCACTAACTCAGGTTAAGGGTTGTCAAGAGTTTGTTCTCAGTCACACAAATGACTTACTGCAAACCTGGGACTCCACCTTGGGTCTGACTGAGAGGTGGGTACATTCTGTGCCTCCCAGGTTAAAGGAAACACTCCCAAGCTGTCTCAGGCCGTCTCTCCCTTGCCCACAGTACCAAGCCCAGGGTGTTTCTGTTGTCTTCCACATTATTAACTGATCTGGGGCAAATCAGGCTGACCATAACAGCTTAACAGAATGTACACTTTTCCTCTCCTAGAGTTTGGTCCATCAGGGACGCCACATGAATTGTGTGGGTACTCCACGTCCCAGCCATTCTGATACCCCACTGCAATCAAGGCTTCAGAAGCCCAGAGACTGTGGTGCCTCTCCCACAGGCCTGACTGAAGGTGAACCAACTATTGGCAGGGTCCAGTTCCTGATGGGAAGCCGCATGAAGAACTCAGCTTATTTCTGGCTGTTAGATATATATTGCCACCGGCTCTGTGCCAGCTGCCGTTTTCCACCCGGACTGTGTGCAGTTAGCGCTGGGAGAGGAAGTCTTCCTAAAAGATGGAAGGCATAGTCTTGAGATAGCCTGCCCTCAATCAGTAAGGCCATAGTGTCATATTTCCAATTCTCTTGGCCAGAAGCAAGACTTGTGTTGGGTCCATTTCACCTGGGCACAAGTGCACACAAGGAGGTTGTCCCTGGGGTCTGTTGTAGAAGAGTGCTTACCACACGCGTTTGTGCCCCTACCTGAACTATGTAGTCAGGCCAGGTGGTGGTGGACATTAGGATATCATTGCTTATTGATAGGAGAGCACTCAGCAGCTTCCCAATGACAGTTACAAGAGGGCAGCAGCCCTTGCAGCCACACACAATCAGGCAAGAAGTGGGGTGAGTTCTCTTTGATTTTCTGGGGATTTTTCTCCCTGTTGCAGTGGAGAACATTCTAAATATGGAAAACACAAGACAAAGGGGAGCTCCCATGGCTTCTGTACACACCGTTCCAGAGCCACATGCTTCATGGTGAGGGGACATTGAACTGGAGGCAGTGCCATGGGGCTAATATGTCTATTTGGCATGATTCCCAGTGCCCAGGAAGCGAAAATCCCCAATCAAAGCCTTAGCCACGTTCAACCCAGTTCTGTGCCTCTGTGGATTTTCTCAGCACCTGGCAAGAGATGGGCATCGCACTTTGCAGTTACTTTACTGATTTCTCCCAAAGGGCAGAAACAGACATGGTGACCCATTGTGCTATCAATAACCAGAGGTGATGAGTGACACCTTCCGGTATGGAGCTATCTCAGGTCAGGGAGGTGCTGTAAGTTACTACTTTTCTCTAGGCCCTAATTCGGTTTCTGGGACATTATGGCTGCTTCTGACCCAACTCCATAACCTCCCACCAACAGTCATCTCGTTCAGCACTGCAGCTGTCCCTCAGGCCCTGATGGTCTCAACCACTCGGAATGAAGTATCAGAAAGCAGTACTTTGTCTTTATGTCTCCGTCACTTACTGTCACCTACTCCATAACACACAACCATATATATGTATATGTATGTATATATGTATATATATATATATATATAAATACACACACACACACACACACACACACACACACACACACACAGAGAGAGAGAGAGAGAGAGAGAGAGAGAGAGAGAGAGAGAGAGAGAGAGATAGAGAGAAGGCAGACAGTCTCTTGAGCAGGGATGACAAATATTATATAGCCATTTTAAACAAACACAAAACTATATACCAAGGAGATATGGATATTCCTGTGGGTAGAAACAACAAATATTATAAACCCACACCCCTGAAATATGCTTAGCAGTTGAGAAACTTGGAAAGTAAGGACCTGGGAGCAGCAGACAGCACTTGGTCACCACCTGTGACTCCACATCTGTGGCTCTGTTGTTATCTGAGTTCCTGAGTTGTCTCCCTTGGGAAGGAGAACAGAGGGGTAAGTGACTCTTGAACAAGTGGAGAATTTGTGACCCATGCTAGAGTTTCCTGGTGGGATGGAATGCTTGGTGCTTCGAGAGAGGCAGAGATTGGATGGGGGGCTCACATGATGCACCCCAGCGCACATATCATCTCTCTAGTGTCTAAAGGGGTCCACGAGACTCTGGGAAAATGTTGAACTTCCTTGGCCAATATGGCTTATGCAAATGTACTCTGGTGTTGATAAAAGAGCATATTGGATCTGGGGATATAGCTTTGTTGCTACAGAGCTCTTCTTGCCTGAATGTGGGTGCCAGAATTTATACATGCCATACAATAAACCAGGTGTGGTCACAAATATCTGTAATTCCAGGACTTAGAAGGTGGAGCCCGGAGGCTCAGAAGCTCAAGGACTTAGCAGTGATGACTATTCCAGCCTGTGCCTAAAACCTTGTCTTGTAACAAAGATACAGACAGGAAAGGGAGAAATAAGAAGCAAGAGGGAGGGAGACAGTGGACAGAAAGCACAAAGTTTCAATCCTTTCCCTAACTCTTCCCCTTAGGGTCCTGATCTCAGTCCAGTGCTGGACTGTGAGTATCTGTCTCAGTCAGTTGCTGGTAGAGCCTCTCAGAGGACAGCCATGCTAGGCTTCTGTCTGTAAGCTCACCATAGCATCTGTATTAATTTCAGGGATTGGTGCCCACCCAATGGGATGGATCCCAAATTGGGCTGGTCTCTGATTGGCTCCCCCTTCAGTTGCTGTTCCATTTTTGTCCCTGTATTTTTTTAATACAGGAACAGTTTGGGGTCAAAGATTGGGTGGGTTGGTGTTTCCATCCCTCCACTGGGAGTCCTGTCTGAGTACTGGAGGTGGTCTCTTCAGGTCCCATCTCTCCATTTTTGGCATTTCGGCCAAGGTCACCCATATTGAGTCCTTCTGGGTTACTTCTACGTTCTGCCCATTGCGAATAATGGTGCTATGATCATAGTAGAGCAAGTGTCCTTGTAGTATGTTGGAGCATCTTTTGCATATATGCCCAGGAGTGGTGTAGCTGGGTCTTTAGGTTGAACTATGTCCAATTTTCTGAGGAACTGCCACACTGATTTCTAGAGTGGTTGTACCAGCTTGCAATCCCACCAGGTGTGGAGGAGTGCTTGTCTTTCTCCACATCCTCACCAACATGTGCTGTCACTTGGGGTCTGGATCTTTTCTATTGTGATTGGTGTAAGGTGGAGTCTCAGCCTCAATTACATTTGCATTTCCTTGATGACTAAGGAACTGAAGGGGATGGCAACTCTATAGGAAGACCACCAATGTCAGATAACTATGACCCCCATGTGTTCCCAGAGATTAAGACTCCAACAAAAGAGCAAACACTGGTGTGGTCTGAGGCCCCTGGTACATTTGTGGGAGAACACTGCTTTATCTGGCCTCAGTGCCAGATATGAAGTATGTGGCTACTTCTGTATAGAGATTTGATGCCCCAGGGATGGTGGTGGTTGCTGGGGGGGCAGGGGAAGGCACCCACTCAGTGTCAAAGGTGAGGGGGTACTGTTGAGGAACTCTGTGCAGGGTGATCAAGAGGTAGGTAACACTTGGGAAGTAAACATATAAAATGATTAATAAAATAATAGTAAAAGAGAAAGTTTGATGTTTTAGGCACAGCCAGTCCTTGTCAAGATAATGCTCAGGCCTAGTCATGACAATGCTGGCTTTCACCAAGTGCTATTTGGGAGCTTTCTGTAGATAACAGTGGACCCAGAATCCTGACTCTATGACTTTAACTCAGATTCCTGATCTGCCTAACTCTGTGACCAGCAGGGAGCACCACAGCCAGCCAAGACCTATATTCATTCCACACAGCAGTGACACTTAAAGACATGGGTCAGTGCCCTTTGGTGGAAAACAGTCACACTGAATGGAAAGTGACTCCACATGTTCTTCAGTCTGCTTATCATGGGGAAGGAAGGGAGATCCAGCCACCTATCCTCCAATGCTATGACCCCTCCCTTTCGGTTGCATGGGGAGGGTCTCCTGGGAGACCCTCCTTCTTCATACAGGAAGGTCCTGTCTCAACCACAGCAGCGTGCAGACTCATTCAGATTCTTGAAGAAGTGTGATATGCATAGGGCATATAAAAAGAGTTAGTGTCAGGGGTATGCAGACCACTTCATCTTATTGTGTTTCGAAGGCTTAGGTCCTGTTCCCTCTGAAATATTCATCCCTATGTCCCTGGCCCAGTTTTCCACAGTCCCTTCTGCAGATAAGGACAGGCTGGCCAAGAACTTGATACATTCTCCTCACTCTGTTGAACCTTGGGATTCCTCCCCAACTTGCATATCTGTTTCTTGTCCTTCTTTCTCATCCAAGTCCATTCTAATCAAGAGTTTGTTCCCAGCATAGGACACCAAGGCCTACAAAGAAGTGAGTTATTCAAAGTGGTGCTTATAAATCCTCTAGCTTAAGATTTAGGGAAAGGACGGTTTTGCATCATTGGCATTGAATTTACTGAAACACATCACATTCACTTGACAATTGTATATTTCTAGTTTCCAGCTCTATCCTCATGTTGGCAAATTCAGTTTACATACAGAGAGGCTCTTCCTGGTCTCTGGAACACCCATAAACTCTCCATGGTTAATATCCCATGTCAACCATGGTTCTGTACCCAAACTCCAGGTTTCTCTTCCAAGAACTGATGGAAGCTAAGGAGTACCATGGGGAAACACAGAGGCAGAAACTGTCTCAGCGAGACCCTATGAAGCCTTGACCTGAAAGTCATCTTCTCTTTGATGTGCTCAACATACCAGTAAGCATTTTGTTTCTTAGCTGGTGTCTATTCATTGTACAGAGAAGTGGGTTTCATGAAGAGTGTGTCATACAAGTATATGAGTAAGCCCACCACACCACTCACTCACGTTGTTCCCCTCCCTCTTTCTTCCCTCTGTTCTTTCTAGATTGTTTCCTTTCTTTTTTTATACTAAATTGGAGTTTTATTAACATTTTACCTGTTCCACAATCCCTGGGACTTTAATGATTGTTTCCTTTCTATGCTGATAGTATCATCTACACATTATTTCATGCATCTATATAATCCTTGACATCCCCAAGTGGAAAAAACATGCAAGATTTGCCTTTTAGACTAAATTCACTTAAATTTGCACACTCACATTGCAGAAAACTTGTTAGTTCTCCACCTGTCTGTTGAGAAATCCATGGCAAATGAATGACTAGCCTTAATGTCAGACCTGAAACTCTGAAAATGCTTGAGGCAGATATCATCACCAACAAGGAGTTCCTATAAAGACCTGGCCTGCTTTACCAATGAGACCAACAGCAAGGAGCAGACAATCCACTGAAGAGACAACATGCAGAATGGGAGAAAATCTTTACTAACCACATCTGGCCAAAGATCCACATCTAATTTTGAGTCTTAGAAAAGGCCCCAATTCCTGGGTAACTCTCCATGGTTCTGACCTTGAGAATGCCCTCGCCTTGCTTGTAGCAGAGCTTCCAAATAGAACATGATGCTTGCTCCTGCGGTCATGGCATCTGAGACGATAACATGGGTGTCAGAAGCAGCTGCTTACATTGTTGTAGCTCTTGTGGAGAGTGCCACGCTACGTAACTCAGACTGGTTTGCACTCATCAATTTCTGCCTCAGCTTTCCTATCACGGAGAATACAAACATGGAGCAAGACCACCACTGCATGTTTTTCATCTGGAGTAGGAGGAGAAAGGATTTGGAGATTCACCACAGGGAAACATTTTTAAAGTAGAGGAATCCTTGCCAAACATTTTTCCCCGAATCATCTACACAAGTGTATGGGGTCAGCCACCTACCTCGCTTTAGTGTGTGTGTATGTGTGTGTGTGTGTGTGTGTGTGTGTGTGACTCTCTCTCTCCCTCCCTCTCTCCCTCTCTCTCCCTTCCTCTCTCTCTCTCTCTCTCTCTCTCTCTCTCTCTCTCTCTCTCTCTCTCTCTCTCTCTGTGTGTGTGTGTGTGTGTGTGTGTCCCAGCTCCAAATTGTATTCAAGGACCTGGGCCCCTGCAGACTGTTCCCATTTTTAACTCTGCTCCACAACAATTTCCTCTTAGCGGTGGATGGATGACACATGCTATATAACTGACTCACATAAGCGTAGCGTGTTAGCCCATGCCTCCCATCTCATTGCAGGAGACCGAGGCTGGAGCACTGTAAGTTTGAGGTTAGAATTATGTACATCATGAATTGTATGCCAGTGTTTTAGCTGCTTCCCTATTGTTCTGAGGGGACACCATGAGCAAGACAATTTACCAAAGAAAGAACTGTTTTGTTGTTGGGGGTTTGCTTACCGTTTCAGAAGTTGTCATGAAAGCCATGGCCCGGAGCATGGCAGCAGGCAGACAGACATAGTGCTTAGAAGTCAGCGGGCAGACAGACATAGTGCTCAGCAGTCAGCAGGAAGCGGGTAGAGGGCAGTGGGCAGAGGCATGCAGCAGGCAGCGGGCTGGCATAGGGCTGGAGCAGTTGCTGTGAACTAACACACTGAGACCATAAGCAGGATTCAGAGAAAGCCTGAGCCAGTAACTTAAAATGGTGAGGGCTTTGGAAACCTCAAAGCCCACTCCCAGTGACACACATACCCCAACAAGGCCATACCTGCCGGATATAGTGAGAAATGATGTAAAAACCAAAACAACTCCCAACTCACATGGAAACAAGCAACCAAAGCTCTGGAAACACTGCCAGCACTCCCAGATCACTTTATAAAAACATCAATCAACTGTCCTTACATCCTTAGAAGTAAGTGTCTGGCTTCCACCAAACCCCATGAGACAAAACATCCCAGAATTGCCCTGAGAATAGGGTGTGCTGGCCAGGACCTTGTGTGAGCCTCAAGATGTGTGGGGAGGGGCAGGGAGAGATTCACCATTGGCCCTGACTGCTATTTAGTAGCTGCCTCTCTGGGTCCATTCCTCTAACTAAGGTTTTCACTGCAGCCACAAGGGTTGAGGGGCTGAAAGTCACTTGGTCTCAGCTGAGGTGAAAAATTTGGGCCATCCCTCAAGCAACCATTTATCCAGCACAGAATCCTCCAAGTGCTAGGCATCTGTCCTCTAGATGGTGGGAATGTTGTCAGGACTTTATGCAGGTATCAAGGGGCAATAAATATCTAAAAATAAAGAAGGTACAGAATTCAATAGCAAAATAAACCCACAGACCCCATGTTTACAAATGGACTAAGGACCTGAATTGACGTTGTTGGAAGGAGATCTAGATATCGAACAAAGTTCTCAGCCATAATCATCAGGAAAATGTGAATGAAATTCAAAGTGAGACATCAACTCACCTTTGTTTACATTAACAAATCATCAGAGATGAGAATTAGTGCCAACAAGGACCAAATTGCCCCTTGCAAAACATTCTTAAAGAGGGAGTTGGCACAGCAACTATTGAAAACACCATGCATATGTCTCAAAACATTAAAATTAGAACTGCCATGAATTCTAGCTACACCTGTACTGGTGGTGTGTCCAAAAGAAATAAAATCAATCACTGCAAGAAATGTCTGCATTCCCATGCCTGGTGATCCCCATGTCCCTCTAACACTTGTTTTAGGGACATAATCCACATGTCTGTTAGTGAACAAATAGATCACACATCTAGTTGGGTCTAAGTATGGGGAGGCAAATCCTCCACTTCCAGGAACGTGGGAGGCTGATTCAGAGGGATGACAAGTTGAAGACTTGAGTATGCTAGACAGTAAGTTTACATACAACATGGTGAAACTCAGTAGATAGAGTTACATTTCTTTCAGCTTTAAAGATGGGCTGGGGATAGAGCCAAGGGGAAGAATGTTTACTTACCAAATGAAAAGCCTGACATGCAGCCCACAGCATCTTCAAAACGTGTCCTTTCTCAAGCAGAGACATGCGTGCACACAAACATGAAACATCACTTAGCCACAGAGAGACAGAAATCTTGCCAGGCCTTTTAGTTAGCTGTTTTTCAGTAACGTGGGTGAAATAGAGTCATCAGGTACACTGAGACTTTCAAAAAAGACAAATGTGTTACCTACCTTTACATAGGTAAAAAAAAGAGAGTGGTTGCCAGTGTCTGAGAGGTACAGATGGCAAATGGGAAGAGGCCAGTATACAGGCAAAACATTTTGTATCATAAGAATATATTGACCACTTTGGTGGTCGTGGTTAATAGTATTCATAGTTATAGGTTATATATGTGGTATATGTGATCTATGAAGTACAAAATAATAGGCTGCCTTAGCTGCTTATAACTTAAAACATATCAGCATTATCTACTACTTGGCTCTTTTATGATAGAAATTGTAAGTCTAAATCTGTATCAAACACTTATATTCATCATAATATATATGATTGTTTAAAACTCCCCTGTGTTCTTGAAATGAGCAAGGTGGAAGTCCTGAGTGATTTCATCACAAAGGAATAATGGTTACTCTGAGGGGGAAATGATGTGCTATTTAGCTTGATGGTAGTGATTTTGCAATGTTTCATATACTTGCAAACCCCAATTGCATACAATTTTTATTTTGAGCTTTCTTTGAGAATGTTAGGAAGAACACTTCCATACAGCTATGAGAACGCAGGGACAAAACTCCACATGTTCTGAGCCCTGAGAAGAGCTAACACTGGCACTCGACCCTCTCTGGGGTCCCGGGCTCAGATAAGAGCAGTGTTATTGGTGAGTGTATAGAGATGCACTTATGAGAATGGTGTGCATTAGAAACAATGAATTCATGAAACTCTTAAGACAAATGGATAGAACTGGAGAATATCATTCTAAGTGAGGTAACCCAGTCTCAAAAGAACACTCAGGTATGCACTCACTGATAAGCAGATATTAGCATAGAAGCTTGGAATACCCATGACACAATCCACATATCAAATGATGCCCAAGAAGAAGGAAGGAGAGGCCCCTGGTCATGGAAAGGCTCAATGTAGCAGTGTAGAGGAATACCAGGACAGGGAAGTGGGAAGGGTGGATTGAGGGTCAGGGGGAGGGAAGAAGGCTTATGGGACTTTTGGGGAGGGAGGATCCAGGAAAGGGAAAATCACTTGAAATGTAACTAAAGAATATATCGAAAAAAATTAGAGTGGCGTGGCAGGCAAAAGTATCTTCTCCTGTCAAACTGTGACTCTGTAGCTCTGGACAGAGTGGGAGGCAAGAGACAGGTATTACAGAGCCTAGAGCAGCAGTTCTCAATCTTTCAAACGCAGGGACACCTCTAACCAGAATATTAGTTCAGTTTCACTTCAGAACTTCAAGTTTCTACTGTTATGAGTCATAGTGTAAATATCTGATATTCTGGATAACTATATGCATCCCCCATGGGAGTCTCCACCCACAGCGTAAGAAACATTGGCCTGGAAGAAGTTTGATAGGTGACTGTGGCAAGAGGTGAGATCAGTGGCAGAGGTACATCATTTGGGAGACAGAAGTATCTGGGTACTGGTGAATGACACCAGTGAGTGTCTTGTGATCCGAGGGCAGATTGTTCCTCTGTGGCTATGATAGGAGTCAGCCTGGAGACTGCTGGGCAGATTGGGTGTGGGATGGGAAGAGGAAGGTCTATGACGGCTCCTCATGGTTCAGTCCAGCTGCGTTTGTCTCACCTGGTTCTTAGTGTTACTACTGAATCGAACCACATTACACTACATATTTCAATAGGCATTCAGTGTTTAATCTCTCTCTCTCTCTCTCCCTCTCTCTCTCTCTCTCTCTCACACACACACACACACACACACACACACACACACACACACACACAAACTCAGTCATATGAACATACATAGGTTTATAAACTAAGAAGGCATAACCCCTTTTGGGTTGGTGGAGCTGAGCCCTGGGTGTGAGGTTCAACTAGGATTTGATAAGTTGTGACATAGAGCTCAGATTCCCAACTGAGGTTGGGCCTGCTTTAGTTACCTTATTGTCAACCTGACACAAGCTAAGGTCATCTGGAAAGAGGAAACCTCAGTTGGGGAAATAGTTCCAGTACACTGGTAAGCATATTTTCTGGATTAACCAGTGGTGATGGAAGACCAAGCCCACTGGGCAGTGCCATCCATAGGCCAGTGGCCCTGTGTTATGTAAGAAAATAGGCTGGACCAGCCATGAGAACCAGGCAGTAAGCAGCCTTTCCCTATAGCCTCTGCTTCAGTTCCTGCCTTGAGTTCCTGTCTTCCTCACTCAATTAAGTATAGGACCCTAAATTGTGGGATGAAACAGGCCCTTTCCTCCCCAGCTTGCTTTAGGTCTATGGTGTTATTCACATCAATAGGACACCAAGTATCATGGGGCCCAAGTCAGTAGACAGAGGACTGGTGAGGAGAGATCATGCTCAGACTATCAAATGTGCCACAGAAAGAAGACATCTAAGTTGCTGGGATGAACAACATGGTGATGGCCAATCATCACTGTGGATCTGACTAGATTGTGAATCAACTGGGAGACATATCTCTGGAAATGTCTACGAAGATATTTCCAGAACAATTCACCTAAATAAAGGAGAGGTGGACTGTCTATGAGGATGGGTTATGTCATTACATGGATTTTGTTTCAGGGTTCAATAAAAAGGGAAGCAGAGAAACAATGAATCCATGAAATTCTTAGACAAATGGATGGAGCTGGATAACATCATCCTAAGTGAGGTAACCCAGTCTCAAAAGATCAATCATGGTATGCACTCACTGATAAATGAATATTAGCCTAGAAACTTGGAATACCCAAGACATAATCCACATATCAAATGATGTCCAAGAAGAACTGAGGAGTGGCCCCTGGTTCTGGAAAGACTCAGTGCATCAGTGTAGGGCAATACTAGAACAGGGAAGTGGGAAGGAGTAGATGGGGGAACAGGGGGAGGGAAGAGGGCTTATGGGACTTTCGGGGAGTGGGGAGCCAGGAAAGGGGAAATCATTTTAAATGTAAATAAAAAATATATCGAATAAAAAAAAAGGGAAGCAGAAATGCCAGTGTTCAGCCACCAATTCTCCTCCAGGATGGATTGTATCACTTTAAAAAATTATTTATTTTAAATCTATGAAAACACTTCGGCTCTCTTTAGACAAATGAGAAGAGGGCATCGGATCCCATTACAGATGGTTGTGAGCACCATGGAGTTGCTGGGAATTGAAATCAGGGCCTCTGGAAGAGCAGTCAGTGCTCTTAACCTCTGAGCCATCTCTCCTGCCCCAGGATTGTACCTTTCACTCAGTGATCTGAGATACCTTGCGAGTTATTTTTGGAAGCAATGACGTGCATGAGCAAAACAAGCTCCAACTAGTCTCTCCCTGTGGGTCTCACCCTGGCCTTCCTACAGGGATTGAGAACAAGGGTTTAGGATTTGAAATGCTGCTGTCGCTTCTGTACTCTACGTCTCAGAGGATCCTCTCCCTCTCAGGAAGAAAGAGGAGGGTCAGCTGGCTCCAGACAAGCATTTATTTAGTTATTTATTTATTTTCTATACTCTTTGTTTACATTCCTAATGCTTTCCCCTTTCCTGGTTCCCCCTCCCCATATGTCCCATAGGCCCTCTTCTCTCCTCCCATTCCCCAATCAGCCCCTCCCACCTCTCTGTCCTGGTGCTCCCCTACAATGCTGGATCAAGTCTATCCAGGATCCGGAATCAGTCTGGCGATTCCTCAGCCAAGCATTTTTTACTCCATTAATGTGCAGCATACAGGAGACTGCATTATTTAAAGGGGGAAGGCTTTGGAGTTGTTCTATGGGCCGTTTATGTTCTCTTACAGGGAAAATATATTTCATAGTTCAGTAAAACTGCCTGGCTGCTTCTCCACCTTAGGGTAAAAGATCAGCTGTGCTCTTTCCTCCCTCGCAGCTTCGCCCTGAGGAAACTATGTTACAGTAACTCCCAAGGTCCCAGTAGGATGTCAAGAAACCCTCATAGCATGGAGAGCAACCTTGTGTAGTTGGAGACTAGGTTACTTCTTGAGGGGGGGTGTCTTGTCTTGAGGAGATGTGCGTGCGTGCGTGCGTGCGTGCGTGTGTGTGTGTGTGTGTGTGTGTGTGTGTGTGTGTAAACTGTGGGTATGAGGTGTAAAGCCCCTTTAGAGTCTCTGTAGATTCTTTGTGTGAGCTAGCTCTGCCCTCTTCACAAACACTGCTCAAAATCTTCAGCTTTGAAGCTTGCTTAGAGTACAAGGGTCCTGGCTGTATGGCAGTCTGTGGGTAGAGCTGCCATCTGTAAGAAAAAAACCCTCTTGAGTGGAGACTGCATTGCAACAAATCCCCCCCCCCCGCCTCGCCCCCGCCCCTGCCCCCTCCCCCGCAGGTGATCAAGCATCCTTTCCTCAGGAGGCAGCATGGTCATCTTGGGAGTAGGCAGAAAGATTCTTTCTCTCTCCCAGGCATTCCTACCTCTCCCCTCCCAGGTATTCCCACCCGCATCACTAAAGTGTTGTCCCCAGCACTTCTTAAGTTGATGTGAGTATGGAATGGGAAAGAAATTTCACGAAGTCAAAGCAAAATTTAAAGTATGCCAGAATTTATTTCAACATCACTGGACAGGATTCTTGGGAGAGCAGGACCTGAGCGGCCGGAGGTCTTGATCAGTCTGTACGGCCCCCATGTCTAGGACTCCAGTGGTCTCAGCCTCGGGTTGACTGGCGCCCTCTCCTAAGGAGGAAACAGACAGACAGGTGGACCCTCAGAAGGCCTGCTGGAACTGAGAAGAGGGCTCGCGTTCAGAGTGGGGCAGGGCAAGGGAGACAGACTGACTTGCTGTGAGTGGAGAGAGAGAGAGAGAGAAAGAGAGAGAGAGAGAGAGAGAGAGAGAGAGAGAGAGAGAGAGAGAGAGAAGGGGGGAGGGAGAGGCAGGGGCTGGCTGGGGCCCTCACCTGAAGAACTTGGACACGTGTTCCAGAGCTTTCTGGAAGCGGTCTTTCCAGGACCTTCTGGGAGGAGCAGGCTCCCTGGTCACTCTTGGGCCGTTGGATGAGTTCTCCATGGTGTGAGCAAAGATCACACTGAACTGGGAGTATTGTATTGGGTTTCTCACAGTCTGAAAAAGAGAGTCAAGACCACACCCAGTCCCATCATGGCTGCTGTCCACAACCCCGTCCGGCTACTGTGATGTACATCTGCACAGCTGGTGGAGGTGCCCAGGATTGACAAGAGGGGCTACCTGCCCTGCTTGGACCCCAGCCCCCCGGAGGGTCGTCCGGACCACATAGGGTGAGACTTACCGACCCAGGAGGCGGAAACAAGGGGACGAAGATCATGCTTCCAACAGCCTGTGTGATGGCTCCAGGGACACCTCACTCCAGGAGTTCTCTGCACAGACCTGCTGAGCTTCCCTCTGAGCTGGGTGTGGAGAGTCTAGCCTGCCCCCTCCGCGGCCCAAACCCCACCCCCTCCATAGCTCTCAGCCCCAATCAGCTGGTTCCTCCCTGTTTCAGTCTTAGGACACTGTGCTCAACCAGTGGATACATTTCTGCTGAGTGGCCTGTGTCCTAATTCCCGCCCCTCCGAACTTTCTTGTTACTTGCTTTTGCTGTTCGTCTTCACTCTGGACAGCTCAGCAGTCTGAACACAAGCTCTCCTTGCTGAACTGAAAATGCAGAGGCCTTCGGGTTCACAGTGAGTAGTCCTTCCGAGGGGTTTCCACAGACAGAAGATCTCCTGAGGCCTGTCTGTCAGTGGTCTCCTCTTCCAGTTAGGACTTTGATGTTTTTCATGGTTCCCAGGAGGTGCAGGGTCCGAATGCTTTCTACAAGTCCGGAGTATGTGCGGGGCATGGCGCCCTGAGGCCTGACGGACTGGTCCTTATCTTTCCTCTCCGAGGAGATTGCTTTCTGCAGGTCTTGCACGTAATTGCTCCTCTGTGACTCCTTCTGGTGGGTGATACAAAATATTTTGGGGCCTGCGATGCTTCTACAATGTGCAAGACACAAGGTCCATGCATAGATTTTAAAAGTTAGCAGTTTAAACTTAGCTCTATGACTCATTTTGGGTCACCTCTTGGAGAGGCCCTAGAGCCATTGAGGTTTATTTGCTTTTTAAACAATTTCATTGGGGGGAATCTGTTGTTTTTCCTGTGCTGCTTCCTAATATACCTATCATAGAGATTTGGCAGTGTTGGGTGTGGTCTTCCTTTGAATTCCCTGGTGAGTATGTTCTGTCCTAAGGTGACTCCATGCTGTTGCGCTTACCACCATGTTGTTTATTCCTGGCCTTCACTCCTCCATCTTTGTCCTCCTCCCCATGTCGTTAGCCATTTTGGGTCCTAGACATTGCCATAGAACTTGGAGCAACAGCTTTTCTTCTTGTTAATGATTACAGCGAGTGACAATCCAGAGCTTTTGATTTTTTGATCGAAGAGCTTTATACCTCCTTTTAATTTTTCTAAGCCAGATATCAATACTTTTCTCTAACCAAGTCTTTCAGTGATCATGCCAATATTCTCAGCAGATTCTTCATCTACTGTACTGTTATTGAAGACTGTATTAAAATATTTTGAGCATCCAGTTAATTGAATTTTAGTGTGTTTGTGTATAGTAAAATTGTCTTTTCAGTAACCTTGTACACAATTTCTCACATTTAGGGAATGATTTTTATCTGGTGTATGGATTATTTTCTCTATCAACTATTCTGTCACTTTTAAAGACAATAATCGAGAGGTGTTTTTTTGTTTAGTGGAATGCAATTACCTAAGCAAATTCTTACTGGTCAGAGTACAGAAATCAAGTTCCTGTGGAATGTTCAGTCATAACTGCTTTATCTGTATGATATGTTCCTGTTTCCACACCAAGGCTCAGGCAACTTTTTGAAAGAAGTGGCAGGAAAAACTAGGGCAAAACAGTGTCTTCTGCTCATGACAGGACCACTGTACTTTTGAACTCATAGCACAGAACCAGAAGAATATCAAGCCAGTCAATCATTTAGCATAGTTGGGAAAGGGGGTCATGAGTCTCCACACCTAACTGAGGAGTTATAAACAGTAGATAACTTTTGGGCTTAGGGCAAATGTGTTTTTTCGAAGCCTGTGGCCCTAGGGAAGCAGCCATGTTCCTATGGATGGCCCCACTCTTAGGAGCACAATTTTGAGGCAAGGTATGGTGACTGGTGCAACTTGGGAGATTCAACTTAGCCCCAAGTGAGTAGTGGATTGCTTTCACAGCTGTTACAGCCATGGCATCACCATCCAAATAATTGAATAAAATCATTTCTGCCTGTTCAAGTCTTGGGTGTGTCAAAATTATGCCTTCTTCCATATGCAACTAACATTAGGTATTGGATCTCCTCTACTTTAGGGAACTACATAAAGCCTTTTCTCCTGTGAGTGTCTCCAAGAAGGAGCAAGCTATCCCAGTAAAGAAACGCCTGGTTCGGAGACTTAGAGCGACTATGGCTGCTGCCCCTACATCGCACATGCCTGTCAAAAAATTGGTTGTAGAAGAAGGAGTTCCCAGTAAGTGTCTTTTACTAGATGGGGTACCTAAACTTGTAGGAGGAAGCATGAGTTGTTTTGTCACCAATCCCATCACTGCCTTGCATTGTGTATAAAATAAAACCACTGTCAGGTACCAAGTATTTACAAGGAGAAATGATTTGCCATGTATCAGGGAGTTGAAAAAAAATCAACAATGTCTTGAGAACTCAGTATGGGTGTGGGGTATTTTAGAAAAGGGATGGTGGGGGACGAAGAAGCAACCCAAATATGACTCTTATTTTACAGCTGGAAAGAATACTGTGCACCAGCTGCAGGACCAGGTTGACGCAGCAACCCAGGAGGTAAGGAGAGTCTGTTGCCTAAGGTGGATTTCCTCATCAGCCTTTGCCCAGAACCTTTATACTATATCCCAGAGAGTTCCCATCTCCAACTATATGACCTCCTCCTCCTCTCGTGGCAATGGAAAAATAAGTCCTCCATGGACCTCAGTATTTGCAAATCAAAGAAAAAAAAAGTAAGATTGAGTAGCCTTCAAGGTTGCCAGAGCTCTGAACTCAGTCCTTATTCTCATCTAAAACTATACTCATACTTTAATATTTCCATATACATCCGGGTGCCTGATTCTCATCTTTGATCTCTGCCACCTCAGATGAGCTCCCAAGGGCCTGTGCTGCTGAGCCAGCTCCCAGAAACAACATCTGTGCCAGAGACCAATGGGAAACAACTGATGGTGTCCCTTTCTGGGGAGCCCCATGGGCCCTCTGCCGTGCCAAACACGTGAGTACAACAAGAAACATGCAGTGTCCTGGGTTTTGGAATTCCAATGTTGTGCTTAGAGCCATGGGAGGGTGACAATAGGAAGATGGAGGCAAGGGGTAGGGGAAGGAGAAGACAGCAACTGTGTCAAAGAGGCAAGGACAAAACACTTTCAGATTTCACATATTTTATTCATGAGGGTCTGGACAATTGATTATTTTCCCAAGTCTCTGTTTCTCAGCAAGTGTGTTGGTGAACAGAGTCTATATCTGTAGCATCATGAAGAGGACTAACACAAGGTTTACCACATAGGAGCCCCTCGAAAGTGGTGTGAATGTTAGTACTTTTGGTCAGAGGAAGAAAATCCTGTTGAAATGTTTGAGTATTAAAAGGCGGGCCACAGGGCCTCAGGGAAATGTCTAGAGGCCAGCAGAAAAAATTCTGGAAGTGAATCTGAGTTGTCTTTCATGGCCTGACATGACTGGGTAAAATGGAGGCAGGAATGAGCCATTGAAAAGGGATGATACTCACATACCTTCAGCCACTTTCAGACTAAAACACAGGCATTGTGATTCATCATCATCTTCTCTGTAGCCCTTGGAGGAAAAAACCAGTACAAATTATTTTCTCAGAGATGCAGGTAAAAGAGGGATAGAAAGGAAAATGAGTCTATCAATAGGAGGGGTTTGCCCAAAGTACACAGATGAATAAATATCTATGCTATCATTTGGATTCCCAGATCTCTATGCTGCCAATCTCTGCTACTCTGTCTACTGATAGTAGACTTCCATGAGCACTTTTAATGCCCTGGTCTCTCCTCTTCTTCTTCCAGGTGTCCAAGCCTGATTCTTCAGCCCTGCGCCACCACTGATCCTATGCTACTGCAGCCACAGGTCCTGTCAAAGACTTGGGATTAAGAACAAAGGGATGGAAACTCTAGTAGACCAAGTGGAGGTGGGGGAGCAGCTGGGAGAAGCCAGGTGCTAGAGGTCCACTTGTCGTAGGAGAAGACACATATTTCCATAGTCTTCATTCTCCCATACCCTTTCTTCTACAGGGCCCCAGTGCCTCCAACCAGGCTTCGGTTTCTGCTACCTTAGAGTGGCAGGAGATGCTGGAGGCTGCTGAAGCTCTGCTGGCTCTGAAGAATTCTTCTCAGACACGTCACCAGCCCTGTGGCATGCCAGGTATATAGGGATATTGAGAGGTGAGAGGCTGTGTGATGAGCTTTTGGTAGTTGGGAATTCAGTGTTGGTGATTTTAACGAGCTCAGAACCAAACAGTCAAGTCCCTAAGACTGACTGTAGAGAAGCTGCCTCTGGGCCACTCAGTCAATCTTTAGGTTACTACATGTTTTGTTCACTAACAAATGGCCAGTGTCCTGACATCAAGAAACAGGTAGACTGATGTCCCTGAAGTAGCAGTCTTACTCTAGGGGAGGCAGTATATCAAGTAGAAGGATTAGAACTATGTGTAATGGTTCCCAATGCATGGTTGTAGTTGTGTCCCAGACCACTATAGACTGAGGAGGACTAAAAGGACAAGCCTAGGGGATAAGGGTTTGAAATGGGCACTGACCTAGGGCACCTTCATATAGATACAGAGCCTGGGCAGTCTAATCAGGTTAAATTTGACCAGTGAGTTTCAATGGTTTACTCAAACATGAAGGGCTTCCTGAGTTCAGAGGAGCATTACGTGGCTTGGGAGTCTGAGATAAAAGACTGTGCACTGGTGAGACAAAAACACCAAACTGGTTTGTGAGTGGGAAGCCACTCTGTGTGGATATGCTCACAATGAACGAAGCTGGAGAGATTGTCACTGAGGTCTAGCAAGGAGTTTAATGTAAGGCAGACCAGCAAACCTGTGGGGTGAGGAGATTCCTCAACTCAATAAAGATCATATCTAGAGACCCCAGGTTTGACCAAAAGCTATTGCTGGCTGCGACTGAGAGACAGTAGAGCTAAGAACAGAGATAAGGGATTCTGATGGGATGGGCGTATTCCTGGTCTCACTGAAAAAATCTGAGATTATGTCACACACACACACAAACACAAACACACAAATACACACACACACAAACACACACACACACACACACACACACACAAAGTGAAGAGAGAGCTTAGTGGAGTATCACGTATGTGATTGGACTCTGGACTTTGTCTTTCTGTCTCCAGGTACTGCTGGAGAGAGGGGATTGCAGCTGGCCAACCCCTCTATGCCACCAAGGCCTACTAGCTCTGGTTCGCTGCCTTCTGGACATCTGGATTGCATGTCCCTCTTGACCTAAGAACCCAGACTTTGAGGCCTTGCTAGAGCACTGCCTATTTGATTCCTCTTTCTGAACTTGCAAAATGGCTCTTGTCCAAAGTGCTTAATGTGATTTTTAAGCATTCAGGTATTTTATAAGCTTTCAGATCCTTTTTATGATGTAGGACAATGATGTAGGCTTTCCTATGTTCTTTACCCCCATCCCTTATTTCTTTGGAAGCTGGGGCTTTTTATGTGTCTTATAACATGCTTTGTGCAATCTAATATGATCAATCAATCTATCAATGGGGTTCTGAGTGGTATCAAATGCCAGTGTTTTCCTTTGTGTGCTCTCACTCGCACACATATCTGTGCACTACTGTACTTTAACATGCATGTGGAAACATGAGGATTTTCACATTGCACCTAGATTTGTGTGTTACCAAAAATAAATAATTTTGTAAGGCATTAAGAAGTATGTTTTTTTTATTAAGTGGCGTATCAAGGAAGACTACTTTGTTAACCAGTTAGCTCAAAATCAATTCTATTAAAGCATCAGACAACATCAGAGCACAATCTCTTTCAGAATTTCACAGCCCTTTTATTTGGTACCCAAGTCAACATTATGCAGTGTTTAATAGGTTTCTTCATCCTTGCATGAAGTTCTGTATCCTCGAATAATGTTCAAACTCAGTGTGGAAATAGAGACCCCACCAGACTGACAGAAATCTCAACCAGACTTTGATGGATGCACCCATTCTCCACTTTTCCTTCCACACCCCTTCTCATTTCATTGCAAATTATTAATAATGCATATCCCTTCTATTCCCTTTTGTCCTGATGCTCTGTTAACAAGAATTCTGATATTCTCCATCTGATGATAGAAAAATCAACATGAGAAAACAGGATATGGAGAAAAACTGAAAAACATCTCACTTCTCTTCTACTTCCTTCATTAGTTTCATGGATAAATGATTCCTAAGTCCATACTTCCACGGTGACAAATGATTAAAGTCAAGTATTCCTTAAGGAATAAGATCCTGCTCTACAATGGTATCTTCAACATATGTTGGTTCCATAGCTGAGTTAGTCCTTCTGGATTTGTAGTTACCACTAGGCAATGGTTGTGATTTTGTATTCACAGAGCTATGGAGCATGCAATTCTTGTATGATTATTTTTAACCTTTATTGGTATTTAACTTTTATCTGAAATACATTTAAAATTTATATTCAGATACAGTGTAAAGAAGACATCTGGTTATACAAACACCATATGTTAAACACTCTTTATATAATGATGGTCAAGAATATGTGGACTACAATACCTGTGAGCAGTGTGGAGGTTAGTTGAGAAGCCATAGCAATAGGCCATGATAAAAACAAGAAAGAATTCTAGCTGTAGGCGTAAGATAATTCTCCATGCTCCTGCCTCTATTACACATAATGTTGAACAAGGAGAAATCTGGAACACTTAGCTCCTGTACTGGGACTGACATGGTAGACTGGCCTATGGATTCAATATTTCTGTCTTGTCTGACTTGAAAGGTTGTAGAAAATAGGTTGACAGTTGGAAGCCACTCATAACAGAAGCCAGAAGCATTTAAGAGCTGCAGGCCTACAATGCAGGCACCATGGGAACCGGAAACTAGGAAAAGCGATATGGGTAACTGAACCTCTGACCCACTGTCAACAGTCTTCCTATACATTAAGCCAGAACTCAGGACTAGGAGGGACCTCATGAACAATTGAAAGAAAACACCAAAACTGTATTTAGTAAGTTAAAAGAGAACATTGACAGATAGTCAAAGCAATGTTCAAAATAACAACAAAGTGAAGACAGAAATAAAATCACTAGATTAGTGACTGATGTTTTTTGTTTTTTATTTTTATTAGTTTATTTTATCGTATGTGCCAGTGTTTGCCTGCACGTATGCATATGTTCCACATCCATGAGCCTGTGGAGCTCAGAAGATGGAATGGGATCTCCTAGAACTGGAGTTACAGATGTTTGTGAACCATAATTAGATACAAATTTGGAGAATCACTATACTATTGCTGGGAATTGAGTGCAGGTCATCTGTACCTTCTCCCCAGCCCCTACACTTTCTTATTTTAAACCACATAATAAAGCTACAATTATCACACTATTCTGGTATGGGCATACACAAAGAAAAACAATCTAGAGGAATAGCATAGCATCCAGAAATAAATCCTCATCCATATGGTCAAATGACCTTTAACAAAGGTACCAATCCTACTGGATGAGAGACATTATTACCTCAATAAGACATATTGGAAAACCAAATGGAAATGATGCAGTTGGCAATTACATCATCTAAAAAAATACCTAAAATGAATTAAGAAGGCACAAGAAGAAAAACGAGCAGTTGCTGAATTTAAATCTGTCTGCCTTTTCTTAGAACAAGATGAAAGTGAAATATTCCTGCTGCTTTCATAACAGGCTATCTTTGATTATGGAAACCATTGGTTTGAAAATAATTTAATTTGTGATTAATTGTGATTGAAATAAACTGTTTTAGAATAGTTTCAGATTTACATACTAGTTAATTGTACAGTTAGTCTCCAAATTTGTGTATCAATTGTATTTATCATTTTTGAAGTAGAGTTCACACATATCTATGCATGCTTAATGATCTTTTTGTCAGCAAATGGAGGAATAATTTGAGTGATTAATTTAATACCTGTATAAAGCAAGAAGTACAAAACAATATGAGATACATAGCACCTACGTATGTGGGTTAAAATCCATATCAATAAGAAATGCACCTTTCAGAAAAAAAGCATACAAACAAAACACTAGAAATGAAAATCCTGGAGCACTAACATAGCCATTAAAGGTGAATGGAGTGAGGAATAATAGGACTCAATGAAAAACTAAAGGAAAGGATGGCATTTCACAGTTTGAATACAACCTTGTGAAACATATATATTATTAGCTTTAATTCAATCTTCAAATTTTGAAGCCATGGAATCTAAGGAAGCAGGCAATAGAAAAATATAGAATTGGAATTCTTCACCAAGAAGCAGTTGATGATATGATTCAGATCATCTTCCCCACAGAGGCAACCCACACACAATCACTGCTGAAAATGAAACCACCCAGGTAAAGATCTGGCAGCCATAAACAGTTGGACATTAGGCTCATACTAGGTATTTGATAAGCAGAATACCTTATAGGACTTCATGAACCCCGTTGAGGCCAACAAGACAAAGCCTACCCATACTCTACTGTACAGCAAGGAACACAGAGAACACAGGTCATTCACTGGATCAGCACTGGGAATCTCAATGGATCTTAAGAACTTACTCTCTGATGTCATTGAAAGCGATTGTGTAAAATTATGGCCCTAAACCTAGTTGTACTCCTCTCAGATATCCTGTTATTGTCCTGTGTCATAGAGGTCCTGCAGGCCCTTTCAAGTGGCCCAGCAGTTCATAGATGGGGTAGATGTTGGGGTGGGCCAACTCAAAGTCATGGGTTTGGGCCTGAATGGTAGCTGAGCTGGTCAGTCTGCCAGCTCACCACCAGGGCAAGCTCTCCAATACTGTCCCAGCTAGCTTACCCAGTGCCACAGACAGCAAGGGATGAGACCAGCTCTTCCACTGTTATGCTTGAGGAACCAACAAACCCACGGCCATCCTCATGCTGGCAGGGCCAGCTCTACTGTGTTGTCCAGGCAAGGTGTGGGGCTTTCTCTTCTTCCTTTCACCTCCCTCTCGCCTGTAACTGGTGAAATGCTGAGTCAGCACTCCTGCTTTGATGACCCAGGGGTCAACTCTACCACCTGCCACAGATGGTGAGGGACAAGGGGTCTGAATGTATCTCTCTTGGGCCCATGCCCTCTCACAGCCAATAAGTGGCAGGATGAGTTCTTCCTTGGCCTGCCCTCAAGACCTGCTCACCCATACCTACCCCTATAAGGATCAGCTATACTGTGCTGTCCAGATGATATAGGGCCCACTATCCAGAGTGCTGCAGCCAGTGGATGAGAGACAGGACCTCTCCCACTCCCACACCTTCTGGACCAGCTCCAAGGCAATTTCTTAATTGCACCCCCTGTAAAATAAAAAAGGCAAACTGCATATTTCTAGTATATAGTGACACAGACTATATATTACTATTCCAAAATGAAGGAACGGGAGTAAAGGAATACTGGATCAGAGCAAGACCAAAACCCAGCAGGATAAATGCCAAATTCTGTAGCTCCATGTCTGATGTTGAGAGTTAAATTTCAAAGGGCTTAGACAGCACTACTCCAACTTTGCTGTATGCAACATACAAATGTCTCTTGGAATGGTCCTATTCCCTGTATTTAGTTCTCCTTGGTAGATATCTCATGACTCTGGCATCTCCAACATCTTGGGATCTCCACCACAACCCACCCTTTCCTTCACAACTTCAGCTACTGGCCTCTCAGACCCCCATGCAATGACTCTACTACCACATATTGCCTGGACTCAGTGGCTCTCTGAAACCACAGATGAAGATTCCATAACCCCTTTAATCAAGTATCCTTCATTATGTTAAAGCCAGCATAACATGGATAACATAGCTAAGTTTACATGCCCTCTTAGGATGAATGAAATGCTGAAACTGCTAGAATTCTACAAGGCAATACAAGGCAAACCAATACCAGAGAAGACTAGTGAGGCAGATCAAAGTAAACCAAGGCCAGATCCTCCTCCCACTGTCTGTGGGAACGTATTTATATTATCTCTAAACATCATGCATCCTCTCATGTATCTGCTTCAGCAAAACATCCTCTCACCCGTGTGCCCGAGAAAACCATCATATGACATAACTGAGTTTCAAAAGAAACCAGAAACTTCTCTTTCAGTGTTTTTTTTCAAAAGTCACTGACAATGTAATTAAAACAACAACAACAACAACAACAACAACAACAACAACAACAACCTGCCAGGCATGGAAAACTTCCTTTTGAGTTGTTGGTTGGGGAAGTCCAAATTAAAAGGTATGGCTGTTATGAAGTATAATCCATTGAGGAGGTACCTGGTAGGCCCATACCAAGGTATGTCTCTGAGTAATTGCACCATGGAACAGATCTAGTATAAAGGGGTTCATTAGGGGGAAGGGAGGGGAGTGGGGGCTCCGAGAAGGGAGAAGCAAAGTAGACAGACAGAAAGAAGGGAGCAGAGAGAGCTTGAGGACAGAGAAAGGTGGAGGGGTGGGGTAAAGAAGGACAGAAATGGGGTACATTATCTTAGGGTAAGGAGCTAGTTGCTTGTTCTCTAGTTGTCAAGCTACAGTTAGCTGAGCTGTCAATGTAATCAGAGACCTCAGAAGAATAATTTGTAAATCTCAATGGCTATGTATCAACTAAATTTCACAGAGAAATCTTGTCTCAATAAATAATAACAATTATTTTAAATCATCAAAATGAAGGTGATTATATGTTCAATGGTTATGATGCTATTGTACATCTTCATTGAGAGAGGTCAAAATGGAGCAAACCTAGGTAAAAAAGAGCAGAGCTGCTAAATTGGATTAGTCTATAATTATGAGGACTTCAAACTGCTGGACAAAAGGAATGCTGTATTGGGACAGAGGCTCTAGATTTGTGTTAACAGGAAAGAACAAAAGGCTTTGGGTTCTTTCCAAAATTATAAAAATCAGATTTGATGGAGGGAGACCTCCTGAAGATATTGTCTACAGAAAGAAAGGAGAAAATCAAAAGGACAAAATCAACCAGTAATGTATAATGCTAAACCCTCTATGGAAACAAATCAGAAACTGACTAGGACATAAATATGTCCCCAGGCAGAACTTTAGCTACACATAATGAATAAATCTTGTTGGTCCCTTAGTCGGTCTTCCTATAGATGGACATGGGAGAAGATAGTGTTGGGATGTGAGGTCATGATGGGGATGGGCCATAGAGGCCCAGAGGAATGCTGATGGCCAGCAGAGAGAACATCCTCGAGAAGACCCTGGCTTGCCCTTCATAACCAGTGAGGACTGGGCAAAATGGAAGCCAGTGTCAGTCCCTGAAAAAGGAGGGTACTCACATCTTTCCAGATGCTTTGCAGATTAGAGCATAGTCACCGTGGATTCTCCATCATCTTCAACATAGCCCTGGGAGGAAAGACCTGGTATGAATTAGTGTCTTGGGGAAAATATAAAAGATTGAAAAGGAAGCCGGCTAAGAAGGTGCCTGGGTGAAAAAGACCAACCGTTTAAAACTGTGCAGATTTCCCCAGCCTGATTTCCAAACCCCTGGCCCTGCAAGTGTTCTGGGAGGAGTTGTCCTCCAGAGGGTTTAATCCCCGGCCTCTCCTCTCCTTGCTTCCAGATACTCAAGTGTGATCGTGCAAAACCGTGCCGTCCATGGGCCTCATCTACTGCAGCCACAGGTCCTGGCAAAGTAGTGGGGACTAGGTCCCATGGAGGGAAAGAGTTCAGTGAATGGGAAGAACAAAAAGCCGTGTGGAGGGGTGCTGCTGGGAGGAGCTGGGCACTTGAAGGGGCTCCTGTGCAGGTGGGAGGAGGTGTGGTTTCCCAGCTGTCATTCTCTAATGTCACTTCCTTTGCAGGTCTCTAATGACACCAAGCAAGATACTATTGCTGCTGCCTTAGAGTGGCAGCGGAAGCTGGAGGCCGCTGAGGCACTGTTGGCTCTGAGAAACTCTCCTCTGCCTCCTCCTGTTTCTGCCTCTCCACGACAGCGGGGCAACATGCCAAATAGCTATCTTCCTGGACGTCGACCACGAGGTGGGGAGACTTGGGAAGTTGGATGGGTTGTGGTAATTTGGTTGTACCTGGGAACTTTGAGTTTGAACTGTCTTGGCTCAGACAATTAAGTTCCTCAGTCTGACTTAGGAGATGGTATTCCAGGGGCTGCTCTGGGAATCTTCAGGTAGCAACAGTTGCTCAAGAGCAAATGGCCAGCGCCTGACCTCAAAACAAAGCAAAACTACCACCATCACCGTAACAACAACCAAATCCTGGTAGACAAATGCCCCCAAGGTGACCAGGTCTTATCTGAGTTCAAGAACATGCCAAATAGAAAGAATGTAAGTAGGCATAATGACTCCCAGCCCAGCTAAATGTCCTCAGTTCCCAGTCGACTGAGGAGGCCTGGGAGGTCATGCATATGAAGGAATGGTCTGAAAGGGAACCAGGGCGTGGTGAAGACTTCAGAGCATTTGTCTGTATAGATGCGGAGCCTGGGTGCCTTCCAGTCATGAGCTCAGAGAAGAATTCCATAGCTGGAGAGGCTGCTAAGGAAGGCCAGGCCATGATGATAAAACAATACAAAACAAAATCAGAGCAAAGCAAAACAAAGAACTACGAGGAAGACCAACCTGGTGAAGTGTGTTAGTGGGAAGCCACTTTGTGTGGCAGACATACTGGAATAAGGAGCAAGGAATGAAACTGTAGACCTTGCTTCTCACAGAGGTCTGGAAGAATTGGTGATGTAGATTGGGCCAGAAAACTAGGGGAAGAGTAAGAGGAAGTGCAGAACTTCCCTGATACAGTGAGGATCATAACTTTAGACCCAAGGTTTGACTAAGTGGGATTATGGTGACTGACAGAGAGGTGGAGGAGCCCAGATCAGAGATAAGGGAGTGAGTCTGTTCCTGGCTTCAGGGACAACTCTTAGATTGGGTGGGGCACTGGAGTGTGAGGGTTTGCTGGGTGGTGACACAGATAGGGTTTGCTGGGTGATTTGGCTCTGGCCCATCCTTTTCTGTTTTCAGGTTCTGCTGGAGAGAGGGGGCTGCAGCTTCGTAGTCCCTACCTGCCACCACGGTCTGCCAACTCCATCTCTTTGACTGGAAGTCTGGAGTGCATGCCCTTCTTCACCTAAGAGACCAGAGTGCGAGGTCTCACCATAGCATTGCCTATTTGGCAACCTGGTTCAAGCCTAAAGTGACAAGTGTTTTTAAAACTTTTTTAGCTTTTGAGATGAGTTCTCACATAGCCATCCCAGCCTAGGATTCAGTACATAGCTAATGATGACTTTGAACTCCTGATTTTTCTCCACCTCCCAAGTGCTGGGATTATAGGCATGTGTTACCATGCCTGGATTTTTAAAAATTATGATGATTCTTATGCTTTCAGTAGTTCTGTAATCATTCAGACCCTTTCTATGGTGTAGGGATTTTTCACTGTATCTAAGCATGTGTGTGTGTGTGTGTGTGTGTGTGTGTGAAGAAATAATAAACACACGCTGTAGGCACCGAAATCTGTGAGTTGTTTCTTAAAACAGCATAAGACAAATATCCAGGAGGATTGTTGACCTCCACCAAGTCTTCGGGTTAACTAAGCATTTATTTTTAATTAAGTCTTGAATGCAAATTCAAACCTTGATGCAGCTGCTGAAGGCTTTTCAAAAGCACCCTTTATTTGCTACCCAAGGTAACGCATAGAAGGGTTGATAGGATCATGTTTAAAGCCTGAATATTCTGAGACTTCTGCTAATGTTCCACACATATGAACTGCTGGTCCCCCCAGGCAGACAGCTAACTAACTGTACATAGCTTGGTGTAGACTTTTTTTGTTGTGCCTTTACCTCCTTCCTTTCTTCACTGCCTAATAATAAATAATCAGGATCTAACTGTGAGGTGCCAGCTGGCCTTGAGTTCACTGTGTACCTACCTCAGGTTCTCTGGCAAAGATCTTATGTGACGTTCCTGACTCAGCCTCTCCCCTGCTAAGATGACGGGTGTGCCTCACGATGTCTGGCTTCCTGCCTGTATTTGTAATGACACCTGTTTGATGCTGCTGCTATCCAATTTCCACAATTCCTTTATTTTCTGAGGCTGGGAGAAGTCAGGGTTCTTATAGTCCCCATGTAATGGCATAGAAACGAGCATGGAAAATCACAGAGGATTTTGAGAATTAAGCTGGGCTGACTTCCATCACATACCTTCTTTTTCCCTTAATGCCAAAGTGTGTCATCCTCCAGTGACAGATGAATATGCCCCCATGTTCCCGCAGTAGTATGACATTAAACCACATCTTGTTCCCACAGTTAAGTAAAAGGGGAAATGTGTTTTGGTAGAAGAACATGGCAGAAGAAGAAGGAGGAGGAGGAGAAGGAGGAGGAGGAGAAGGAGGAGGAGAAGGAGGAGGAGGAGAAGGAGGAGGAGGAGAAGGAGGAGGAGGAGGAGGAGCAGGAGGAGGAGGAAGAGGAGGAGAAAAACAACAGGAATAACACAAAAGACATTTGAGGAAGGAAAGAGGCTAATGTGCCTGGACCCTTTGATTTTCGTGAGGCCTGGTATCTTTTTGTCAGAGGTCTTCAGATCAGACCTTCTCCCTTCCAATGTTTCATAATTAATGAGTTTCTGGTATATTTTAATTCTCTTTGGATATCTGTGTTAAGTGTTAAGTGATTTCATATGTCTCCCTTTGTCATGTAATCTCACAGTTCACAGCTTTAAAACCCCACCTCTGTTGTGTTTTGACACTCACATGTTCCATAGCCACAATGGTTAGGTCTGAATTTGTCCATCATTTTAGAGCACTGTTAAAGTAGGGTCACTTGAACAGGAAGTGTTAAGGTGAAAACATCTAGGCTGTCATACAGGCCAAGCACAGGCTTCTAGGGGAAGGGTCGTTCAAGGAGGGAAGTTCTCTATGCCTTCTCACTGGCTGAATTCACAGTACCAGAAGGCTAAAGAACACGAAAGGTGAAGAGATTTTTTTTTTTCAAATTCAGACTGCTACTATAAGTAATGTATGAAAAATAGTGAGGGGGCTGGACAGATGGCTCAGTGGTTAAAAGCACAAGCTGCTCTTCTGAAGGTCCTGAGTTCAAATCCCAGCAACCACATGGTGACTCACAACCATCTGTAACAAGATCTGACGCCCTCTTCTGGAGACTCCGAAGACAGCTAGAGTGTACTTACATATAATAAATAAATAAATCTTTAAAAAAAAAAGAAAAATAGTGAGATGTCGAAAAATAATTAGGAGTTGATGGATTTTGACTACAGATGTTTCATCAGTTAATAAAGTGGATATGATTGCAAGCTTATAAAATTTAGATTCTACTTATTGCCTGTGTATAGGAATGACCCTCATGTGTCTTAAAGTTTAACAATTAACTTTTGTGGCCAGGAAGAGCCTGTCCCAGCAGTCCACTGTTTCAAGTTTTGTCCACAATGCCAACTCAATGCCGAGACAATGAGCATTCTATTGGCAAAAAGGCAAAGAAAGGGTTAAAGCCTTCTGGAATGTAGTATTTTTTGTTTTTGTTTTTGTTTTTTGTTGTTTTTGTTTTTTGTTATTTTGTTATTTTTTGTTGTTTTTGTTTTTGTTTTGTTTTGTTTTTTTGTTTTGTTTTGTTTTTTTTTTTTTGAGAAAGGATTTCTCTGTGTAGCCCTGGCTGTCCTGGAACTCATTCTGTAGACCAGACTGGCCTCGAACTCAGAAATCCACCTGCCTCTGCCTCCCAAGTGCTGGGATTAAAGGCATTCGGCACCACTGGGGCTGCCGCTGCTGAGGCCACTGCTGCTGCAGCTGCCGCCACCGCTGCCGCTGCTGCCTCTGCCGCCGCCGCTGTCGCCGCCGCCTCCACCACCACCCGGCAGGAATGTAGTATTTTAATAACACAAGATTGTGGAAAATATTTTGCAGGCTGGACAGTTAGGATCATTTATGATCAAAGGCATACTAGCATACATGACCACATATTGCTATGCAATCAGTTACAATAGAAATAATCATCTTTTTTTTTTTTTTTAGATATGATTGGAACTGCATCAGAGTAGAAGGATTTGTATCAAAGTAACTCACCCCCCACACATACATATGGATTCTAGTGAGACAAGACACTGCTATTTTTGTGTCACAGTTTGGAAGTGATACTGATATATTTTGTAGTTTCAGTAAATCTGTTAGTAATCCCTGCCTGTTGTCCAACTGACAAAATCAATTTCACATGATATCTAAATAGGAGTGTTAAAAGTGATTACCTGGTGAAAGTCAGGGGCATAAAACAAAATGAAATATGTAGCAGAAAAATCTGTGGGCAAAAACTAGATTGCACATAGAAGAGCAGAGTTCACAAGAGCACGGACAGCACCATTGACAGGAAATCCCCAAGACACTTGCACATGCCTTGGAGGAGAATGATACTGTGGTTGAAGGGGGATCGATAAGTACCTAGAGGTAGAGCCCTTGCAGAGATGCAGAGGACACTGGAGCAAATCAGGGACTGGTGTCAATTCAACTCTTAAGCCACAGGACCCCAGAAATTAGGCAACAGAAGAATTTTGCATTGGACTTCTTCATCCAGAATCGGGACATCATAGAATTCATATCATCTGTCCCAGTGAATTCATCCACATATGAACACAGGCAAACGGTGAGACCCCACAGGGCAAGATCTTGCAGAGGCACAGACAGTCTTGTGTCAGTCTCATATTAGGTACTTGATTTGAATCTGGTCCAGTACTGGGAATCTCTGTGGATGTCAAGTACTTCCTTAGCTCCCGTCTTCACTCCCTCACAGTCATCTCTAGGGTCTTTGTAATTGTGCAGTCTTAGCCTGTTATCCTGACGTGTCTCCTGCCTTGCTGGTCCCCCTTGCTGTCTTGATCCCTGTCTGTCAGCACCTTTCCCTGAGTAGGAGGGCTGGAATGCCATGGACGATGCTCATGGGGTCTGCATACACGGTGCTTGTGAGTTTTTGTCTCTGGTGAGGATGACATTGTTGGGCCTGATCTCTTGTTCTTTTCTTCACTCATTATTCCAGTGATCCTGCAGGTGAGTGTGTCAAGTGTCTTTATAACTCAGAGAACACTTCCCAGGGGCTTAATGTCTGATTCAGATCAATGCCTTAAAATGAAATTCCCCAATTGCACCTGAAACACTGGTGAGCTGTCATCAAATCCATTTCTTTCAATGATGTAAGACTTCATAGTCTTTCCAGCTCTACACCAAGAAGATGCTGCTCATGTGTGTGTGTGTGTGTGTGTGTGTGTGTGTGTGTGTGTGTGTGTAGGCCAGGGGACGATGTTGAGTGTTTCCTTCTATCACTCTCCACCTTAAAATATTATATTTTTATGTATAAGTCTTTTGCTTGCATATGTGTATACATACCACGTGTGTTTCTGGTTTCCTTGTAAGTCAGAAATGGCAGTAGGATACCCTGGAACTGGAGTTTTGGATGTGGCAAACTACCACTTGAGTACTGGGAATAGAACCTGTGTCCTCTGCAAGAGCATCCAGTGCTGTTATCTGCTGAGCCATCTCTCAGCTCCTCCATGCTATTTTGAAAGGGACTCTCACTAAACCTAGACATTGCCCTCTAGGCCACATCAGTCGCCCAACAAGGCCCTAATATTCACCTGTCTCTGTCACCGGCCCTTGGGTTTCAGATGTATGCTGGGGATTATGTTTATTCTGGAGGCTGGGAGTAACTCAGGTCTTTGTGCTGGTGTAGCAAGGTCTCTATCCTCTGAGACACCTCGTCAGCCCTAGAGCAGGGCATGTCATTTACAAATATGTCATTCCTGTATTTTGAAACACCTCATTTTCAGCATCAGCAATCAATACTCCGGGCCAGTGAACGGAGCAGACAGTTCTCAAAAGAATCACATGGCTAAGAAGTATCTTAATAGTGACTGGCTAAGAAGTATCTTAAAAGAGATCTACATCCATAGCCATCAGAGAAATGCAAAGTCAAAGGATTGGACATTTCCATTTCCTCTCAGTGAGAATGCTTATCATGAAGAAAACCAATGCCAAAGCCTTGAGGTGAGGATGTGGGTAGAGGGGAACCCTCACTGTCAGTGCAAGTATAACCCAATGCAGCCCTTCCAGGGATCAGTGTGCAGGTTGCCCAGAAAGCTAAAAGTATGAGTTTATATATGACAAACAGCAGCTGTATCACTTCTAGGTATGCAGCCACCATCTGCTATCACCGAGACATTTGCATGACTATGCTCACTGTTACTCTATTGCACAATAATGAGGAGATGAAATCAGTGTAGATGGCCATCAACAGGTGAATGGATCATGAAAATATAGTGCATACACAAAATTAGCTTTTATTCAGCCATAAATAAAAATGAAATTTACAGGAAAATGGAAAGAATTGGAAAATAATATAGTTAAAGGAAGTATAGCTTAGAAATACACTGCTTCATGTTAGTCTCAAATGTGGATCCTTTTATAACTCACACACACATACACACACACAGGGAAAGAAGCTTCCAGAAAGTGGATAAAGAAGGTGATAGCATACCTGTGAAAGGAAAGTGGAAGGGGGACTCTGATGACTGGATGTGTACACATGGGGAGAGGGACAAGGACCTGGGGAAGAGAACCAGGTGTCTGTCAAGAGACCAAGAGAACTAAACACTCATGAAATGTTCATAAGGAAACCCGTTCTGATATATCAGATTATAATACTATCTATATCAATAATCATTTTTCTGGTTGAACTAGATTGTTGGTTTTTAAAGTTTTCTTTTTATTCTGCTGAGATGTGATTTTTTTTTAAAAAAAGAAAGATTCACATCAAGTTGTGATTTGGCCCCAAAGGGCCAGAATATTGTGATCGTCCTGACTGAACCTTGAATTATCTGGGTTTCAAGGTAGGCATTATCATGACAGATTTGCTCTGCTCATCTATATTTTCAGGTTTATTTTTAAATCATGTGTATGGATATTTATCTGACATTTGTCTGACTCTCTCTCTCTCTCTCTCTCTCTCTCTCTCTCTCTCTCTCTCTCTCTCTCTCTCTCTGTGTGTGTGTGTGTATGTGTGTGTGTGTGTGTGAGCAAGTGCACCCAAATAAGCTTGCATGTGCACAGGAGCCCCTCATGCACGCTTGGTGCCTGCAAAGGCCAGAAGAGAGCATCGGGGCCACTGGAATTGGAGTCACAGATCATTGGAAAGTGCAATGTGTGTGCTGGGAACTACTGGGCCCTCTCCCAGAGCAGCAAGTGTTGCTAATCTCTGAACAATCTCTCTAATCCCTGCGATGATCTTCTTCTGTGTTGTTTATGGAATGTCCTCTGGACACCTCTTCCTAGCCACTGACCACAGTGCAAACAGTATAGGCAGAAAAGACAGATGGAGGAGGCTGGGGATTTCTTTTTTTCTCAGCCTTGCTAGTCTTGTTTGAGATCTTGATGCCCGAGGCTGGCTGAGGTAGCTGGAGCTTCTTATGTTTTGGTAAGGTAAACAGTGTTAGTAGACATGCCAGGGATCTCTGCTCTGGCATCTGCCGTGCCCTCCTGGTACTTATCTATAAGTAAATTAAAAACAGCTTTTCTAATTTGAATATCATGGTGAGGAGCATATAGTGAAGCAAACTGGACCATTTAGGGTAGGCAGCAAGGGAGTGGGTGCAAAGAGAAATGTACCTGCCAAGGAGGACATCCTTCCATAGCCTACTTCCTTCAAGTCATCCTTAGCCCTTTCCCCTCAGTTCCTACAGACCACTGACGCATCACCTTGGTTTCTCTTTCCTGTTGCTATGCTACAATATCCGGAATAAAGAAACACAAGTGACAAACGATTTATTTCATCTCCAAGCTCAAGAATACAGAAGTCAAAGCAGCAGAAGGAGCCTGAAACAGTTGACCACAGCACATCTATAATTAGGGAGCATAGAGGGGTGACTGTTGCTTATTTCCTTTTCTCTGGCTTTATAGTCAATGGTGCTAGCCAGGGAAAGGTTCTGCCCACAGTTGGCAGAACATTTCATCTCTATTAGCATAATCAAGATAATCCCTCAGAGGCATGCCCAAGGCATTTCTTAGGTAATCCTTGATCCTGTCGAGTTGATAACACTAGCCACCAGAGGTATGAATCTATAAACAAAATTCACTCACAGAGTCAGACACCTCCCATGTCATTCACCTATCAAAGGCTCTGCCTCTGAACCCAGATGCCCTGAGACCAAGCTTTCAATTCATGAGATTTTGGCAGACATTTGAAAGGTCCAATCTATAACATTTTTTATTTCATGTTTGAATTGATATGTTAAGGTTTGTGTCACAGGGGCAATTAATAGTTTAACTGAAAAGAAGTTAGCTCAAGTTGATAGGGATTTGATATCAATATTATACAAAAATTGAAGTTTGTAAAGCCCTGGACCAGCGGTTCCCAACGTTCCTAATACTGTGGCCCTTTCATATAGTTCCTCAAGTTGTGGTGACCCCCAACCACTGGTACTGGAGGACCCCTGTAAGGTGGAAGGAACTGGGTCCTGATATCAGTGAAGGAGGACAACATTGATGGTCACAGCAGCAATGTCAGCACTAGCAACATGCCAGGAACACAAAGGCAAGCAGACAGAAAGCCGAATGTTTCCTTTCCTTTTATCCCAGCAGCTGGCAGAAGGAGCTGCCCACATTCAACATGGGTTTTCCACTATTAAAAATATGCTACTCTGTGTGCTCTAGGCATTTAGAGTAATTGTGGCTTCATAGAAAAATTGGGGAGTGGTCCTTCTGTTTCTATTTTGTGAAATAGTTTGAAGAGTATTTGTTCTATGTCTTCTTTTAAGTTCTGATAGAACTCTGCACTAAACTCATCTGGTCCTGGGCTTTTGTTTTGTTGGGAGACTATTAATAACTACTTCTATTTCTTTAGGAGTTATGGGCCTGTTTAAATCGTTTATCTGATCCTGATTTAACTTTGGGACCTGGTATCTGTCTAGAAAATTGTCCATTTCATTCAGATTTTCCAGTTTTGTTGAGTATAGGCTTTTGTATAGGATCTGATGATTTTTTTTAGATTTCTTCAGTTTCCGTTGTTATGTCTCCCTTTTCATTCCTGATGTTGTTAATTTGGATACTGTCTCTGTGCCCTCCACTTAGTCTGGCTAAGGGTTTATACATCTTGTTGATTTTCTCAAAGAACCAGCTCCTCATTTGCTTGATTCAGTAGCCTGATGTGGCTGTCTCCTGGGAGGCTCTGCCAGAGTATGAAAAATGCAGAGGCAGGTGCTCTCAGCCAGCCATTGGACTGAGCAGCACAGGGTCCCCAGTGGAGGCGCTAGTGAAAGGACCCAAGCAGCTGAAAGGGTTGGCATTCCCATAGGAGGAACAGCAATATGAACCAACCATTAACCCCAGAGCTCCCAGAGTCTATACCACCAACCAAGGAGTGCACATGGAGGGACCCATGGCTCCAGCCAAATATGTAGCAGAGCATCATTCTTGTCAGTCATCAATGGGAAGAGAGGCCCTTGGTCTTGTGAAGGTTTGATGCTCCAGTGTGGGGGAATGCCAGGACCAGGAAGCAGGAGTGGGTAGGTTGGTGAGCAGGGGTGGGGGGTATGAGATAGGGTGCTTTCAGAGGGGAAACCAGGGAAGGGAATAATACTTGAAATGCAAATAAAGAAAATATCTAATAAAAATATGCTACACAATAAATTCCCTCACAGGCTTATGTCACCTGTGATTATAGATCTCATCAGGTTGATAATACTGACCACTACACACATGTACAAGCGCCATTCTCTCTCTCTCTCTCTCTCTCTCTCTCTCTCTCTCTCTCTCTCTCTCTCTCACACACACACACACACACACACACACACACTATGTCAAACTACGGCATGGTCCTCTATTACCATAGCCTGTTGTTAATATCTATGGTTGGTTTTAGTGGTTCTCCATTTAATTGTTTCATGGAGATTTGAAATACTATGGTCAGTTTTATTTCATATGTATGCATGTTTTTCCTTCAGGTACGTTCACAGATGGTGGAAGAAGATGACACATCTCCTGGAACTGGAGTTTGACAAGTTTTTGAGATGCCACATAGGTGCTGGGAATGGAACCTGAATCCTCTAGAAGAGCAGTTAGTGCCTCCTTTTTTATTGGACATTTTCTTTATTGACATTTGAAATGTTTTCCCCTTTTCAGGTATCCCCTTCATAACCCCTTATCCCATCCCTCTCCCACGCCTCTATGAGGGTGCCCACCCAGCCACCCACCCCTGTCCTCTCACCCTGGCATTCCCCACACTGGGTCTTTGACACCCTCAAGCCCAAGTCATGGCTCCACCCAGTCATATCCACTGATGAGTGGATATTAGCCACAAAGCATCTTTGGAATACCCAAGATTCAATTCACAGACCCCATGAAGCATAAGTAGAAAAAAAGGCATAAGTGCTCCAATGCCTTTTAGAAGGGGGAGCAAAATACTCACCAGTGGAAATACAGAGACAAAGTGTGGAGCAGAGACTGAAGGAAAGGCCATCCAGACACTGCCCCACATGGAGATCCATCCCATATACAGCCACCAAACCCGGACACTATAGTGGATGCCCACAAGTTCTGGCTGAAGGGAGCCTGATATAGCTGTCTCCTGAGGGGCCCAGCCAGAGCCTGACAAATACAGAGGGGATCCTCACAGCCAACCATTAGACTGCGCACAGGGTCCCTGTTAGAGAAGGGACTGCAGGAGCTGAGGAAGTTTGCAGGCCCAGTGGAGGGAGCAACAGTGTCAACAGGCCAGACCCCAACTCAGACCTCCCGGGGACTGGTCCATCAATGAAACAGTACACATGGAGGACCCATGGCTCCGGCAGCACATGTTGCAGAGGATGGGCCTGTTGGACATGAGTGGGAGTTACTGCTTCCTTAATGCTGAGGGATCTTCTCTCCTCTCTCTCTCTCTCTCTCTCTCTCTCTCTCTCTCTCTCTCTCTCTCTCTCTCTCTCTTCTTTCTCTCTCTCTGCCTCTTCTTTTCTTTTCTTTCTTTTTTTTTTTTTGAGACAGGGTTTCTCTGTGTAGCCCAGGCTCTCCTGGAACTCACTCTGTAGACCAGGCTGGCCTCAAACTCAGAAATCTGCCTGCCTCTGCCTCCCAAGTGCTGGGATTAAAGGCGTGTGCCACCACCGCCTGGCTCATTTTTCCTTTATTAAGCAACAACTTAAGCCAACATCACTTTTAAACTCAAAATTGATGTGCTACATGTTACTTGATTACTTGGCTGACACCAAGAATAATCTTTCAAACTTATTATTAGATGTGGCACCTAGGGAGTGCTGGAAGTGGGTGGCAATCATATTCTCTGCTACTGCATGAACGAGGGCATCTTTGAGATGTTCCTCCCAGCAGAGCTGTGTGCTGCTGTGTTCTGGGTGACATATACAGGTAGGCACTCTACACAGTTCCGCATTAGGTTCCGGAATAGATGACCTCTAAGAACTGGGAGGAAGGTACAATACCACCCCTGTAGGTGAGAGAATGCTAGCCCCTAGATGGAAGAAAACCAATGTCTGGTGACAGCATCCACCCACCCCAGCTCCTGCCCTCTTATTGATCCTGGCACACAGCTTATGTCTTTTACCTGAAGACATAAGTTCACTGGGCTGTTTGTGTGTCTTTCCTGGATAACTAGCTGGCCCCTCCCTCAGCATGGATTTGAGCTGGAGCTGGATTTCAGATGCTCTGAGGAGAAAATTTCAAGGCATCCCAGGGCGTGTGCAAGGGATCTGGGCAGTCGGGGTCTCTCAGTGTACAGCCTCAAATATGGAGAGCCTGCATTCTTAGGGGGAAAAGGGGGTTTTCCTGTTGTATACTCTACAGTTAATTGTACTGAAATAACCGACAAAGATAACACAAGGGAGTAAAGTTTATTTGGGGTTAGAGTTTGAAGGATTACACTCCATTATGCCAGGTACTGAGACTGGCACTGAACTTGTCCCGTGGCTCTGACCACATTATAGAGAAAAGACAATACCTTCCAGCTGACTTTCTCCATACTCCGTTGTTTTAAAATTGTGCCACCCCATGTTGTGAGGTCGGACCACCCACGTTCCAGATGGATAGTCTGACCTAAGAGAAACCTCTCTGGGGTCATCCTCACAGACACATTTGTGTTTGTGTCTGGGAATAGCCCAGGTACTTCTAAATGTAATCAAGTTGATGGTAAGTACTCACTATTGTGTCAGATCAAGTATAGTTGCTACACCTTGTGCTTTGGTCTATACACCTTTGTATAGAAAAGAGAAAGTCATGCTACTCATGTTGAATCTGAGACCATCAAGGGCAAAGGTACAGGAATGGTAGACACTCGGACCTCAAGGACTTTCACAACTGAGAATAGAGATGTGAGATATTCAAGCCTTTCAAGTGCATAATCACATGGAAAACTGGAATAGCTCTTGGGAGAAATATGCATAATGAGAACACAATAAATGATAACTTGTTATAACATACTGGAAAACACTACAGGAAAATGTACTGCTGACTGTATGCACACAAACAGTTGTTGTCACCTGTTTCTGGAAAGGGCACATTTTTCTAGGACCGGAGAGATTGTGTATTTCAATCTTAGACTTGGCACAAGGTTCATCAACTGGCTAGAAAACTGTGTTCAGGGACTTTTAGAGATGGTGGACAGAGAATTCCAGGTTTTGTGCAATCTGCAGGTTCCCTTTCATCTGTTGTTCTGACATGCCTGGCATACTGGTGACATTGCTTTTCTAGAAGCTGCAAAGGCTTGGATCCGGCAATTCATAGACATTCCCTTAATTAGATCATGGGTGGCTATACTAACCAATTGCTAATATTAGACAAGTTTCTGTTAACATTGCTATTAGACAATGCCTCTGAGCTAATAAAACATTTTTCTCATAGCCCGAGACCCATGGTGAAAGCCATATTCAGAACGAAGTCCATGTAGAATTGCATGTAAATTTCTTCACGCAGACATGTGTGGATGTGGCAGTATATGACCAAACCTACCTCCTTAACAGAATAAGAGCATTCCTGGTAACCAGGTACATGTTTCAGAGACCATAACCTATCATGATTTTGTAGAAAAGAGATTATTGTAAGTTTGCTTCCCCACCACAGAAACTCTGTGTTCTATTTTTCTCATGGCTCTGGTCATGTCTACTGGAGCACCTTCCAGTGAAGTCCCACTGGGACTACCTATGGTGGAGGAAACAGCACTCATTACTTCTGATTTGTGGGCCATGTGATCCACAAATGGTGTTAAATGTGTATTTAGCGGTGTTTCCCCGTGTACCATCTTTTACTTTTTCAGCCCTGCTGGCAGAAATGGGATGCAGCTCATGCAAGATAAGCATTGGAACACGGAACACGATCCACAACTCTGTTTATTTCACTGGGGCACAAAATGTTTGCACATGGAGCCTGCAGGCCAGGATCGCCCTCTCTCCCAAGTAGGCCGTGAACGTGCAGTCCTGAACAAAGGAGACTGTAGACTTTGACCGTTAGGCCAGCTTACGTGCAGTCTTCCTTGTTGTTCACAAACAGAGTTGTTGTTGCTTTTGTTGTTGTTGTTGTTGTTGGCAATTATCTACTTTTCCTCAGTATTTTAGGGTACCAAAAGTTTGTATTTGTGTGGATACCAGAGCGGAATGTTCAGAGCCTACATTTTATGAAACCCAAGGAAAGCCATATGGAGCCCTGGGTTTTTCTACTTGGCTCACTTTCTGTTCACTCTCTGAAATCCATTTCTAACAGACTAAATGGACTGGAGGACCTGAAAATATGTTAGATGATTTCCTGGAACCATATTGATGCTTAATTACAGCATTATGAAATAATTATAGGATTAAGAAATAATCAAAGACCTGCTGTTTCTGTCCACAAGGAGCAAAATCCTGTGTTTGCAACACTAGGTAATGATCACCATTAAAAACAACAAACAGTGAGTAGGGTAAAACTGACCTCTTAAAATAAAATAGGTTGCCGTTTTGTCCTTTTGACAGTGTCCTTTGCCTTACAGAAACTTTGTAATTTTATGAAGTCCCATTTGTCAGTTCTTGATCTTAGAGCATAAGCTATTGGTGTTCTGTTCAGGAACTTTTCCCTGTGCCCATGTCCTCAAGGCATTTCCCCAATTTCTTTTCTATTAGTTTCAGTGTGTCTGTTTTATGTGGAGGTCCTTGATTTACTCGGAGTTGAGCTTAGTACAAGGAGATAAGAATAGATTAATTCGCATTCTCCTGCATGCTGGCCTCCAGTTGAATCAGCACCATTTGTTGAAAAGGCTATCTTTTTTCCCACTGGATGTTTTCCTCTCGTTTTTCGAAGATCAAGTGACCATAGGTGTGTGGATTCATTTCTGGATCTTCAATTCTATTCCATTGGTCCACTTGTCTGTCCCTGTGCCAATACCGTGCAGGTTTTTTTTTTTTATAACACTATTTCTCTGTAGTATTGCATGAGGTCTGGGATACTAATTCCCCCAGAAGTTCTTTTACTGTTAAGAATAGTTTTAGCTATCCTGGATTTTTTGTTATTCCAGATAAATTTGAGAATTGCTTTTTCTAACTCTGTGAAGAACTGAGTTGGGATTTTGATGGGGATTGCATTGAATCTGTAGATTGCTTTTTGCAAGATGGCCATTTTAACTATATTAATCCTGCCAATCCACGAGCATGGCAGTTTTTTCCATTTTCTGAGGTCTTCTTCGATTTCCTTCTTCAGAGACCTGAAGTTCTTGTGGTATAGATCTTTCACTTGTTTGGTTAGAGTCACACCAAGGTACTTTATATTGTTTGTGGCTATTGTGAAGGGGGTCATTTCCCTAATTTCTTTCTCAGCCTGCTTATCCTTTGAGTATAGGAAGGCAACTGATTTGCTTGAGTTGATTTTAAAACCTGCCACTTTGTTGAAGTTGTTTATCAGCTGTAGGAGTTCTCTGGTGGAATTTTTTGGGTCACTTAAGTATACTATCATGTCATTTGCAAATAGTGATAATTTTACTTGTTCCTTTCCAATTTGTCTCCCTTTGATTATGTAAGGCAAAGGAAACCGTCAAAAGGACAAAACGGCAACCAACAAATTGGGAAAAGATCTTCACCAAACCTATATCCAATATATACAAAGAACTCAAGGAGTTAGACCCCAGGGAACCAAATAACCGTATTAAAAATGGGGTACAGACCTAAACAAAGAATTTTCACCTGAAGAAATTAGGATGGCCAAGAAGCACCTTAAGAAATGCTCAACATCATTAGCCATTAGGGAAATGCAAATCAAAACACCTCTGAGATTTCACCTCACACCATTCAGAATGGCTAAGGTTAAAAACTCAGGAGACAGCAGGTGTTGGTTAGGATGTGGAGAAAGGAACACTCCTTCCCTGCTGGTGGGATTGTAAGATGGTACAACCACTATGGAAATCAGTCTGGCAGTTCCTAAGAAAACTGGGCATGACACTTCCGGAGGACCCTGCTATACATCTCTTGGGCATATACCCAAAGGATTCCCTGGCATGCAATAAAGACACATGCTCCATTGTGTTCATAGCAGCCTTATTTATAATAGCCAGAAGCTGGAAAGAACCCAGATGTCCCTCAATGGAGGAATAAATACAGAAAATGTGGTATATATACACAATGGAGTACCACTCAGCAATTAAAAACAATGAATTCATGAATTTTTTAGGCAAATGGATGGAACTGGAAAATATCATCCTAAGCGAGGTAACGCAATCACAGAAGAATACACATGGAATGCAATCATTGATAAGTGGATATTAATTAGCCCTGAAGCTCTGAATACTGAAGATACAATTAGCATATCCTCCCTTGAAGAAGGAAGAAGAGGGCCCTAATCCTGGAAAGGCTTGATCCAGCATTGTAGGGAAGTACCAGGACAGAGAAAAGGGAGGGGGAAAGATAGGAGAATGGATGGAGAGAAGAGGACTTATCGGACATATGGGGAGCAGGGGACTGGGAAAGGGGAAAGCTTTTAGAATGTAAACAAAGAATATAGAAAATAAATAAATAAATAAATGAATAAATAAATAAATATAATAGGGCTAGGAAGAGGATTTAAATATGGACTGTCTAGAAACCAGGATGCTACTTGTATTTCACAGATTTTGTTGGTGAGATCACGTCATTGTATTTGCCTGGGAATAGGATACAGTCTGTAGAAGATGCATGCCAAGGTAATCGAGGGAAGTGTTTGAAACTCCGAAAAGACAAGGTGAGACTTCAACTCCTGTAAGAAGCAAGGGAGAGGAAACAGTGCGTGTATACGGTTTAGATAAGCAGTGGTCACTGTACTTGTTATCAGCTGTGTCTTCTCAGGCTAGCGAAGGTGAAGGGGCTGGATTGTTCCTCTTATTGTAAAGTAGCACATGGCCATTCTTAATGAAAGGCGAGTGGAAATCATCTGGAAAATAAGGTGGGCGGGGCATACAGGGAAGCAGATTTGCACTGAAGTATTAAGGCAGCAGCGGAAGGTGGGTAACTGCTGTCCTTTCTCCTCCACTGGGTCACTAAGGGTGTCCCCACGCCCCAAACACCACCACCATCAGCAGAAAGAACAGAGTTTCATCCAGTGCCAAATTCTGCTTCTCACACCCGGTCTTCTAATCCGGGACCAAAAATTCGGAACTCAACACTGTGTATAAAAGAACACTGTGAGGTTGCCATGGCCTCCTGTCTATAATCGCAGCATGCAGAACCCTGAGTCATGAAGTCAACTTAGATTAAGCTACAGCGTGGGCTATCCCGGGAGTTGAAGAGCACCCAATGTTGCATAGTAAGAACATTTTTCAAAAGAATGTCTATTCGCTACAGAGATGGCTATGCAGCCAAGAGCAGAGGCTGCTGATATGTAGGATCTGGGTTTGATTTCCAGCACCTACATGGGAACTACTAATCTTCTACAGCAAATTGAATCCCAGAGGGTCCAACACGTTCTTTAGGCATCTGAGGGCACTGCACACATGTGGCACACAGACACATGTGCGTGAAAACCGCTGAGACGCATTAAATAAATCATTAAAAACTTAAATAATTGAAAACATTACAAAAGAAGAGGATAAATCAGAAACCTGGGAACCTACAAGCATCAGTCTGAACGAAGTTAGGCAATAGTTCAGGATCGCAGCTCTAAAGAAATGAAGCTTTCGGTTCTATATGGGGCCAGTGTACAAACTACTCTTATTTGCATGAAATCAACCAAAACACAGGAAAAGGTTCGGAGTGTGTGTGTGTGTGTGTGTGTGTGTGTGTGTACGTGTGAGACTGCACACTCCCTTGTGCAAGTATTCGTGATGGAGCGAGAGGTGGACTTTGCTCCATCCATTGCTCAATCCCTCTTCACCTTTCTTGAGGCACCCATTTCACTGGGGCGGGGTCTCACTGAGGTGCTTAACTTCCAAGCTGGCCCCAGGGATCCTCATGTCTCTGCCTCCCTAGTGTTGGGATTACAAGGTCCCTCCTACACCATCAGCAGTTTTGTATGTGTTCTGGGGTTCAGAGTCGGGTCCTCGGGGTTATTAGGTACAGCCCGCGTGATAGCTGGCATTTTCTCCAGACACGGTTTCCCTGGGCAGCCCTGGCTGTCCTGGAACTCACTCTGTGGAGCTTGCTGGCGTCAAAGCCGGGGCTCCGACTGCCTCTGCCTCCCCAGTGCTGGGACGAGAAACAGATGATAGCAAGGCGCTGGCCTCAGCCTTGACAGGCTGCACTTTGGAAAGGTCAACAGGGGCTGCTCGGCAAGCAGGTGGTCTGAAAATGCTGGCAACCAGGAAAACAGAGGCAACCCAGGTAAAGGCCACTAGAGAGCGCAATCTTAGTTTTTCTCTCCTGGGAGGCACTGGGTGCTGACGACAGGGGAGAACATGGATCACGGCGGGGGGTAGGAGGTCGGGTGGGGGTCAGTATGGGTCACAGAGGAGCCACAAGGTGGCGATGAAGACTGTATGGGGGGAGTAAGTCTGGAAGCTCATTGGTCTAGAAACAGGTGCTGGGGAGAGAAAAAAAAAACCCTGGCAGCTCATTGGCGGGAAACTGAGGTGGCAAGGGCGGGAAACACAGGTGGCAGGGGCGGGAAACAGAGGTGGCAGGGGCGAGGAAGTGCATCCTCCCTCAGATCTCACCTTCCATAATCTGACCCGCTGGACACCGAGGTAACTGGAGGCTGGCGTCGAGAATAAGGTCTGCAATTCCCTGTCCTGATTCCCTCCTCACCGCTACCCTACCCCCCCCCCCCCCATCTCTGGGCACCCAATTCCTTCATCTTTCGGCCTCCTCAAGCAGGTCTGCAGAGGTGAGACCGGAGAGGCTGCTTAGCCCGCGACCGCCTAGCCTACCCTGCTCCCTCGCGGAGCTCGGAGCTCGGGCTCCAAGGGCTGCCAGTTGCGCGACCCTGAGGGAGGCTACTGCTATTTTTGACTCAGGCAGGGCAGAAAGGGATGGCTGGGTTTCCTGAGGAGAACCTGTGCTCTTTGAACTGCCACAGGGTGACAGACACAGGAGGGACTATCAAGGAAGGGAAGAAGCCACGTGCTCAGGTGCCATTGGTGAAGTGTGGAGGAGCATCTAGAAGGATGGCCAGAGGCTGTGGCACCTGTTTTCACGAGGGCAGAGACACTAATTTTTTAAATTTTATTTTTGTTTTTTAATTTTAAGTGCACTGCTTTACCCACGTTTAAGTGTGTGACAGGGTCAGAAACCTTGGGACTGCAGTTCCAGACAGTTGTGAGCCAACATATGGGTGGTTGCTGGGAACTGAACCCGGTAGTTCTGGAAGGGCAGCCAGTGCTCTTAACTGTTGAGCCACCTCTCCAGCCGCAGGGGGTGAAGGAAAGAGGGAGAGCTGGCGAGAGAGACAGAGACAGAGATAGACAGAGAGAGACAAAGAGACAGAGAGAGAAAAAGAGACAGGGAGGGAGAGACAAAGACAGAGAGAGAGACAGAGAGAGAGAAGGGGAGGCAGGGACGGAGTGAGAGAGAGACAGAGAGAGACAGAGAGAGAGAGAAAGGGAGACAGGGAGGGAGAGAGAGACAGAGACAGAGAGAGAAAAAGAGACAGGGAGGGAGAGACAAAGACAGAGAGAGAGACAGAGAGAGAGAGAAGGGGAGGCAGGGAGTGAGTGAGAGAGAGACAGAGAGAGACAGAGAGAGACAGAGAGAGAGAGAAAGGGAGACAGGGACAGAGAGTGAGACAGACAGAAAGAAAGAGAGGGGGAGACAGGGAGAGAGAGAGAGAGAGAGAGAGAGAGAGAGAGAGAGAGAGAGAGAGAGAAGTCTTTTGTCCTGAGAAAACAGCCTGCCAAGGAGAAGCTATCTCCTAGCTATCTCCTGGGTAGAACAAGGAGAGCATAGCATTTGTCCTGAGAAAAGAGCCTGCTGAGGAGGCGCTATCTGCTAGCTATCTCCTCCTGACTTGCACGGGGCATAGCATTTGTCCCGAGAAAAACGGCCCTCTGAGGAGGACCTATCTCCTAGCTTTCTTCCCCTGGCTGGGACAGGGCATAGCGTTTCACCCGGGGCCAAAAGTCCTTTTTCAGTTGGAGAAGAAACTGGTCAGATGAGGAAATTGGAGGACTCAGGAAGACACATAAATGTAAGTGGTCCAAGATTGTAGAGTAGTGCAGTCTTCTACTATTATTAACGTCTTTGATGTGGTTATTATTGGAGACAGGACGCGCCTGAGTTATGAGCTGTCGTCCACCTCACCACTCTCCTGCCTCAGCCTCCCATGCACTGGTATTTCCCTCATGAATCGGCCATGCTTGCCCGGGGAGACGACAGCATGGTTTGATGAGGAGCAGGTGGTCAGTGCTTTCCAAGGGGATCAGCGGAATCACTGAGATTGAAGCTGGGGTTGAGGATAAACCGTAATGCAGGTAGCACGGGGATATATGGCTTCCCCTGAGGCTAGAGACTAAGTTCATTCACTTCCAAGGGGACAGTGAGTGACTACAGGACCTTGGGGAGGTGGGTCAAAGTTCCCCCATAAACCAGGACTAGTGTTTGGTGTTGGCAGGGCACAGGGTGATGAAAGAGAGCTGAGAGTGCTCACTGCTGAAGGAGATCAGGGACACCTCTCTGTGGCTCACAGCGGGGGTGGATGTGACTGAGAGAGCAGGTGATGGTCAGCAGGGGCAGCCCCTATTGTGGGGCTTGGAGAGCAGCTCCTTAGGAGAAGGTGATGGTCCAGAGAATTGACCCTGGCACTGTGCAGGAAGGCAGACAGGAGGATTTTAGACACTAGAAATAGAGGTGTCTGGAGGAAGAGTAAGTACACTGGGGGTAGGAATTCCAGCAGCCATTTTGGTCGCCTGCCCTAACCCTAGAACCATGAAATTTGAAACTTGAAGACAGATGTGATCTGTTTTCTCCTGGAATTCTGCCTCCACTTGAGTAGAGGGTATAGGACCAGACGAGCAAAGACAGGTCTGGGGTGCGGGTGTGTGGGGGTCCGACTTGGTCTCAGAGAACCTGTAGTTTGCTCTGAAAGTGCCACACCCATGGGAGGGAGAATCAGCAGCAATCGGGGTAAAGCACACTGCTGTCTCTTCCAGACCTACAAGTGCCACCTTCTCATGAGTGTGCTATCAACAGGGGAGGAGTCAGGCCTCCTGTATGTGCGGCTAACATGAGTCTTTTGATGTCCTCTGTTAGGGAATCTGATAGAGCCTTGCCCCCCACTATAAGTTCTGGGCAGAAGATCAGGGGACACAGAGGAGGAGGCGTCTGGCTCGAGACCCGGGAAGACTGGTTGCTGCCCCCGACTCTCCTATGAGTGCCCAGCAGTGTTCCCCCAGACCGAATGCCATGAGTGAGTGTCTCTGGCCATGGTGTGTGTGGGAGTCTCAATTCGGGTGTAGTAACACCAAGGGCTTCAGGACCACAGAATCTCCACTTGACCTTAACCAGGCAAATCTCCCTGGCCCTTAACCTGTATGAGAGGCCTCATCAGCTAGAAGCATCTCCTGTTTACAGAAAACTGAAATGTTGTGGGTGAGGCATTGAAAAGATTGACAGGGCCACTAGTCCTCAAATGGGAGGGGTGCTTTCAGCAGAGTGTGGTGAGGAGGGAGGTTCAGCCAGGCTCTGCATGGTCTGTTACAGATGAGCAACATCTTTGTCAGCCCGAAGTCCTGCTTCCCACAGGTCCCCAGCAGGTAAGGAAATTTAGTTGCTACACAGATAGGCGCTAAGTCAGCATTCACCGTCCAGATGGTTTCAACTGTGTCCCGAACTCTGAGAATATACCAGCAATCCTGCCCGGTACTTGCATTGCAGGCTTTGGAAAGACTTCGCTTTTTTTTTGGGCCTCGGTGTTCCCAATCACAGAAAAAGGAAACAAAACAAACAAACAAACAAACAACAACCCAAAGGGGTGAGACGGTGGTCGTCAATTTGGAGAGCTCTGCCGTTCCCCGTGGCTTTCGTGATCTTGAAACATTCCCATCCTGTCTGTCTAGGTGGTCATATCTGATCTTTAACAGGTGTCTCTGTCCTTGCAGGCCATCTTCCAAGTGCCTCTGATGCTGTGCTGGCCGACCACAATCATCAATATGACCTGTACTCCGGTGACTTTGAACCCTCAATCGACCCTTTCTCTCTCAGTGAATCCCAGCCAGCCCGTGACTATACCCTGCCTGTGAGTAGAAAACAACAAAATATAAAAAGACCATGGAGCCCGCTGTGCCTTATGGCCCTGAGTGTCCAACTCGTGCTCGGTGCTATAGAACTCTGGGCTTCAGCAGGTGGAAGGAACCGTGGTGGGAGGGGACAGAGAGAAAGGGGAAAGAACAGGAGGATGGAAAGAAGAAAGGAAGGCAGGGAGGGAGTGAGGGAAAAGAAAGGAGTATTATAGTGGAAGGACAGGACTGAGTAGCACTACAGCCTAACTTTCAAGGACAGGGTCCTCAGACATGTACTATTTCCTGTGGGACGCACTTGGAGAACTATTTCTGAGGCGTTCACTCTCTGTGGGCATGTTTGGAATATAGTCTGCCCAGGAGCATTAACGAGGAACAAACACGAAGCATACACCACACAGCTGGCTGCCAAACACTTTGAGACTGTTGAGCCATGCTGGGGCAAATGGGCACGAGGAAAGGTTCTGCTGAAATCTGGAGGCACAATCGGAAGGGCCACAGAGGCCTGGGGAACTGTCCCGGGCCAGCAGAGAACTGTGTCTACTGCTAGATGAGCTTGGCATAGCCTTCCTCACTGGTCGGCAGTGGGCAAGGTGGAGGCAAGAGCCAGTCGCTGAAGAGGACCATTTCACTTTCTCCTGGTGCTTTGCACAGTCCAGAAGCTCTTGGCCATCTTCATTGCACCCAGGGGAAAGAGTTCACACTTGAGAGAAGTGTCTCAAGGAGTGAAATGGAAGGAGGTCGGAGGGAAAATGGGGGCAGGGCAAGGGGAGGGTCCATTCCAGACACAAAAGACCAGTGTCATCTGTCCTATCGTCTGTAGATATTCACACAGGCTGAGCTTGTGGAGACCCCGCTCTCCGTGAGTACTTGCAGACGTGGTCATCCAGAATGTTTAACCTCCTGGCTTCTCCTCTCCTCACTGACAGCTTCTCTAATGTGATCGTGCAGCCCACCACCATCCCTGCCCTTCCTCTTCTGCCAGCACAGGTCCTGGTAAACGAGCAGGGACGAGGTCTCTGGAAGGGAAGGGATGGAGAGAGAAGAACCTCTTAGAGATGGGGGTTTGGAGGAAAGGAATGAGGGCTGAAGGGTCTGTTATCTTGGGGGAGGGGTGTGTTTTGTCAGAAGTCATTCTCTTGCTCAATTCCTTTGCAGGTCTCCAACGTCTCTTCCCAGAACCCTGGCACTGCTAACCAGGCTCCTGTCATCTGCGCCCAGAGCAACAACATGGCCAGCCGGGTCCCTGAAAACTATGCCCAGACCCCAGTCGCCTCCAACCAGGGTAGCTCGTCTGCTGAGGAAGACAGGCAGAAGGTCATGGATGCTGCCGAGGCTCTCCTGATTCTGCATAACTCCTCTCAGGCACCCCAGGTACCTGGCTCCTTGAATGAGGAACTTGGGCTGGAGAAGAGTAGGGAAGTCTGAGGGCTTACACTGAGAGCAGTACCTGCAGTTGCTGATTGCATCCACTAGGGGGAGCTCCAGATCTCGAGTGTGATTATTGAGTAGTGGCAACCAGGGACTGCTCAGTCCATCTTCAGTTTTCAAGTCTTTTGCTCAACAGCAGTGGGCAAGTACCCTGAAGTCGGGAAACTGTGAGGCCCTCAAGTCTGCAAGGCCTTGTGGGAGGGTGGAGAGCACAGGAAGTGGAAGGAATGGATCCGGGTAAAATGACTCCCAGCCCGGGGGTGTGCAGCAGCCCTCAACGGGCTGAGAAAGCCTCAGAGGATAAGCACGGGGCATGGGGGTCTGGGGTGTTGGAGCATCTCCACGCCAACTCAGGACACTGTCCCTGTGGACGTGGAACGTGGAAGCCTTCCCAGGCTGAACCTTACAAGCAAAATGTCAGGTGTCCATCAAGGAAGGGCTTTGTGAGAGACTCTCGTAGCCAGGGAGGCTGGACAGGCAGGCTGCTGAATAAAAATGGCCAGTGAAGAGCACTGTGTGAGTGACAAGCCACTCTGGGTGGATCTCCTGGTTCAAAGGATGCTGCGTGGAGCCAGGAGCTTGCTTCTCACAGGGGTCTATCTGGGTGGGGAATGTAAGCTATGCCAGGACGGCTGGTGCCGGCAGTGAGGCAGTAAAGGACTCCAGTCAGAGCGAGGATCTTTCTCAGGGACCATGGGCTTGACCAAATGAGACCTATGGCTGGGGCTGTTGGTGAAGTCAGTATTCGAGAGAAGGAGCTCAGATAGGAACAGGTGTGACCTTTGGTCACCATGGAAATCTTAGACTGCTCGGTACACAAGGTTAGGCCTGAAGAGCCAGGTGAGGACATACCTGGGATCTGACTTGGCTTTTGCATTTCTGTCTGCAGGTCCTGAAGGAGAGTGAAGAGTGAGGCTGTCCCGTCTCTCCCTGTCACCTCGGCATACGTGATCTGCTTCACTGACTGACAACTGGTCATCTGGGCCGCACCCCACTCTGTCACTGAGAGCCAAAGAGGCGGCCTTGCCGAGGAGTGCCTGCTGTATTTCTCTTTCTTAAGGTGTAATGTAGTTCCTGTCCAAAATCAGAAATTGCTCCTTAACGCTCTTGCGTTTTAGGGCCTTGGAAACCTTAGTGAGGGGTGGGGAGATGTTCAAACTCTGACTGTATGTTCTCGACCTTGCATTACTTTTTTTCCTCCTTTGGAAGACTTGGATCTTTCTGTGTGTCATTAATGCTGCACTGTGCAGCATACATGAACCGTCTGTTCACAAGGTTCTGTCTGAGCCTATTCCTGAGGCAGTGTTTCTTTTCTCTATTCTTTCTTTTCTTTTGTCTCGCCATGGCTTGTACACTTGGCTATTCTTGTGCGTAGCCATGCCTTCAGACACATCAGGATGCTCACCTGTGCCTAGGAATCTGTACATGACCCCAAATAAAGTATCCCAGTTGTAAAGCACTGAGAAGTATGGGCTGCTTCTGTGAAAACGTAGGACAGATATTTGGATAGACAGTTTTCCTTTCCCAGTCACTAAGCTAGCTAATATGGTTCATACAGTGTCCTATTAAGGCACCAAGAGCAGCAGACATCGGGTAGAAGGCTTTGTTGAAAGTGCATGGCGCCCTCCCTTGCTTACCGACTTGAGCCTGTGAAACCTCCAAAAGGGACTTTTCTCTGTCCCCTGGCATTTCTGTGTTGACGACATCAGCAGAGTGAATCCAGACTTGGCAGAAAGCTTATCATTCTGCCCTAGATGTCTAGTAAGGCATCCTCAGAGCTGTTACTACCATGTCTGAGGGTCTGTTGCAAAAGCTGCAACCACACCTTCCCTTTGCTCCTAGGATGTAGCCTTCTTGGACTCTAATCATATGGTGTCAGGAATCGCATTTTACTAATTCACACCTACAAATGCCTTTGGGTTTCCAGGGACATTCTGACTATCATTCTAGACTTCCCTGCTACACACCACCAAACTCAAAACCTTTTCAGATTTGGGGCAAAAACTGTAAACCTTTTGACCACAGCTTAGAAGTTGTTTGGCACTGTGGTTTTACATCCACATGTTTACACCCAACACAGCCTTGTGTATTTTAACCTCAATTTTAGAAGGAACCACGTGTCTTATGCACAAATGCAGTCCTATCAAAGAAATTGAAGATTCTACAAAATTCCTGTGAAACAGCTAGCCATTACCAATATCCAATAAAATCTTTGTGTCTAAATTTGTTCAAATGAGGAGGATAGATGAATCTCAAAGAAGATTGCTTCCTACTGACTCCTAGAACCTGCTTCTCCCTCTTTGAAATGACTAACAAAACAGCGACCATGACAAAAGAACAAACAAGCACACACACACACACACACACACACACACACACACACAGAGAGAGAGAGAGAGAGAGAGAGAGAAAGAGAGAGAGAGAGAGAGAGAGAGAGAGAAACCCAGGAAACAAAATTGCCTAAGTCAGGATATGATAATGCTTGTCAGTCCAGACTGCAAGAGCTTTTAAACAGTGGCCAGAAATGGCTCCATTTATAAAATAGTGTATTAACCAGTAATATTGTGAGTCTATGCATAAATAGGGAAATGATTTCTGAGGACAGTGTATTAACATTGTAAGAAGGCCGATATTTCTGGGTATTGCATCTCAAGTTGCTTCCTGCACAAGTTACCTGGCTTCTTGAAAAAAATAGTAAATGTGGGAGCACCGTTGAGATGCTTTTCTAAGATGGCCTGCCCTGGCCCTGCCAAGGCTGCCCCAGTGAGTCTGGGGAGGAGGCAGTGCCCCGCCCCTAATCAGATCGTTTTGTCCTATTTCTTCAGTCCTGTACTGATGCTCTGACAAAATGCAGAGCCAGGGCGGCCGACCATAAAGAAGGTCACCTAAAGGCTCCGGACCTGAGGTCCTTTCCCATCCTGTTGCCTCCACCTCGCGCCTCGTTTTGGGCCTGTGTGATTTACAGCGAGGGCTTCCGGTCCTTTTTCTCTTTTGTTTCTGAAGCTCTGGTCTTCTTGTATTATTTCTCTGGCAGAGGAGAAAGAAATAGGGAAAGAAATGAAGAGTGGGTTGCTGGGAAGGGAGTCTTTATCCCTTCTGTCCGTGTCCATTTGTGCTTGCATCCCTAACTGTGCCAAACGTGGCACCAGCATCCAACTAGAAGTCGCCGTCCATGCTCTGCCCAAGGGCTCCTGGACATAACCTAATAAATGTCTTTAATTCACAAATTACCCAGTTTCAGTTATCAGAAAGCGGAAAAGGGTAGAAATGGACAGGTGACATTGCAGCTACAACAGAATTGGAAAATTCAGTGGTGGGTTTGTATGCCAGTGATGGTTAGAGGCCTGCATAGTTTTCATTTGAAACTGAGAGCCCTGTACCATTGCGAGTAAGAGAATAATCCACCAGGAGCTGTGACAGGGTCTATACTAGAGGGAGATATTTCCAGACCATGTATCCCGTAATGGATAACATTAAATTTGTACATGTAACTGAGGCACCATAACAACTACATCTAGCAGTAGCTGCAGCAGTAAACACAAAACCAGCAGCAAACTACCTAATTTGAAAATAGACAAAAGCCCTGAATACAGGTTTTGAAAACAAACAAATGACCAATGTGCAAAAAGGTGCTTACAATTCTATGCTGAATGCGCCCAGTCTCCTCTGATCAGAGTAGGGCCTGGTTGTTACTTGAATGGGAGACTGCATGGGAATACCGGATGCTGTTGGCTTTAAAAAATAAAAACAAAATTAAAAAGAAAAAAAGGAAAAGACAATTTTCTTTTCAGAAAAGTAGTTAGGAAGTTGTGGAGAACATGGATCCCAAAATTCTGTACATGTTCAGTGCTGATGAGATTTCTCACGAAATACTGTGCATGTGTGCACATTTGAAGTTACAGGTGTACCACTGCACATTCGGAGGGGCTGTCTGTACTTTCAAGCACAGGCAGGAGCTGGATATTCACTTTCTACCCTCTAGAAAAGTTCACTAAAACTAACTTAGCAGCCCAAACATAAAGCAACAAAATCAGGCAAAGTGGGATACAGATCAGCTGTTCTGGAGATAGAAAGCTTGTGCCTCCGGGCCCTGTTTGTCCTGTGGGATATGGGGGCCAAACTTACATCCCCCTACTTGCTTGTCAAGTGGTTTAGCTAAGGAAACACACCTCCAGCCCTGTTGGGTCTCACGGAATTTGCAGAGACATCACCAAGTGAATTCATGAATTTTTCCAAGGGGGAAATGCATTTCAGGCACTTGACATGGTATTGCTTCCAAAGCAAGGAAATGACGAAAGGTTGTTCCCGACATAAATGCCTGCGCTTACTAGAGGAATTCCTAACTGGGGACTTATCAAGGGTCCAGTACTGTCGCAGACAAAGTATCCCGTGGGTATGTTTTTAAGTAAAAATATTTTGTTTTGGTTCCAACATAGATGACACGGATCTTATTCAAAAGGGACTTGGGCATTTTAGAAGGAGATAGGGAGCACTCCCATCTTCCTCACGTCTACACCAGAAAGTCGATTTGTAGAACATGAAACAAGGATCACTCTGTAATAAGTGCCACTACTGACACGTGTCCTAATATGCCTGACTGACCCTTCTGAAGTGTAGAGAATAGTTAGACCGAGCATCTAAGAATAAGTCATATTTGACACCCAGGCTTCAATTTTCTCTCGAGTAAAGGGAGACATGATGGGAATAAGAGCTCATTCCAGAATTTAACTAATACAGCACCTAGCATCTGCAGCATGTCAAGCACAAGGAGAGAGAATCAGGAGGTCATCTTCCAAGGAGAGAAATTCAGGAGGTCATCCTCTGACAGTAAATTGTCTCGAGGCTCTGGGGTCTATGAGGGCACCTGGCCAGTTTTGCTGCCCCCACTTGTCTTAGCCTGCTACCAGGCAAAATGGAGGGATTAAAGTAATTGATGAAGGATGCCACAGTTACTATGAGTAGCAGAAAATTTTGAACTCGGATGGTCATTATTTATTTATTTATTTATTTATTTATTTATTTATCTGTGAGTTCAATGTCGCTGATACAGGCACAGCAGAAGAGGGAATGGATCCCATTACAGATGGTTGTGAGCCACCGTGTGGTTGCTGGGAATTGAACTCAGGACCTGTGGAAGAGCAGTTAGTGCTCTTAACCGCTGAGTCGTCTCTCCAGCATTTATTTGTTTGTTTGTTTGTTCATTTATTCATTCATTCATTTATTTATTTTTATTTATGATATAAGACCAGCAGGGGCATAGCTGGATAATAAAGAAATGCACTTTTGACTCTTTGAGAAACTGCCACAATCATGTCCTTAGTGGTTCTCTCAGTTCTGTGCCCTGCGAAACACTTCTCTCTAAAGTTACTTGACATTATCAATTTTAATTGTTTTCTTTCCTCGGTTTTTATTCTTTAATCCTTTTTTTACACTCCAGTCTTTTTATCCTCCTCCTGGTCTGCCCTCTGACTGTTCCTCATCCTATCCCTTCTCCCCAGCCCACCAGGCCTCCCAATTCCCTGGAGCCTCAAGGCTCTTGAGAGTTAGGCACCTCTTCTCTCACCAAGGCCAGACCAGGCAGTCCTCTCCTCTATGTGTGCGGGGGGGGGTGGCGTATATCAGCTGGCGTATGCTTCCTGGTTCGTGCCTCACTGTCTGAGAGATCTCAGGGTCCCGGCAAGTTGAGACTGCTTGTTTTCCTTGGTTTCTCCCTCCTCCTCAGCTCCTTCCAGCTTTTCCCTAATTCCACCACAGGTGCCCCTGACTTCTGTCCATTGGTTGGGAGTAAGTATCTGCCTCTGACTCTTTCAGATGCTTCCTGGGCCTCTCGCAGGGCAGCCACACTAGGCTCCTGTCTGTAAGCACACCATACATAGTGTCAGACCTTGGGCCCTCCCTTTGACCTGGATCACACTTTGGGCCTGTCACTGGACCTCCTTTCCCCCAGGCTCTTTTCCCATTTCCGTCCCTGCAGTTCTTTCAGACAGGAAAAATTCTGGGTCAGAGTTTTTGACTGTGGGATGGCAATCCCATCCCTCTACTTGATATCCTGTCTTTCTGCTTGAGGTGAACTCTACAAGTTACTTCTCCCCACTGTAGGGAATTTCACCTAAGGTCCCTCCCTTTGAGTCCTGAGATTCTCCCACCTCCCAGGTGTCTGGTACATTCTAGAGTGCCCACCGCACCCCAACTCCTACCTCCCAAGGTTGCCTGGGTTCATCCTTCCTGCTGGTCCTCAGGGTTTCAGTCCTGTTCCTCCCATCCAATACCTGATCATGTTCCCCTTTCCCTCTTCCTGTCCCCTTTCCCACCCAGATTCCTTCCTCCCTCTGCCCCTCTCCCTGTGAGTTTTTCCTTTTCCCTCCCAAGTTGGACTGAGGCATCCTCACTTGGGCCCTTCAGATTGTTAACCTTCTTGAGTTCTTTGGGCTGTACCTTGGATATTCTGTAGTTTTTTTGGCTAATATCCACTTATAAGTGAGTACATACCATGCGTGTGCTTTGGGATATGAATTATCTCACTCATGATGATATTTTCTAGTTCCATCCATTTGTCTGCAAAATCACGATGTCCTCGTTCTTAATAGCTGAGCAGTATTACAAATAGAATTAAAGACCCAGAAATAAAACCACACACTTACAGAAATTTGATCTTTGACAAAGAAGCCAAAAATACACAGTAGGGGAAAAAAGCATCTCCAATAAATGTTGGTGGTCTAACTGGCAGTCTGTATATAGAAAAATGAAAATAGATACTTATTTGTCACCGTGCATAAAGCTCAAGTCCAAGTGGAGCAAGGACGTCAACACAGAACCAGATACACTGAATCTAATGGAAGAGAAAGTGGGAAAGAGCCTTGAACACACGGGCACAGGGGTCAATTTCCTAAACAGAACTCCAATGACTCATGCTCTAAGATCAAGAATTACAAGATGAGACCTCGTGAAACTGGAAAACTTCTGTAAGGCAAAGGACATAGTCAATAAGATAATTCTGCAACCTACAGATTGGGGAAAACATCTTCACTCACTGCACATCTGATAAGGACCTAATATCCAAAATATATAAAGAACTCAAGAAGGTAACCTCCAAAAAAAAAAAAATAGCTGAGAAGCACTTAAAGAAATTTTCAAAGTCCTTAGTGATCAGGGAATTGCAAATCAAAACTGACCCTGAGATCCCATCTCACTCCAATCAGAGTGGCTAAGATCAAAACCTCAGGTGTCAGCACATGCTGGTTTGGATATGGAGAAAGGAACACTCCTCCATTGCTGGAGGCATCGCAAACTGGTACAAGCACTCTGGAAATCAACCTGGAGGTTGGTTCCTCAGAAAACTGGAACTAGATCTATGGAAACTAGGTCTTTTAGAGTCAGGCAAAGTTAACATGGGGGAATGAAACAACGTGTCAGGGGCCCCCCACGAGGGACAGATACAAAAATGCTAGGCAGGTGTTGAGTAGGCCAAAGGTCTGGTACATAGACATAGTTTGCCACAGCTACAGAATAGAGTAAAGAAAGACTCCTGGCCAGGAGAACAATCTTCAATTCGTATTAGAAATCTGGAAGAAAGGGGGACTTGAGGAGGAGGTCTGTGTTGGTAACACACACAGTTCTTTTAATCTAGCTTGTGAATAGCACTGTGCATATAATTTTAGAATATGGCAAAACATATGTTATCCCCCCGGGTGGTACACCCCTTTAAAAAAATAGTAAATGCAAGCTAAGCTAGCCCTCTTTAGAAAGATCTGTAAATGGCAGGCACTGTGTTCACGAAGGAGTGAACAGAGCCACAAATACTTCCATGCTTCCATGGAGGCACAGTAGATTTGTGATTTTTTTTTTGAACTAGATGTTTGAAATCTATAGAAGGGTTGTTTATTAATCTTTCAATAGAAACAGGCAAGGAAGGAACAAAGAAGAACTGAATAAAAGAAGGAGAGCTGAAACAAGGAAGAGAAGGAGACAGGCAGGAAAGGAAAGGAATTAGGGAGACTGGAGGATGCAGGGCGAAAGTGAGCACAGAAAGGGAAAGCCAATTTAAAAAGAAATGATTTCATCTGAAAATGTTGGTGACACTTTATTAAAGCAGCAACAACTCAAAACAAGCCCCTCAATCCCAGACCTTATTAGACTGCCTTCCGGGGAGACAAGGACAAATAACAAGACAGAATTGATTTGTTTTGTATTCTTTTTTTTCATTCGATATATTTTTTATTTACATTTCAAATGATTTCCCCTTTTCTGGCTCCCTACTCCCCGAAAGTCCCATAAGCCCCCTTCTCTCCCCCTGTCCTCCCACCCACCCCTTCCCACTTCCCTGTTCTGGTTTTGCCTAATACTGCTTCACTGAGTCTTTCCAGAACAAGGGGCCACTCCTCCGTTCTTCTTGTACCTCATTTGATGTGTGGATTATGTTTTGGGTATTCCAGTTTTCCAGGCTAATATCCACTTATTAGTGAGTGCATACCATGATTCATCTTTTGAGTCTGGGTTACCTCACTTAGTATGATGTTCTCCAGCTCCATCCATTTGCCTAAGAATTTCATGAATTCATTGCTTCTAATGGCTGAATAGTACTCCATTGTGTATATATACTACATTTTTTGCATCCACTCTTCTGTTGAGGGATACCTGGGTTCTTTCCAGCATCTGGCAATTATAAATAGGGCTGCTACCAACATAGTAGAGGATGTATCCTTATTACATGGTGGGGAATCCTCTGGGTATATGCCCAGGAGTGGTATAGCAGGATCTTCTGGAAGTGAGGTGCCCAGTTTTCTGAGGAACCACCAGACTGGTTTCCATAGTGGTTGTACCAATTTGCAACCCCACCAGCAGTGGAGGAGTGTTCCTCTTTCTCCACATCCTCGCCAACACCTGCTGTCTCCTGAGTTTTTAAACTTAGCCATTCTGACTGGTGTAAGGTGAAATCTCAGGGGTTGTTTTGATTTGCATTTCCCTAATGACTAATGATGTTGAGCATCTTTTAAGATGCTTCTCAGCCATCCGAAGTTCGTCGGGTGAAAATTCTTTGCTTAGCTCTGTACCCCGTTTTTTAATAGGGTTATTTGGTTTTCTGGTGTCTAACTTCTTGTGTTCTTTATATACATTGGCTATTAGCCCTCTCTCACATGTAGGGTTGGTGAAGATCTTTTCCCAATTTGTTGGTTGCCAATTTGTCCTTTTGATGGTGTCCTTTGCCTTACAGAAACTTTGTAATTTTATGAGGCCCCATTTGTCAATTCTTGATCTTAGAGCATAAGCTATTGGTGTTCTGTTCAGGAACTTTCCTCCTGTACCGATTTCCTCAAGGGTCTTCCCTTTTCTATTAGCTTCAGTGTGTCTGACTTTATGTGGATGTCCTTGATCCATTTGGAGTTGAGCTTAGTACAAGGAGATAGGGATGGATCAATTCACATTTTTTCTGCATGCTGAACTCCAGTTGAACCAGCACCATTTGTTGGAAAGGCTATCTTTTTTCCACTGAATGTTATCATCCCCTTTGTTGAGGATCAAGTGGTCATAGGTGTGTGGGTTCATTTCTGGGTCTTCAATTCTATTCCATTGATTCGCCTGCCTGTCACTGTACCAATACCATGCAGGTTTTTTTTTTTTTTTTGAACACTATTGCTCTGTAGTGTTGCTTGATGTCAGGGATACTGATTCCCTCAGAATTTCTTTTGTGGTTGAGAATAGTTTTAGCTATCCTGGGTTTTTTGTTATTCCAGATGAATTTGACAATTGCTCTTTCTATCTCTATGAAGAACTGAGTTGGGATTTTGATGGTTATTGTGTTGAATCTGTATATTACTTTTGGCAAAATGGCCATTTTAACTATATTAATCCTGCCAATCCATGAGCATGGAAGATTTTTCCATTTTCTGAGGTCTTCTTCCATTTCCTTCTTCTCTTGTCATACAGATCTTTCACATGTTTTCTCAGAGTCACACCAAGGTACTTTATATTGTTTGTGACTATTGTGAAGGGTGTCATTTCGCTAACTTTTTTCTCAGCATGCTTATCCTTTGAGTATAAGAAGGCTACTGATTTGCTTGGGTTGATTTTATAAAATGCCACTTTGCTGAAGTTGTTTAATCAGCTATAGGAGTTCTCTGGTGGAGTTTTTTTTTGGTCAGGTAGGTAGACTATCATGTCATCTGCAAAGAGTGATAGTTTGACTTCTTCCTTTCCAATTTCTATCCCTTTGACCTCCTTTTATTGTCTAATTGTCCCAGCTAGTACCTCAAGTACAATATTGAAAAGATAAAGAGAGAGGGGGCAGCCTTGTCTAGTCCCTGATTTTAGTGGGATTGCTTCAAGTTTCTCTCCATTTAGTTTGATGTTGGCTACCGGTTTGCTGTATACTGCTTTCACTGTGTATAGGTATGGGCCTTGAATTCCTGTTCTTTCCAAGACTTTAAGCATGAAAGGATGCTGAATTTTGTCAAATGCTTTTTCAGCATCCAATGAAATGACCATGTGTGTTTTTTCTTTGAGTTTTGACAGCGCCCTCACTACCATGGTACCGAGTATGGGGCGTAGGCCTGGGGGATTAACAAAAAACACAGACACGGGTGATTCTGCAAGGAGAATGCCAAAGCTTTACTGAGAGACCAGCAATATATATATATATATACTAGGGGCCAGGGAAGGGAACAGGAAAAATCAATGATATTCTTAGGTCAGGCACCTGGGAAGTCCCTACCACACCAAGCAGGAAGGCAGGAATCAAGCTAAGCCACAGGATGTTTTGCTCTCAAGAAACCTGTGTAAAAAGCTCAGCTGGGCGCATTGAGCCAAGCTCTCTGGTTCCCAAGAAGAGTTTGTTTATGTAGTGGATTGCATTGATGGATTTCCGTATATTGAACCATCCCTGCATTCCCGGGATAAAGCCTACTTGATCATGATGGATGCTCATTTTGATGTATTCTTGGATTTCGTGGGCAAGAATTTTATTGAGTATTTTTGCATCGATGTTCATAAGGGAAATTGGTCTGAAGTTCTCTTTCTTTGTTGGATCTTTGTGTGGTTTTGATATCAGTGTAATTGTGACTTCGTAGAAGGAGTTGGGTAGTGTTCCTTCTGTTTCTATTTTGTGGAATAGTTTGAAGAGTATTGGTGTTAGGTCTTCTTTGAAGGTCTGATAGAATTCTGCACTGAAACCATCTGGTCCTGTGCTTTTTTTGGGGGGGGGGTTCGAAGACTTTCTATGACCCCTTCTATTTCTTTAGGGGTTATGGGACTGTTTAGATGATCCATTTGGTCCTGATTTAATTTTGGTATTTGGTATCTGTCTAAGAAATTGTTCATTTCCCACAGATTCTCCAGCTGTGTTGACTATAGGCTTTTGTAGTAGGATCTGATGATTTTTTGAATTTCCTCAGTTTCTGTCGTTATATCTCCATTTTCATTTCTAAGTTTGTTAATTTGGATACTTTCTCTCTGCCCTTTGGTTAGTCTGGCTAAGGGTTTATCTATCTAGTTGATTTTTCTCAAAGAACCAGCTCCTGGACTCGTTGATTCTTTTTTGGTTCTCTTTGTTTCTACTTGATTGATTTCAGCCCTGAATTTGATTATTTCCTGTCTTCTTCTCCTCCTGGGTGAATTAGCTTCTTTTTGTACCAGAGCTTTCACGTGTGCCATTAAGCTGCTATTTTATGCTCTCTCCCGTTTCATTTTGGAGGCACTCAGGGCTATGAGTTTTCCTCTTAGCACTACTTTCATTGTGTCCCAAAGATTTGAGTATGTCTTGCCTTCATTTTCATTAAATTCTAAAAATCTCTGATTTCTTTCTTTCTTCTTTGACCAAGGTGTCATTGAGTAGAGTATTGTTCAGCCTCCATGTGTATGTGGACCTTCTGTTGTTTTTGCTGCTATTGATGACCACTCTTACTCCATAGTGATCCGATAGGAGGCATGGGATTAGTTCGATCTTTTTATATTTGTTGAGGTCTGTCTTGTGGCCAATTATATGGTCAATTTTGGAGAAGGTACCATGAGGTGCTGGGAATTCTTTTGTTTTAGGGTGAAATGTTCTATAAATATCAGTAAAGTCCAATTGGTCCAAAGCTTCAATTAGTTTTATTGTGTCCCTGTTTAGTTTCTGTTTTCCTGATCGGTCCATTGAGGATAGTAGAGTGTTGAAGTCACCCATAATTATTGTGTTAGGTATAATGTGTGCTTTCAGCTTTAGTGAATCTTCTTTTAGGAATGAGGGTGCCCTTGCATTTGGCGCATAGATGTTCAGAATTGAGAGTTCTTCTTGGTGGATTTTTTTTCCTTTGACCAGCAAGAAGTGTCCTTCTGTGTGTCTTTTGATGACTTTAGGTTGAAAGTCAATTTTATCTGATATTAGAATGGCTACTCCAGCTCGTTTCCTGAGACCATTGGCTTGTAAAATTGTCTTCCAGCCTTTTACTCTAAGGTAATTTTTGTCTTTCACACTGGGGTGTGTTTCCTGTATGCAGCAAAATGTAGGGTCCTGCTTCCTTATCCAGTCTGTTAGTCTATGTCTTTTTAGTGGGGAATTGAGTCTATTGGTGTTAAGAGATATTAAGGAATAGTGATTATTACTTCCTGTCATTTTTTATGTTATTTTTATATTTGAGTGGTTATCTTCTTTTGGGTTTGATGAAAGAAGGTTACTATCTTGCTTTTTCCAGGGTGTAGTTTCCCTCCTTGTATTGGAGTTTTCCTCCTGTTATTCTTTGTAGGGCTGGGTTTGTGGAAAGATATTAGGTAAATTTGGTTTTGTCATGGAATATCTTGGTTTCTCCATCTATGGTGATTGAGAGTTTTGCTGCGTATAGTAGTCTTGGCTGACATTTGTGTTCTCCGAGAGTCTGCATGAGCTCCGCCCAGGATCTTCTAGCTTTCATGGTCTCTGGTGAGAAGTCTGGTGTGATTCTGATAGGTCTTCCTTTATATGTTACTTGGCCTTTTTCTCTTATTGCCTTTAATATTCTTTCTTTGTTTAGTACATTTGGGATTTTGATTATTATGTGATGGGAGGTATGTCTGCTCTGGTCCAGTCTGTTTGGAGTTCTGTGGGCTTCTTGTATATTCACGGACTTCTCTCTCTTTAGGTTAGGGAAGTTTTCTTTCATAATTTTGTTGAAGATATTTGCTGGCCCTTTCAGTTGTAAATCTTCACTCTCATCTATACCTATAATCCTTAGGTTTGGTCTTCTCATTGTGTCCTGGATTTCCTGGATGTCCTGGGATACCACCTTTTTGCATTTTGCATTTTCTTTGACTGTTGAGCCAATGGTTTCTATGGTATCTTCGGCATCTGAGATTCTTTCTTCCATCTCTTGTATTCTATTGTTGATATTTGCATCTATGGCCCCTGATTTCTTCCCAAAGCTCTCTATCTCCAAAGTTGTCTCCCATTGTGATTTCTTAGTTGTTTCTATTTCTGTTTTTAGATCCAGGGTGGTTTTGCTCAGGTCCTTCATTTGTTTGTTTGTGTTTTCCTTTAATTCTTTTAGTGATGTTTGTGTTTTGTAGAGTCCAGCTCTCACATCCTAACCGTGGGTCCTCTGGAAGGAAAGATGGGTAAGGAAAGGGGACAAGAGAAATCACATGGAGAGACACAAAAACACATGGCTTCTGGTTCACGTCTCCATCTTTAATCATGCCTCTCTCCCAAGAAACAAAGGCAGACCAAGCCCCTCCCCTGAAGGCTGGAAACCAGTTCTTCTTGTTCTTCAGGAGGTGGGTGGTCAGGTTGCTGGCTGCTAATCTTGAGAGCAGTGGGCAGGGGGAAGTCACAATTCCTCCCTTCTATTCTTGAGAGCAGTGGGCAGGGGGAGGTCACAATTCCTCCCTTTTTTAATTTTAAGAAAAACCAGTGGATAACTATATTCATCAAAAGACAATGGGCGTTGACCAGTGAGGGAAAACATTGGCCTCGACCCCCTTAAACATTAACTGACATCTTTTTCAGGGGAGGGGAAATAGACTGCCTTAATAATTTAAAGACAGTCTTTCAATATCAACCCTTATGCAGCAGGGCGTGCCTTTCAGGGAAACTCAGAAGAACATTTCCTTTTCCCTTGCAGTGCCTCGCCTCGCACCTCAAACTGATGCCCATGTTTGTTCAATTAACAAACATGCATAGATCCGGTTCTATGCAGCCCCCTCTCTGGGGATCCACTGGTAAAGTAAATGCCCTGTAAATATGAGTTGGCTGGTTTTCATAGCCGCCCATCTTCGAGTCCTGGAAGCCATTGCTGTAGCAGTTCAACTTCTAGTGTTGTATCTGAAAGATATCTGCTTGAAACACAAAATAAGGTATTAAAAGGAAAAACTTCTTGGACTGTTTCTCTGGAGGGCCCATGGTATTTAATTTGGCTGTAAATTAGTAGATCAGGAATAAAACCTGCTTGCAAATTAATGGCTAGAGGAAAAGTAGCCTACCTTCCCAATATGGGAGAAGTAGCCTTAAGAACATTATTGAATTAGTCATACTTACCAGCTGGTTCAGGGTCTCTATTTGCCTAACATATCAATCTTTCTGGCAGCCATCGGGCTCCATCTTCTTTTTGAGAGAAAATATAAATAGAACTTCTTCTCCATAATAAAACGGGGTCTGGACCATTCCCTGTATTGGTTAATGACTCCTGCCATGTAACCGTGGAAATCCCTTGGTATAAAAACTTGTGAACAATGATTGATTACATTTAGAGGCTTCTCTCGAATGTAGAGAAGTGAAATGAAATCTTGAACAAGTATCAATGCAAACATGTATAAACTTTAATTTTCTAATCTTGCATAGTGAGTTACATCCTTTTGTCAAAAATGACTGGGCATAAGGCCACATGGATCAAGTCCTAAATGAGGAGCTGGAGATAAGGAAAGGCAGTTAGGACATTGTTTTACAATAGTGAAAACAAAGATCCTGATGGCATATTAAAATTAAACATGCCATAGGTTTCCAATAAAGGACAAATTTTGCAACATACAGACTAATTGTAAAAGGAGTAAAAGTCTTATTTATAGGTTGAAAAACATTTAATATCATTGTCAGCTTTGCTAACTGAGCTGAGCCAAGTGTTTCTATAACCACCTGTTGATTATAAATAAGATATCTAGCTCTTCCTTCAGAAGAGCCATCTATGAAAATCAAGAGTATTTTTATGCAGAGGCTATAAAGATCATATTAGGAAATACAACCTCATGCATATCTAAGAAACATTATTAATCTATCTTGAGGACAACAGCAATGCCAATAAGTGAATTCTTCTATCTCATCTAGGCAGCGGCATGTCTAGTGAAAGGAAGCCATATACATTTAGCAAGGATTTCCTTGGCATCCAAATTTTAAAATTTTCTTAAAAATATATATGCCTTAAAAATATATATGCATAATTCAAATTATATGCATGGGATACCATTTCCCCTCTGTTTTTCTTTTTTAAGAAGATATTTTTTGTTTTGTAAAAATGTTTTATATCACCTCATCTTTGAGGATAATAAAGAATCAAATTGTCAAAGATATCACAAATGAATAGCCTTTATTTATTAACTGGCCAGTTCCTATGTTTGTTCTAATCCAAGTTGGAACACCAAGCATATACCATAACATAGGCAATAACTATGTAATTACAGAAAATAAACATAACATTCTCAGTTGGTTTTGGCTAGAACAGTTGCAACTAGAATGCCCCAAAATGAATCATAGTTATATGCACATATTTTGATTTTCTAAATTAGAAATATGAGTATCATTTATCTGTAAAAGTTAATTAAGTCGTCTAGAATCAACAGCATTATGAGGCAGAAGTAAAAATTGAGGACATCGAGAACAAATCTTTATAATTTGATGTACATAAAAATATAAAATTATTTTTAAGCCATTACCCTTTGATGATATAAATAATAAATATGCTTGTACATCCGAATGTTTTTATAGAGCCTGTGTGGGATACAAATTTTATGTGCCCTGTCGCAAGGGGTCTTGTCCAGGCACCTTTTTAAAGATTAAATTATAAATAATTATATTGTAGTTGCCTTCAGACACACCAGAAGAGGGAGCAAGGAATAAACGTTTTATTAGACTGTTTAAACATTTCTTTAAAATATTTTATAACATTTTAACAACACATTAATATCTTTATTGAAGGATGTAAAAAAACTTTATTTCATGAGCAAAAAATGTGATTCTATAATCAACATTATTTTTGCCAAGGAATGGCAGTGAACACATATCATAAACAGCTGATTACAGCAGCCTTTATCTGTAAAATTATCTATCCTTTGTCAGTTGAGTTATATCTGCCTTGAAAACAGAGGTTTAAGTTCTCCTGTGGCAAGCTTAAAGAGATGTCTTAGCCAATTAACTTATTTTAATAGCCTTTGAAAATTATTTATTTAAAAAAAAATTTAAAAAACCCAAAAGCAAAGGCCGGTTTTTCTATAAACAAAACATTTTTATAAACAAATATTTTTATAAAACAAAAGAGATTTCTATAAATAAAATATATTAAAAATGTAAGATCTCAGCTTTTTTTTATTGAAGCAAAGACAAAACACTCCTCCTCATGTAAGGGATGCTAGGGGCCACTTGGAAAACCCCTGAGGCCCGTGGCAGGGGAGACACTTCTCTCTTGTTGTCTCGCAGAAAAACTGAGTTCCTCAGACCATGCCCGGAAGCCACTTGGCTCGAGTCTAGATTCATAGCCATTGCCCTAGACCGGCCATTGAGGCCGTCCATGCTACTTTGTGCTCTGCCTCTGCCGCCGCCTCTGCAGCCTGGGCCACCCCACTGCAGCCGCTGCTGCCCAGGCCACCCTCTCGCGGCCTGGCCTGCAGAGTTCCAAGCTCCCTTCAGCCGGGGCCACAAGCCAGGGCCACCATCGGCCTGGGCCCCATATCTCACTGTGCTGAATCAAAGGGACCCGGGTCTGCATGGCAGGAACTCTGCTCTGGCCTCTTCCCTGCTCATTTGAGCGAATGCTCAAACTTAGCGGGTAGCCATGTGTTCTAAATGGCTGCAACTCTAAGCCATCAGCCAAAACCAGCCTCTAAATCTATAACTCCATAGTCAGGATATGTAAAACCTTATACCATTAAGACGAATTAAAAACAAGAACAAAGCAATTACCCAAATCTTATAAGTTAAACCAGAGTTTTCCCAAACCTGGAGGCTACTTGTCCTTTAAGAGAGAAAAAAAAAAAAGGGTTGAGCACACCACTGCTGCCCGGGCCACCTGCTCAAGGCCCGCTGAGTTCCGGGCTCCCTCCCTGCTCCCAAGTGCTGGGATTAAAGGCATGTGCCATCATTGCCAGCAGTTGCTGCGCCCTGGCTTTACATCAGCTTGCTGCTGGCTTAAGAGGCCCCAGCAGACGAAATTTTCATCAATTTTTTTGTTTAACATGAAACAAACAAACACTCATTCGCACAAAATACAGACAAATAAACGTACATGTGGACAATCGGTGCACAGAAGACATAGAAATTAAAGCGCGCCTGCAATGTAACCAAATCCATTTTCCTTTTTTCTTTCATGTTTCTAGAAATATTTTTTTTTGTTTTTTGTTTTTTACTGTTTTTTTTTTTTGTTTTATAATTTATGGCCTATTTCTCTTGCCTGATGCAGTTTTAGACTGCGGACAATTGCCTAACTAAATTCCCTGGTCCATAGTTGTCTTCATATCCTAGCTGATCTCAGTGCAGGGCCTATATACTGAGTCAGTCTAGCCTGTATCTGTACACACTTCTGCAGCAACAACATTTTTTAGAAATAAATGACATTATTAGCGCTAAATTAATACCCTTTTGCTTACTGTGCCCGATACATAAAATTTTTCCTTTTCTTTTTCCTTGGAGCTCCTAAATTCAGACAGACATGCCTCATTCTGCCTTTCCGTTTCCAGTTATAATCCACATTGGTGCCATATGTAGAGTCCAGCTCTCACATCCTAACCGTGGGTTCTCTGGAAGGAAAGATGCGTAAGGAAAGGGGGCAAGAGAAATTACATAAAGAGACACAAAAACACATGGCTTCTGGTTCAAGTCTCCATTTTTAATCATGCCTCTCTCCCAAGAAACAAAGGCAGACCAAGCCCCTCCCCTGAAGGCTGGAAACCAGTTTTTCTTGTTCTTCAGGAGGTGGGTGGTCAGGTTGCAGTGGGCAGGGGGAAGTCACAATTCCTCCCTTCTATTCTTGAGAGCAGTGGGCAGGGGGAGGTCACAGTGTTTCCTCTTTCATGACTTCTGCCAGTTGACTCACTTTCTCCTGCATTTCGTTAAGTTTTTTTGTTTGTTTGTTTGTTTTTGTTTTTTGCGTTTCTTCTTTATTGGCTTCTATCTCTTGAGCCTTCTTCTCCTGGATTTCTTTAAGTGATTTTTGTGTTTCCATTATACGGGTTTCTACGTTATTCATGTTCCCCCATATTTCTTTAAGAGATTCATTTATGTCCTTTTTGTGTTCCTCTGCAACATCATGACCAGTGATTTTAAATCCAAATCTTGTTTTTCTGGTGTGTTGGGGTATCCAGGACTTGCTGTTGTTGGAGAATTGGGTTCAGATGCTGCCATATTACCTAGATTTCTGTTAGTAGTGTACCTACATTTGCCTTTTGCCATCTTTTTATCTCTGGCGTTAGTTGGTCTTGTTGTCACTGGCTGGTGTTTGAGCCTCCTGTGAAGCTGTAAGGCTATTTTCACAACACTGGATGGCTGGGTGTCCCCTGTCACAGATTGCTGATGTGCTGCCCTCCTCTTGGGTGCCCTTGGAGCCCTAGTGTGCTTTGCCCCAGATTGTCTCTGTGAACCAGGTGATGCCCATTCGCTCCTTCAGGGAGTGATGATGGTGTATGCTGCGGGGACCTTTTCCGAGTGCTGAACACTCTGCCGGGCAGTGGATCCCCCAACCGGGTTGGTGCACACAAGGCTAGCCTAGCTGCTCAGGCCCTGAGTCCAGGCAAAGGCCTGACAGGCATAGGCTCGAGCAATATTCGCCTCGGGCTATGTCTGCTAACTGGTTCTGTCAGGTACCCTGCGCCCCTACAAGTGCTGAGCAGTCTGCCAGGCAAACGACCTCCTGCCTGGGTTGGCACACAGATGGCCCACCGAGCTGCCCAGGGCCTGGGTGCAGGCCAACGCCCGCCAGATTTAGACCCAAGTGATGTTAGCCTCGGACTTTGTCTGCGTACCTGGGGCTGTCAGATAACTCTGGGGTCTGGGAGCCAAGATGGTGGAGCACGTCATTAACTGACTGGCAGGAGGCAGAGGTCTAATCTGGCTTCAGTGCGGTGAAAAGCACTGTAACTCTGTTGCTGCTTGCAGCCCGGCTGACCAGTGGTGGCCAGTGGTAGTGTGCGCAGGGCCTGCCTGGACACTGTCGCCTTGGTTCCACTGGTGGTGGCCCTCTCCGCTGGACTAGCTGGTGCTGCCGCTGCCGCCACCGCCGCCACCAGGGCCCTTCAATTGACAGAACTGATTTTAATGAACTCAGGCAGAGAAAAGCCTCAAAAGTCACATGTGCATCTTCGAGTACAATGAGATTTAATATGGTGGCTAACTTTAGGAGCAGTGCAGCAGGTAAAGAGTCAAGTGCATTTCTGTAAGTCAGATGCAAGTGAATCATCCAACATCATCATTCCCCACCCCTCAAGCAGATATCAGAGACAAGAGCAGCAAGGCTCTAGAGAGTTCTGGGATGTAAAAAAAAAACCACACGAGGTGTACCGTGGTAGGAAAGATTAAACCGGAAGCAAACGTGGAAGAAACATAGCTATGACGGCTCCACAGAAAGAGAGAGAGACAGGCAGAGCTGAGGACTAGGAAGGCTGGGCATCCGGTGTCTAGCCGGTTTCCTGTTAATCAATGCTCCGAATCAATGAAAATGGAATCCAAGCTCGTCACATGCGAGTTTACTTGGGAACTGTCACGCAGCTTCTCACAGATACACAAAAGGACAAAAGACAAGGAATAGGGAACTTCCATGTGTGTCTGAGAAACAAGAACCAGGGAGGTTTCCTAGCATACCTCACGTCGTGCCTTGGAGTGACAAAAGCAATGATTAAACAGATTAGAAGATAATGAATAAATAAGGACAGAAAATAATAAAATAAAATAAAATAAAATAAAATAAAATAAAGGAGCGTAGAGCAGTCAGAGAAAGCGAGGGACCTATGCCTGGAATAGAAAAGAAAGGTCAGAGACAGACTCCAACAAGATGGAACACTGTGTTCCCAGCCACTGGCAAGTGTTCTCTGGGGTTTAGAATGGCTGCTGAATGAGAAAACGGGATGTGAGGATGGGAGGAAGGTGGTCCGTGGCAAACTCGGATGCTTGATTCTGAAAGGACACATTAGAGCCTCCTAGCAAGTGGGCCTGGGCGAAAGTGTGTGCAGCCCCACCTCACAGTATTTCGCCTCCAAGTGGAGGCAGTTTGTGGAAGCGGCACAGGAGGGCACAAAGGTCAGTTTGTCCCTCCAGAGCAGGCAGGATTATTTAAGTGAGCACCAGTAGCCAGGAAAGACCTCCAGTGCCGCATCAGAGCCTAGGCGGAAGTGGGTCTCAGAGCAGCCACCGGGGGGCGCCCTTCTGAGGGACAAGGGCAGGAAGCTCCTGGGCCTCTGAGGCAAAGCAGGAAGTGGAGCGGAAGGAAGGCCAAGGCGCGAGGAGGAGGAGGAAGGAGGCCCGAGGAGCAGGGCCGCCGCTTCTTTCGAGGCTCAGCCCGCTGGTTCTGAAGGGCTGGAGTCTCGGGTAACTGACCACTGGTGGCATGAGGAATGGGGCCTTCATATTCTTCTGTCCCTTTCTTCCTCCCTCCCTCCCTCCTGATCAGGTGCCCATTTCCTTCATTTTTAGGCCTCTTGGAGGCGAAGCCTGCTGGAGGTGGGAAACGGCACAAAGGAGGCCCTCTCGACCTGACCCGGGCCTTCTGCCTCCTCCACAGGCTCTGTCCAGCCCCAGCCCCTTCAGAGAGCAACTATCTCCAGGTTGCCTGCCGGTCTGGGGCTTGCCAGAGAGCAGATGAGGCAGGTAGAGGGTGAGAGGGAAGAGGGAGCCATTCTCGGCCCAGCACCAACGGTCAAAGTATTGGGACGACTCTGGAAGACTGGGGGACGACTGGGGGACGACTGGGGGTCGCATGTGTGGCTTTGATGAAAGAAGAGGGCGTGTGTCGGGGCAGCGCAAAGCTGAGTCCTCCAGATAGTTGGTCTTTGGGCTTGGTCAGAGGCTGCTACGCCACATGGGCCTCAGCAAACATCTGTCGGGTGTAGAAAGCTGGGAAGGAAGGAAACGGTAGAAAAAAATAATCATTTGAAAAAAAAAAAGTTACTGGGAGAAATCTGGATGGATGGCCTGAGAAAACTGTTTGAAGCCCAGCATGCCACTAGTTAGCCCCGGTTGGTCTCAGTCGTAGTCCCCCTACCCCAGGTTCCTGGGTGGAAGGTTTTCAGGTACGATTCACGTGTCCGCCGCCTTCACAAGGGCAATATGACTTCATGGGCGGAGAGGGGAGGCTTACAGGGTGGGGGACAAAACGGAAATGGGTGGAAAGGGGGAGCACCGGGATAATTAAGACCGTGGTGTGAGGAAAACTTGAACGGAAGGTGAAGGGGAAAATTGAACACTGGGCATGCGTGAGACTACTGAGTACTCGGTGCATATTTTCCCCATGTGGGGAGTGAACGAATGCGAGGCACGAGGAAGAAGGTTGTCTTCCAGTGTCCAGGCTTTCTTCTTGTCGAGGCAGGCCTGGGGCTGATGGCGTATTCCAGGAAATGGGATGTGTGGAGTGAGTTTGAGCAGATCGATTGGGTAATGGAGCCAGTGCCAAGAGGTTGTTGATGGGAGGTGCTGGGGGAATGAGACAACACGAGGAAACCTGAGACTATGTGAGTACAAATGGGAGTTGAAGGCCAAAGAAGACCGGGACAGGGTAAACGGATGCTGATGGTGGCCGCGTTGGAGAAGATTCTCATCCACAGAGCCAGTTTTCTTTGCTTACTTGCTTGCTTGTTTTGTTTCGTTTGTGTTGGTGTGTGTCTGGGGAGGGGTTGTTTTTGCTTTTTCGGTTTGTTTGGGTTTTCTGGTGGGTTTTTTGGTTGTTTGGTTTTCTGTTTTTGTTTGTTTGTTCTTTGTTTTTGTTTGTTCTTTAATTCTGCTCAGGAAAAGAACAGTTACTCTAGGGCCATGGGGATACAGTGGCGTTTCTGCTCTCAGCCTAAGAGCCATGGAAGCAAAAGGCAAAGCAGCTGTTCCCTGCCGCCCCTCCACCTTGGAATGTAACATGGGGAACAAAACTAGAGCAACACCGCCTGCAATGGAGCCTAGCCGCAGAGGACATGCAAATCACCCTGGCAGAGGCCACAGTTGTGGCATCAGGACCCAAGTCAGGTGAGAAACCCATTCTTCCCACTCTCAGGTCAGCTGGTGACTCAGTTGGGCTGCATTCTTTTGAGTATGGAGTCCTGGAGGGTGAGGGGGTCAGGTTCCCTTTGCACATGACTAGAAGGAGTCCTTCAAACCCCTTTCAAAGTGACCACAGCGAGGCCATGCTGGCTGTGGGTTCTGAGAAAAGGGGGCATAGTGCACCGGTAAAGAGACGCCAGATTCGACTACCAAGGACGACTGTCTCCCGCAAACCCCTCAAACAGGCCAAGAAGACCTCTACCAAGGGAAGAGGTCGCGGTGAGTGTCATTGGCCGGGGAGGGAGCCTGGGATTGGCTGGAGAGAAGCATGCTGGTCATGAGTAAACCTGTGACCAACCCTGCCACAGAATTGCAGTGGGACCTTGGGCAAGGGTACCTTGGACTTCACTGGGCCCGGTAGGAGAAAAAAAAAAACAAAAACAAAGAGTCATATCAATGCTAGACAGCACTTGTTTGCAGGAAGCAGAGATCTGGGAAGGGGGTGCATTCAAAAAGGTTTATGGTGGGAAGTCCTCAGAATGGTGTTGAGTGTCTTCAGATGAGGCTGTTGGGCAGCCGGTGGGGAAGAATTCTTGGTCTTTTGCAGCTGCAAAGGAGAACCCTGTGCCCCAGCCTGAAGACTTGTCTCCAACAAGCCCCCAGGAAGTAAGGAGAATCTGTTGCTAGAGTGGGAGGCTCCCACCAGTTACTGTCAAGACCCCTTTTAACTGTGTCTTCAAGTCAGGGCTCTCGCCTCTAACCAACCGGTCAGCACATTGCCCTGTGCTGACATTGGGTAATGTCACTTCTTCTTGGGCCTCAGTCTACTCAGCGGCAGTTGAGCATAGGATCGGAGGGGTGGGGGCCTGGAGAGGTCTTCAGAGCAGTGACATTCTAGATTCCTGCCATCGGACTAACATTTGCCCATCCCTCCTCTCTTTCTGGCCGGCCTGGAACCCAATCCCCTATCAAAGGATCTCTGTCTCTACAGGAGAGACCCCACGGGTCTCAAGTATATCGCTGGCCCCGAGCACGTTCACCTCTGCCCTGGAAGTCTGTGCCCTCGGAGCAGCAATTGATGGGTCCTCCTTCCACGGAGCTTCATGGGGCTTTTGCATTGTCCAGCCCGTGAGTAGAAAGGGACCGTGCAGCTGGCTGTGTCTTGTGTGTGTGTGTGTGTGTGTGTGTGTGTGTGTGTGTGTGTGTCCAGCCCTGGGCTTAGTGCCATAGGAGCAGGAGGAGGGGGTGCCGGGAGGGAAGAGGACGAAGGGAGGTGAGGAGAGAAGGCTGCAGGTCAGACCGAGGGCACGGACAGGGGGGCCTCTCCAGCTTTGGCAGTTCCTACTCCAGAGACCTGGTACACGTATTTTGTTTTCAGGCAACCATTTCCTAGAGGTCATTTTGGCAAGAGTATTCTATACCTGTCACATTGAAAAAACAAAACACCAGCCCAAGGCCTGCTGCCTCACAGTGGGCCTTCAACACGTGGGCGCTGTTTCTCTACACACAACAGATGAGTTAGATGGGAGGGTCCTGATGAAACCTAGGGTTATGGTGGAGAGGGCCACAGAGGCCCAGGGCAAAGTCCAGAGGCCAAGAGAGAAAGCCTCCTGGAAGTGTCCGGGGCTTGTCCCTCATGATCTGTGGCGGCCTGGCAAAGTGCTGGCAAGTACCAGTCCCTGAAAATGGAAGGTCACTGTATCTCTTTAGGGACTTTGCAATCTATTAGAATGCAGACACTTGGGGTTCCCTGATGCATTCTTCACTGCATATCTGGGAGAGAATTAAAAAGGAAAACAAAACCTTGAACGGATTAATTTATTAGGAAAAAAAGTGTGTTGGGCTTGGGGGTGGGGGTAGAAAGGAAAGCAGACTGTGCAGGACAAAGGGCATGTGCGAGCCACAGGGCCTACGGTCTCCACAGTCCTTTGAATTCCCACCTTCTGGTATCGCAAAACCCTGCCAGTCTGTCTCTGCAGGTCTACCTGCCCACCCAAGTGTATAATAATTCCCTTACCTCTTGTTTCCAGATGCTCAAATATGATCCGCCTGCCACGTACCACCGCTGATCACCACCATCCCCTGGGGCCACAGGTTCCTGTAGAGAAGTAGGGGGGTTCCGGAAACTTGGGTGGGAGGAGCTAAGTCGATGTGTAGGGCAGACTGTCTGGGCATTGGAAGTGGGCACTGGAGGCAGCTGGGTACTGAGAGGGCATTAGGGCTTCTGAGAAGAGGCGCTGGATGCACAGCGCCTGATCTCCTCACACCTGTTTCTTTGCAGAGCTCCCGTGCCTCTAACCAGGCCTCGGCTTCTGCTACCTTAGAGTGTCAGGAAACACTGGAGGCTGCTGAGGCCCTGATGACTCTGAAGAACTCTTCTTGGACCTGGCGCCAGACCCACAGCTAAACAGGTAGCCGGCTTCTTGAAAAGGAGATAGTCGAGGGATGGGAAGCTCTGTGGCAAATTGGTCATAGCTGGGTCCATGGGGTTAGTTTGTGGTTGGAATGACCTCCGGGATGGGTGCACCAGCCTTCTGAGGCTGATGTCAGAGAGGGCACTTGGAGGATTATTCGGAGAATGCTAAGCATCTCAAGTTTTGTGCCTAGCAGTAATTGGCTGGTACCCTGATGTGGAAAGAGAAGGAGTCTGAGGCCCCCAGGGAGTTGCAGGGACCTGCCCCAGAGCAGGCAGCATATCAGGTGCAAAAAATAGAACCGGGCACCCTGATTTCCCACCCAACCCCGTGTCCCCAGCCTATTGCTCACTGTTGCCGTGGAGTTTCTACCCTGACTTTGACCGTTTAGTTCCCAGACAAAAGACACACACAACCTTTATATTTACAATAAGCCTTAAACAGCACAAGAGCTGGGCAGATATCTACCCTCTGTGCTATTAGAATCTGCTTTCCTATCGATAACCCCGAGTTATGACTGTGTTTCTTCTGGGCTCTAATTGGCCACGATATCATGGCTCCCCTAGCCCAGGCCGGCTTCTCCTTCCTCCCTCACCTTCCTCTCCCCCTCACGGTTCTCCTCCAATCCCCAAGCCCAGGAATCCTATGTCCCTTCTACCCAGCTATTGGCTGTCGGCATCTTTATTTGCCAATCAGAAATAACTTGAGGGCAAGGTCACACAGTGTCACTTGGTTCTACATGCAGATCCTCTCCTCTCTGGGACAACCAGGTCTTGGGGGCCCAATATTAGCATTAGAATGCAAGCAGCATCAGGCCAACCCACTACACACTGTGATGGTCTGGGGAAGACACAGAGACGGAAAGAGATTTAGACCCCGCTCTCTGGGGGGATTTCAGTTCAGATGTGCAGCCTGGATTCCTTCTCTGGCTGTATTTTGCAACACAGATCTCAAATGACCCATCCAGAGGGCAAGTGCTTTATGAGCTGAGAAGGGAATTAAACTTCTAGTGTGTCTGGGCAGCAAGGCTGGACCTCTTTTGCACAGAGACAGATAGGGCCTAGTGAATATAGGAGGAAGCCACCCTGGACAGAACTGCTGGAACACAAGGGGGCAGGAGGGAGCTGGGGAGGTGACTGTTCACAGGTGTCTGGCACGGGCAGGAGACAAAACCTAGGCCAGGGCTTCTTAAAGTGTCCAGCCTCAGAGCCCCTTTCCATCTGAGAGACGTTTACAGGACCCCAGTATATAGGCACATGGGCCATAGGTAGGTATGCACACAAAGCACGTGCAGATAATAAAGAAACTTACTTTAATACAACTCCTTCGTATACATGTAATTTTACCATTTATTAAAGATAAAAATGTGCATGACAAGGAAATGGGTGTTTTTGTTTGTTTTTACTCTGAGAGTTAGATCTTGACTCAAAGTTTGACACTGGGGAGCATAAAGAGTGTTCCTTGTTTCTCAGAGTTGGTCACCACTTTGGTTTTTACTTGACAGTGCTGAGGGTGCTGCTCCAGGTAAATATGTAGTACAAAATGGCAGAAGTGTGTTTAGAGTCATTTCAAAAATTGTTAGAAATACTGTCCAAATCCCAAGCCAAAATTCATCTGGCAGTTTTTCACAAGCCTCAACTCAGCAGCTCAAACAGCACTTTTTAAAGTCAAACATTTTACAACATGGTTAGGAGCAACAGACAGAAAATATTAAAAGGTTTTGTTTTCCACGGTTAAGCCATCATGTTTCTCTTAGAGCCCTCAAACAGGGCTCAAAACAACCCTCAAACAGGAAGGGAAAGACTGACACCTGAGGTTGTCTTCTGACCTTCACGTAACATTCTCTCTGTCTCTCTGTCTCCATCTCTGTCTCTGTCTCTGTCTCTCTCTCTGTCTCTCTCTCTCTCTCTCTCTCTCTCTCTCTCTCTCTCTCTCTCTTACACACACACACACACATCACATCACACCACACCACACCACACCACACCACACCACACCACACCACATCACATCACATCACATCACACCACAGCACATCACATCACATCACATCACATCACATCACAGTGTGGAACTGGGGACTAGGACAGGAGGAGTGGGTAATGGAAAGTCAAGGAACTTTCCTGAAATCAGAAAGGATATATTCAGAGAGCATGAGCTTCACCACAGTAGGTTTGTGCCCATGATAGAGGAATGAGGCTGTAGGTGAGGAATTCAGACAGGTATAGGTCTGTCCACTGGTCTTGGTGACGAATGTTCACTTGTGGGAGATGAAGAAATGGGGGAGAGTTGGGAAAGGGATTCGTGGTCATTAGGTGCTCCTCATACCATCCTTTCTGCCTTCAGGTCTTGCTTGAATTTGGAGCAGTGAAGCCTTCCAGCCCATCTGTGAGATTCAGATCCACCAGCCAGCTCCACTTCACCTCATTTGAGCATCTGGAGTGCACCTCCCTCTTGAACTTAAGGGCCCCGAGGAGGGGGTGCAGGCTTCTTCAGTCACCAAGCAGTTGATATTCTGTGTGGTTCATGTCTGAAATGCCTCAATGTGCTTTGTATGCCTTTGGATAGTTAATAAGCTTTCAGACTCTTTTCATAATGTAGATCAGTTCCTTAGCTTGCATAGTATTTTCTTGTACCCCCCACCCCCGCATCCCTCATTCCTTTGGAAACTGGTGCTGTTAAATGTATCTTCTGTAGATAGCACTGTGCAATTTAATGTGACAAGTCTGTCAGTGGGGTCCTGAGTGGGTTGTTTGCATTTGTTTTGTGATTGCATATGTGCCCGGTCACTCCCGTACTTGTATGTGGACACAAGAGAAGTTTCAACTTATGTCTAGGCTTGTGTATTTGAACAAATAATAAAGCATTGGTAGGAGGCACTGCCCAGGTCTTCACTGTAACTGGCTACACCGTCCCCAGTGGTCTCTCTTCTGGGACTCTGACCCTGCCACATGGTCCAAACCTTAGGCACGCTACACGATTCCTTCCTGCCTTCAAAACATGTACCACAATGGAGACTCTTACACCTTACCAAGCTGGGCTGTCAGCATGAAATTTAGCCTTGGCATCCTCTGGGCCACAGCTTCAGTGTGTTGGGCCTGAGGAAATAATCCCAGAAGATTTCGCCTCCGTGATGCTGGTCCCCTCGGTCAAAGGTGCTTTTGCAGCCCCATCTGACCAGCATGAATTATCCTTGTAAAGCAAAACTTTCACTTTAGTGGCACGTTTATCTTGTTAAGTATGGTTGGTTCATTCTTTATCTCCAAAGGACTATATGAAGAATGTATTCTCAACTCAACCTTTTGCATATGCAGCCCCAATTGAGGGTTTTTGAAGAATCATGTTGGTTTAGAGGGCCTTGTTTTCTTGGTGTCTACAATACCTCTGGCTCTTACACTCTTTTTGCCTCCTTTTCCACGGAGTTCCCTGAGCTCTAAAGGGAGGAAATAGATAAAGACAGCCCATTTAGGCCTGATTGTCCCAGGGTCTCTCGTTTGGTGCATAATGTCTGGATGTGGGTCTCTGTATTTTTTCCTATCTGCTGCAGGAGGAAGCTTCTCTGATGATGGCCTGAGTGTAGAAAGGCACTGACCTGAGTGTAGCTAAATGTCACTAGGGGGTCATTTCATAGGTATTTGGTTTTCACCTAGGTCCCTAGGCTATCTAATCTCAGGCAGGTTCTTGTCACCCAAGCAGTGTCTAGTATGGGTTCCATCTTGAGGAGGCAGCCTTAAGTCAAATCAGACATTGGGTTGGTTACTTCCACAAGATTTGTGCTACCATTGCCCTTGCATATCTTGCAGGCAAGACACCCTTACAGAACAAAGGGTCTGTGACTGGCTTGGTGTTCACTGTTTCTCCTTTGATATCATGCAGAGTACCTTCCTTTACCAACAAAGACACTAGAAAGTATGGGTGAAGGCTCTATGTGTGTTGTTTCTCTGACTTATTTCTCAATCTGCTTTCAGGTGTGCTGTTAAGTTGCTAGTATGAGATCTCACAAGTGTTCTTATTTTTTTGGTTTTTGGTTTTTTTGTTTTGTTTTGTTTTTGTTTTTGTTTTCTGAGACAGGGTTTCTCTGTATAGCTCTGGCTGTCCTAGACCTCACTCTGTATGAACTTGCCTCTTAGAACCACTTTCAGTGTGTCCCATAACGTTGGGTATGTTGGTTATTCATTTTCATTCACTTCTAGAAAGTCTTTCTTTTCTTTCTTCATATCTGCCTTGACCCATTTTTCAGTCAGTAGAGAGTCATTCCATCTCCACAAGCTTGTAAGTTTTATGTTCTTTCTGTTGATATCCGTAGTGGTCAGATAAGATGCAAGGTGTTATTTCAGTTTTCTTCTATCTGGTGAGACTTTCTTGGTGTTTGAGTATGTAGTCAATTTTGGAGAAAGTTACATCCGGTTCTGAGCAAAAGGTGTATTGCTTTGTGTTTGGATGTAATGATTTGAGGGTATCCTTTTTATATCATAAGTCTTCCTTTTGGTATATAACATCAGATAGATCCAACATTTCTCTCTTTAGTTTCTGTCTGTATGATCTGTCTTTTGGTGAGAATGGGGAATTCAAGTCTCCTGCTCTCAGTGTGTGAGGGTCAACATGTGATTGAAGCTATTGAAGTATTGCTTTTACAAATTGGGTGCCCTTGTGTTTGGTTCAAAAATGTTAAGAATTATAATGTCCTTTTGGTGGATTTCTTTTCTCCATTTTATTTTCTCCATCTATTTTCATTGAAAATTTTGCTTGGTACGATAATCTACGCTATGGTTTCTTAGAGTCTACAGGTTGTCTCTCCAGGTTCCTTTATATTTAGAATCTCCACTGAGAAGTCAGTTGTTATTCCAAGGTGTCTGCCTTCATTTGTTACTTACTTGGTCTTTTCCCCTTTTGGCTTTTATTATTCTCTTTTTTTGTATGTATAGTGTTTTGATTGTTCTGTGGTGAGGAGAGTTTCTTTTCTGGTCCAGTCTATTTGGTTTTCTATATTCTTTTTGTAACCTTTGTTGGCATCTCAGTCTTTAAATTATGGAAATTTTCTTCTACAGTTTTGTTGAAAATATTTTGTGTCTTTTCTTGTATCTCTTCCCCTTACTATATTCCAATGATTCTTAAATTTTCTCTTTTCACACTATCCCAGTTTTTCCAATTGTTTTGTGCCAGGATGCACACACACACACACACAATTTTCTTTTATGAGTATCTACCTTTTACTACCACATGTTCAGTGCCGGAGATTCTCTCTTAAATCTCTTGTATTCTGTTGGTGAGGCTTACCTTTGTAGTTCCTATTTGAGTCCTTCAAGTTTTCATTTCCTGATTTCCCTCAGCTCATGTTTTCTTTGTGGAATCTAGCTCCACTTTTAAGTCTTCAACAATTTTATTCATCTCCTTCCACTTTTTAAAAAAATTTTTTTTAGTAGATTTCTTTAAAGGATTTGTCCATTTACTATTTAAGGCATGCTATCATTTTATTTAAAGGTTCTTTTATTGTTCATTTGAGTTTGGGAAGATTGTGATTCTAGGTCTTTTCTTTTTTGTATGGGTGTTTTGTTCTTTTGTTTCTGTTGCCCTCTCTGGGTCTTAGAAGAGTGTGGTGGCTGTGTGCTGCCTGCTAGAATATTCTTCTTATGTTCTGGCATATGTAATCACTATGGATTTTAAGTAAAATGTGTTTCTAGGTATTGAGAACTGACACTTATGAATGGGGGAATGGGTTAGGAAAGTGAGAGGGTTCACAGGAAGAAATATCATGATGTTCCACTAAGATCTGCTTAGCCCCCTGGGAATGTGGGCATAGAGTGAGGAGTGGCTGCAACAAGTGGTCTGCTACAGAGCTAGGGGTAAAACTTAGGGATTGTATTTGAAGGAGAGGAGCTAAATGTGAAGATCCACAGTTTTCCTACATCCATCTCTGGGCAAAGTAGCCTGTGGGTTCCTAGGAAATGCCTACTGGAATTGAGGTCAGGGATATTGTGATCAGTTAAACGAAGGAAAGTTGGAGGTGTAAGTCTGTGTTCTACTGCCTGTGGGGGCACAGAGTGAGGAGAGGCCACAGTAGGTTGTTGAGGGAAATAATAAAAAAGGTAGAACTGGTACCTTCCTGCTCTTGTACCTCTAACTCCCTGCCCTGGCAGCCTGGGAGGCCACGCACTGGTGAGCCATGGCCGATCGGGTTTTATCTTGTGGAAATTCAATGGCCTGGAGCTTCTGAAATATGGTGGATTGCTACCACGCCAACCCTGTGCTTCAAATGTCTCATGGCCTTTGTGGTGCACATCTGGCAAACCCATGCTTTGCCACCCTACCTGTCTCTCTTGAACCCAGATGAGCAACACAAACTTAGTTCAGAGACAATGGTAACTCAGTCTATGGGCACAACAACTGAATCCTAATCTTGTAAGCTTTATTAAAATATGATTCTTTCGGTGGTGGATCCTTGCAGATCTGCCATGATACTAGGAAACTGTACCAGCTACATCTTACCGCTCTGCTGTCCCAGAAGTAATACTCTCCTGCTTCCTCCCTCCTTCCATTCAACCCAGAAGTCTCGCCTACTCTCCCAGTGATTGGCTCCTTTATTTATTACGGGATTTGTTCACAAAAACAGCACCCAGCCCACCCACAACAGTAGGTAGTCTGCTACAGAGTTAGACATGAGACTGGAGCATTGAATATGGAAGATAGTAGGAAATGGTAGAGGTCTTCAGTTGTCTTCCATGTTTCCATGGCCTGATAGGCTGATGTCTGGAATTGGAGGCTGGAATAATGATCAGTTGGGAAGGGAAGGTTGGAGGAAAAGATCTTCATGATCCATTAGAGATGGGGTCAGATAGGAAAGGAAGACTACTACATCAGGAGTTTGCTACACAGTTGTGGGAAAGACTTGGGGAATAAGATCTGAAGGAGCAATTCAAGAGTTAAAGATCTGAAATCAGCCTACATGCTCCCAAGTTAAGAGTCACATCTTATAGCTTAAAAACATCTTCCTTTGTGGCATATTTGATGTATTTTGGATATCTTGGCTAGTGCTCAATATTCAAACTTTCTATGTGTATTTACTTGACACTCACTAGTCTAGTTCATAGATTGAAATGATTAGCTCTATGTATTGCATCTTGACTCTGGTGTATGATGCAACAGTGTTGGATAGATAATAACTTATCCACCATATTAGTGTATCTGAAGAGTGCATCTATATCAACCTTTAGTGTAAAGGGTAAGAGATAACAACAAGAACTCTTGGGGAAGAGACATGCCTACCTTACATGTATGTGTACTTTATCCCATCTGTGTCTCTTTCTCCAAACTCTACCAACACTTAATTTAACAGTGTAAGAGAACTATGATTTTGTGGCAAGTAGACAAGACAAAGCAAAAGAGACACTAAGATAAACATATGAAATAAGCCAGATACCAGAAAAAGCCTAGAACTACTTTCCAACCAGGGCTATAAGAAAGGAAACAGAGCATATACCTTCAAGTTATGTAAATGTGGGTAATGGCTGGTGATTTGTAAATCACATATAAAAAGGTTGTTGAGTCTTAGAAATGTCACATCTTTCTAGACCACTTCCTTTCTCAGGAATTTATGTCTGTTTATTAATAAACATTATTTTTTCACTATCCATGTATCCCGGGTTCGTTCTTTGTTTCACCAAACAAGAGCCTGAAAGTCTCATACCCTTATCCATTCCTATAACAGTAAGTGAGCCCTCAGCCAGGAGGTAATGAAGACTGGAGACAGAAACTAACAATGTAGATCAGGAACGGGATACTGAAAGTGCAATGTTTCAGTCTGTCCTTAGCCAAAAGCAGGAAACATTCTTGGTTCTCTGGCCAGGAATGTCAAAAAAGAGGTTAGGTTGTTTTGTTTGTTTGGTTGCTTTACATCTCTTTTCCTCTATAACCAACCCTTCTCTGGACATGGATAGATGACTGAAACTCCAGTCAATCTAGGCATCAGTCCTGATTTAAAATTGGCTCTCTAAACATTAATGAAATGGTGTTATATCTGGTCCCCAAGTTAAGTCCATCTTCTAGATGATTTTAGGAACTTTTGAAGGGATAATGTTACAGTGGTCTTGGAGAACATTGAGGATGGATATCAGGGCTTTGTTGAAGCCTATTAGAGAAAAGGTATTTACTCCTGGTCAAAGGAATGAACTCCTCTGGTCCCATGTAGAAACATGGCATTCTGACTTGCACCAAAGATTATAACAATACATAGTATTTTCTCCTCCTTTAAAAATTAATTTCACAATAGTCTCTATCTCATGAAAAAGAAGGCTCTTTGATGACAGGAAAGAAGCTACACTTATCTGTGCATGGGTTTAAAGATAAATATTTAAAATGTGTTTGTAAATACAATTGGTTTAAAAATGTGGCAAATACACAGGTTTTCCTCTAAGGTATATGATCTTCACCAGTCAAGCATAAGTTGTCTAAGTTTACATGATCAGGCATGAATTCCCTTCTTTTGAGTAGGCCTTACATCCTAAACTAGTTAAAAATGCAGAAAATAATTGACTGTGGGATTCCAGTCCTCAATTTATATATCTACAACATAAAATCACAGAGCATATGATGTAAAGACGGTAATAGCCAGGGCTAGAGAGATGACTCAAGGTTAAGAGCACTGACCACTCTTCCAAAGGTCCTGAGTTCAAATCCCAGTAACCACATGGTGGCTCATAACCATTTGTAGAAAGATCTGACTCTCTCTCCTGAAGTGTCTTAAGACAGCTACAGTGTATTTACATATAATAAATAAATCTTTTTTAAAAAGATTGTAATAACAAGAGGACCAGGACATCTGTACTGCAATATAGGGTTTCCTTTTTTTATTTTTTATGTTTTTTATTTTTATTTTATTTTTTAATTTTAGCACATTTTTTATTTATTCGATATATTTTTATTTACATTTCATACAATTTCCACTTTTCTGGCTCCCCACTACAGAAAGTCCCACAAGCCCTCTTCCCTCCCCTTATTCCCCCATCCACCACTTCCCACTTCCCTGTTCTGGTATTCCTCTATACTGCTGTACTAAGTGTTTCCAGAACCAAGGGCCACTCCTCCGTTCCTGTTAGACATCATTTAATATGTGGATTATGTCCTTTTTTAAATGTAGGAATGAAGAAAGAAAAGAAAGACTTTCTAGAAGTGAATGAAAATGAATAACCAACATACCCAACGTTATGGGACACACTGAAAGTGGTTCTAAGAGGCAAGTTCATACAGAGTGAGGTCTAGGACAGCCAGAGCTATACAGAGAAATCCTGTCTCAGAAAACAAAAACAAAAACAAAACAAAACAAAAAAACCAAAAACCAAAAAAATAAGAACACTTGTGAGATCTCATACTAGCAACTTAACAGCACACCTGAAAGCAGATTGAGAAATAAGTCAGAGAAACAACACACATAGAGCCTTCACCCATACTTTCTAGTGTCTTTGTTGGTAAAGGAAGGTACTCTGCATGATATCAAAGGAGAAACAGTGAACACCAAGCCAGTCACAGACCCTTTGTTCTGTAAGGGTGTCTTGCCTGCAAGATATGCAAGGGCAATGGTAGCACAAATCTTGTGGAAGTAACCAACCCAATGTCTGATTTGACTTAAGGCTGCCTCCTCAAGATGGAACCCATACTAGACACTGCTTGGGTGACAAGAACCTGCCTGAGATTAGATAGCCTAGGGACCTAGGTGAAAACCAAATACCTATGAAATGACCCCCTAGTGACATTTAGCTACACTCAGGTCAGTGCCTTTCTACACTCAGGCCATCATCAGAGAAGCTTCCTCCTGCAGCAGATAGGAAAAAATACAGAGACCCACATCCAGACATTATGCACCAAACGAGAGACCCTGGGACAATCAGGCCTAAATGGGCTGTCTTTATCTATTTCCTCCCTTTAGAGCTCAGGGAACTCCGTGGAAAAGGAGGCAAAAAGAGTGTAAGAGCCAGAGGTATTGTAGACACCAAGAAAACAAGGCCCTCTAAACCAACATGATTCTTCAAAAACCCTCAATTGGGGCTGCATATGCAAAAGGTTGAGTTGAGAATACATTCTTCATATAGTCCTTTGGAGATAAAGAATGAACCAACCATACTTAACAAGATAAACGTGCCACTAAAGTGAAAGTTTTGCTTTACAAGGATAATTCATGCTGGTCAGATGGGGCTGCAAAAGCACCTTTGACCGAGGGGACCAGCATCACGGAGGCGAAATCTTCTGGGATTATTTCCTCAGGCCCAACACACTGAAGCTGTGGCCCAGAGGATGCCAAGGCTAAATTTCATGCTGACAGCCCAGCTTGGTAAGGTGTAAGAGTCTCCATTGTGGTACATGTTTTGAAGGCAGGAAGGAATCGTGTAGCGTGCCTAAGGTTTGGACCATGTGGCAGGGTCAGAGTCCCAGAAGAGAGACCACTGGGGATGGTGTAGCCAGTTACAGTGAAGACCTGGGCAGTGCCTCCTACCAATGCTTTATTATTTGTTCAAATACACAAGCCTAGACATAAGTTGAAACTTCTCTTGTGTCCACATACAAGTACGGGAGTGACCGGGCACATATGCAATCACAAAACAAATGCAAACAACCCACTCAGGACCCCACTGACAGACTTGTCACATTAAATTGCACAGTGCTATCTACAGAAGATACATTTAACAGCACCAGTTTCCAAAGGAATGAGGGATGCGGGGGTGGGGGGTACAAGAAAATACTATGCAAGCTAAGGAACTGATCTACATTATGAAAAGAGTCTGAAAGCTTATTAACTATCCAAAGGCATACAAAGCACATTGAGGCATTTCAGACATGAACCACACAGAATATCAACTGCTTGGTGACTGAAGAAGCCTGCACCCCCTCCTCGGGGCCCTTAAGTTCAAGAGGGAGGTGCACTCCAGATGCTCAAATGAGGTGAAGTGGAGCTGGCTGGTGGATCTGAATCTCACAGATGGGCTGGAAGGCTTCACTGCTCCAAATTCAAGCAAGACCTGAAGGCAGAAAGGATGGTATGAGGAGCACCTAATGACCACGAATCCCTTTCCCAACTCTCCCCCATTTCTTCATCTCCCACAAGTGAACATTCGTCACCAAGACCAGTGGACAGACCTATACCTGTCTGAATTCCTCACCTACAGCCTCATTCCTCTATCATGGGCACAAACCTACTGTGGTGAAGCTCATGCTCTCTGAATATATCCTTTCTGATTTCAGGAAAGTTCCTTGACTTTCCATTACCCACTCCTCCTGTCCTAGTCCCCAGTTCCACACTGTGATGTGATGTGATGTGATGTGATGTGCTGTGGTGTGATGTGATGTGATGTGATGTGGTGTGGTGTGGTGTGGTGTGGTGTGGTGTGGTGTGGTGTGGTGTGATGTGATGTGTGTGTGTGTGTGTGTAAGAGAGAGAGAGAGAGAGAGAGAGAGAGAGAGAGAGAGAGAGAGAGAGAGAGAGACAGAGAGAGAGACAGAGACAGAGACAGAGATGGAGACAGAGAGACAGAGAGAATGTTACGTGAAGGTCAGAAGACAACCTCAGGTGTCAGTCTTTCCCTTCCTGTTTGAGGGTTGTTTTGAGCCCTGTTTGAGGGCTCTAAGAGAAACATGATGGCTTAACCGTGGAAAACAAAACCTTTTAATATTTTCTGTCTGTTGCTCCTAACCATGTTGTAAAATGTTTGACTTTAAAAAGTGCTGTTTGAGCTGCTGAGTTGAGGCTTGTGAAAAACTGCCAGATGAATTTTGGCTTGGGATTTGGACAGTATTTCTAACAATTTTTGAAATGACTCTAAACACACTTCTGCCATTTTGTACTACATATTTACCTGGAGCAGCACCCTCAGCACTGTCAAGTAAAAACCAAAGTGGTGACCAACTCTGAGAAACAAGGAACACTCTTTATGCTCCCCAGTGTCAAACTTTGAGTCAAGATCTAACTCTCAGAGTAAAAACAAACAAAAACACCCATTTCCTTGTCATGCACATTTTTATCTTTAATAAATGGTAAAATTACATGCATACGAAGGAGTTGTATTAAAGTAAGTTTCTTTATTATCTGCACGTGCTTTGTGTGCATACCTACCTATGGCCCATGTGCCTATATACTGGGGTCCTGTAAACGTCTCTCAGATGGAAAGGGGCTCTGAGGCTGGACACTTTAAGAAGCCCTGGCCTAGGTTTTGTCTCCTGCCCGTGCCAGACACCTGTGAACAGTCACCTCCCCAGCTCCCTCCTGCCCCCTTGTGTTCCAGCAGTTCTGTCCAGGGTGGCTTCCTCCTATATTCACTAGGCCCTATCTGTCTCTGTGCAAAAGAGGTCCAGCCTTGCTGCCCAGACACACTAGAAGTTTAATTCCCTTCTCAGCTCATAAAGCACTTGCCCTCTGGATGGGTCATTTGAGATCTGTGTTGCAAAATACAGCCAGAGAAGGAATCCAGGCTGCACATCTGAACTGAAATCCCCCCAGAGAGCGGGGTCTAAATCTCTTTCCGTCTCTGTGTCTTCCCCAGACCATCACAGTGTGTAGTGGGTTGGCCTGATGCTGCTTGCATTCTAATGCTAATATTGGGCCCCCAAGACCTGGTTGTCCCAGAGAGGAGAGGATCTGCATGTAGAACCAAGTGACACTGTGTGACCTTGCCCTCAAGTTATTTCTGATTGGCAAATAAAGATGCCGACAGCCAATAGCTGGGTAGAAGGGACATAGGATTCCTGGGCTTGGGGATTGGAGGAGAACCGTGAGGGGGAGAGGAAGGTGAGGGAGGAAGGAGAAGCCGGCCTGGGCTAGGGGAGCCATGATATCGTGGCCAATTAGAGCCCAGAAGAAACACAGTCATAACTCGGGGTTATCGATAGGAAAGCAGATTCTAATAGCACAGAGGGTAGATATCTGCCCAGCTCTTGTGCTGTTTAAGGCTTATTGTAAATATAAAGGTTGTGTGTGTCTTTTGTCTGGGAACTAAACGGTCAAAGTCAGGGTAGAAACTCCACGGCAACAGTGAGCAATAGGCTGGGGACACGGGGTTGGGTGGGAAATCAGGGTGCCCGGTTCTATTTTTTGCACCTGATATGCTGCCTGCTCTGGGGCAGGTCCCTGCAACTCCCTGGGGGCCTCAGACTCCTTCTCTTTCCACATCAGGGTACCAGCCAATTACTGCTAGGCACAAAACTTGAGATGCTTAGCATTCTCCGAATAATCCTCCAAGTGCCCTCTCTGACATCAGCCTCAGAAGGCTGGTGCACCCATCCCGGAGGTCATTCCAACCACAAACTAACCCCATGGACCCAGCTATGACCAATTTGCCACAGAGCTTCCCATCCCTCGACTATCTCCTTTTCAAGAAGCCGGCTACCTGTTTAGCTGTGGGTCTGGCGCCAGGTCCAAGAAGAGTTCTTCAGAGTCATCAGGGCCTCAGCAGCCTCCAGTGTTTCCTGACACTCTAAGGTAGCAGAAGCCGAGGCCTGGTTAGAGGCACGGGAGCTCTGCAAAGAAACAGGTGTGAGGAGATCAGGCGCTGTGCATCCAGCGCCTCTTCTCAGAAGCCCTAATGCCCTCTCAGTACCCAGCTGCCTCCAGTGCCCACTTCCAATGCCCAGACAGTCTGCCCTACACATCGACTTAGCTCCTCCCACCCAAGTTTCCGGAACCCCCCTACTTCTCTACAGGAACCTGTGGCCCCAGGGGATGGTGGTGATCAGCGGTGGTACGTGGCAGGCGGATCATATTTGAGCATCTGGAAACAAGAGGTAAGGGAATTATTATACACTTGGGTGGGCAGGTAGACCTGCAGAGACAGACTGGCAGGGTTTTGCGATACCAGAAGGTGGGAATTCAAAGGACTGTGGAGACCGTAGGCCCTGTGGCTCGCACATGCCCTTTGTCCTGCACAGTCTGCTTTCCTTTCTACCCCCACCCCCAAGCCCAACACACTTTTTTTCCTAATAAATTAATCCGTTCAAGGTTTTGTTTTCCTTTTTAATTCTCTCCCAGATATGCAGTGAAGAATGCATCAGGGAACCCCAAGTGTCTGCATTCTAATAGATTGCAAAGTCCCTAAAGAGATACAGTGACCTTCCATTTTCAGGGACTGGTACTTGCCAGCACTTTGCCAGGCCGCCACAGATCATGAGGGACAAGCCCCGGACACTTCCAGGAGGCTTTCTCTCTTGGCCTCTGGACTTTGCCCTGGGCCTCTGTGGCCCTCTCCACCATAACCCTAGGTTTCATCAGGACCCTCCCATCTAACTCATCTGTTGTGTGTAGAGAAACAGCGCCCACGTGTTGAAGGCCCACTGTGAGGCAGCAGGCCTTGGGCTGGTGTTTTGTTTTTTCAATGTGACAGGTATAGAATACTCTTGCCAAAATGACCTCTAGGAAATGGTTGCCTGAAAACAAAATACGTGTACCAGGTCTCTGGAGTAGGAACTGCCAAAGCTGGAGAGGCCCCCCTGTCCGTGCCCTCGGTCTGACCTGCAGCCTTCTCTCCTCACCTCCCTTCGTCCTCTTCCCTCCCGGCACCCCCTCCTCCTGCTCCTATGGCACTAAGCCCAGGGCTGGACACACACACACACACACACACACACACACACACACACACACAAGACACAGCCAGCTGCACGGTCCCTTTCTACTCACGGGCTGGACAATGCAAAAGCCCCATGAAGCTCCGTGGAAGGAGGACCCATCAATTGCTGCTCCGAGGGCACAGACTTCCAGGGCAGAGGTGAACGTGCTCGGGGCCAGCGATATACTTGAGACCCGTGGGGTCTCTCCTGTAGAGACAGAGATCCTTTGATAGGGGATTGGGTTCCAGGCCGGCCAGAAAGAGAGGAGGGATGGGCAAATGTTAGTCCGATGGCAGGAATCTAGAATGTCACTGCTCTGAAGACCTCTCCAGGCCCCCACCCCTCCGATCCTATGCTCAACTGCCGCTGAGTAGACTGAGGCCCAAGAAGAAGTGACATTACCCAATGTCAGCACAGGGCAATGTGCTGACCGGTTGGTTAGAGGCGAGAGCCCTGACTTGAAGACACAGTTAAAAGGGGTCTTGACAGTAACTGGTGGGAGCCTCCCACTCTAGCAACAGATTCTCCTTACTTCCTGGGGGCTTGTTGGAGACAAGTCTTCAGGCTGGGGCACAGGGTTCTCCTTTGCAGCTGCAAAAGACCAAGAATTCTTCCCCACCGGCTGCCCAACAGCCTCATCTGAAGACACTCAACACCATTCTGAGGACTTCCCACCATAAACCTTTTTGAATGCACCCCCTTCCCAGATCTCTGCTTCCTGCAAACAAGTGCTGTCTAGCATTGATATGACTCTTTGTTTTTGTTTTTTTTTTTCTCCTACCGGGCCCAGTGAAGTCCAAGGTACCCTTGCCCAAGGTCCCACTGCAATTCTGTGGCAGGGTTGGTCACAGGTTTACTCATGACCAGCATGCTTCTCTCCAGCCAATCCCAGGCTCCCTCCCCGGCCAATGACACTCACCGCGACCTCTTCCCTTGGTAGAGGTCTTCTTGGCCTGTTTGAGGGGTTTGCGGGAGACAGTCGTCCTTGGTAGTCGAATCTGGCGTCTCTTTACCGGTGCACTATGCCCCCTTTTCTCAGAACCCACAGCCAGCATGGCCTCGCTGTGGTCACTTTGAAAGGGGTTTGAAGGACTCCTTCTAGTCATGTGCAAAGGGAACCTGACCCCCTCACCCTCCAGGACTCCATACTCAAAAGAATGCAGCCCAACTGAGTCACCAGCTGACCTGAGAGTGGGAAGAATGGGTTTCTCACCTGACTTGGGTCCTGATGCCACAACTGTGGCCTCTGCCAGGGTGATTTGCATGTCCTCTGCGGCTAGGCTCCATTGCAGGCGGTGTTGCTCTAGTTTTGTTCCCCATGTTACATTCCAAGGTGGAGGGGCGGCAGGGAACAGCTGCTTTGCCTTTTGCTTCCATGGCTCTTAGGCTGAGAGCAGAAACGCCACTGTATCCCCATGGCCCTAGAGTAACTGTTCTTTTCCTGAGCAGAATTAAAGAACAAACAAAAACAAAGAACAAACAAACAAAAACAGAAAACCAAACAACCAAAAAACCCACCAGAAAACCCAAACAAACCGAAAAAGCAAAAACAACCCCTCCCCAGACACACACCAACACAAACGAAACAAAACAAGCAAGCAAGTAAGCAAAGAAAACTGGCTCTGTGGATGAGAATCTTCTCCAACGCGGCCACCATCAGCATCCGTTTACCCTGTCCCGGTCTTCTTTGGCCTTCAACTCCCATTTGTACTCACATAGTCTCAGGTTTCCTCGTGTTGTCTCATTCCCCCAGCACCTCCCATCAACAACCTCTTGGCACTGGCTCCATTACCCAATCGATCTGCTCAAACTCACTCCACACATCCCATTTCCTGGAATACGCCATCAGCCCCAGGCCTGCCTCGACAAGAAGAAAGCCTGGACACTGGAAGACAACCTTCTTCCTCGTGCCTCGCATTCGTTCACTCCCCACATGGGGAAAATATGCACCGAGTACTCAGTAGTCTCACGCATGCCCAGTGTTCAATTTTCCCCTTCACCTTCCGTTCAAGTTTTCCTCACACCACGGTCTTAATTATCCCGGTGCTCCCCCTTTCCACCCATTTCCGTTTTGTCCCCCACCCTGTAAGCCTCCCCTCTCCGCCCATGAAGTCATATTGCCCTTGTGAAGGCGGCGGACACGTGAATCGTACCTGAAAACCTTCCACCCAGGAACCTGGGGTAGGGGGACTACGACTGAGACCAACCGGGGCTAACTAGTGGCATGCTGGGCTTCAAACAGTTTTCTCAGGCCATCCATCCAGATTTCTCCCAGTAACTTTTTTTTTTTCAAATGATTATTTTTTTCTACCGTTTCCTTCCTTCCCAGCTTTCTACACCCGACAGATGTTTGCTGAGGCCCATGTGGCGTAGCAGCCTCTGACCAAGCCCAAAGACCAACTATCTGGAGGACTCAGCTTTGCGCTGCCCCGACACACGCCCTCTTCTTTCATCAAAGCCACACATGCGACCCCCAGTCGTCCCCCAGTCGTCCCCCAGTCTTCCAGAGTCGTCCCAATACTTTGACCGTTGGTGCTGGGCCGAGAATGGCTCCCTCTTCCCTCTCACCCTCTACCTGCCTCATCTGCTCTCTGGCAAGCCCCAGACCGGCAGGCAACCTGGAGATAGTTGCTCTCTGAAGGGGCTGGGGCTGGACAGAGCCTGTGGAGGAGGCAGAAGGCCCGGGTCAGGTCGAGAGGGCCTCCTTTGTGCCGTTTCCCACCTCCAGCAGGCTTCGCCTCCAAGAGGCCTAAAAATGAAGGAAATGGGCACCTGATCAGGAGGGAGGGAGGGAGGAAGAAAGGGACAGAAGAATATGAAGGCCCCATTCCTCATGCCACCAGTGGTCAGTTACCCGAGACTCCAGCCCTTCAGAACCAGCGGGCTGAGCCTCGAAAGAAGCGGCGGCCCTGCTCCTCGGGCCTCCTTCCTCCTCCTCCTCGCGCCTTGGCCTTCCTTCCGCTCCACTTCCTGCTTTGCCTCAGAGGCCCAGGAGCTTCCTGCCCTTGTCCCTCAGAAGGGCGCCCCCCGGTGGCTGCTCTGAGACCCACTTCCGCCTAGGCTCTGATGCGGCACTGGAGGTCTTTCCTGGCTACTGGTGCTCACTTAAATAATCCTGCCTGCTCTGGAGGGACAAACTGACCTTTGTGCCCTCCTGTGCCGCTTCCACAAACTGCCTCCACTTGGAGGCGAAATACTGTGAGGTGGGGCTGCACACACTTTCGCCCAGGCCCACTTGCTAGGAGGCTCTAATGTGTCCTTTCAGAATCAAGCATCCGAGTTTGCCACGGACCACCTTCCTCCCATCCTCACATCCCGTTTTCTCATTCAGCAGCCATTCTAAACCCCAGAGAACACTTGCCAGTGGCTGGGAACACAGTGTTCCATCTTGTTGGAGTCTGTCTCTGACCTTTCTTTTCTATTCCAGGCATAGGTCCCTCGCTTTCTCTGACTGCTCTACGCTCCTTTATTTTATTTTATTTTATTTTATTTTATTTTATTTTATTATTTTCTGTCCTTATTTATTCATTATCTTCTAATCTGTTTAATCATTGCTTTTGTCACTCCAAGGCACGACGTGAGGTATGCTAGGAAACCTCCCTGGTTCTTGTTTCTCAGACACACATGGAAGTTCCCTATTCCTTGTCTTTTGTCCTTTTGTGTATCTGTGAGAAGCTGCGTGACAGTTCCCAAGTAAACTCGCATGTGACGAGCTTGGATTCCATTTTCATTGATTCGGAGCATTGATTAACAGGAAACCGGCTAGACACCGGATGCCCAGCCTTCCTAGTCCTCAGCTCTGCCTGTCTCTCTCTCTTTCTGTGGAGCCGTCATAGCTATGTTTCTTCCACGTTTGCTTCCGGTTTAATCTTTCCTACCACGGTACACCTCGTGTGGTTTTTTTTTTACATCCCAGAACTCTCTAGAGCCTTGCTGCTCTTGTCTCTGATATCTGCTTGAGGGGTGGGGAATGATGATGTTGGATGATTCACTTGCATCTGACTTACAGAAATGCACTTGACTCTTTACCTGCTGCACTGCTCCTAAAGTTAGCCACCATATTAAATCTCATTGTACTCGAAGATGCACATGTGACTTTTGAGGCTTTTCTCTGCCTGAGTTCATTAAAATCAGTTCTGTCAATTGAAGGGCCCTGGTGGCGGCGGTGGCGGCAGCGGCAGCACCAGCTAGTCCAGCGGAGAGGGCCACCACCAGTGGAACCAAGGCGACAGTGTCCAGGCAGGCCCTGCGCACACTACCACTGGCCACCACTGGTCAGCCGGGCTGCAAGCAGCAACAGAGTTACAGTGCTTTTCACCGCACTGAAGCCAGATTAGACCTCTGCCTCCTGCCAGTCAGTTAATGACGTGCTCCACCATCTTGGCTCCCAGACCCCAGAGTTATCTGACAGCCCCAGGTACGCAGACAAAGTCCGAGGCTAACATCACTTGGGTCTAAATCTGGCGGGCGTTGGCCTGCACCCAGGCCCTGGGCAGCTCGGTGGGCCATCTGTGTGCCAACCCAGGCAGGAGGTCGTTTGCCTGGCAGACTGCTCAGCACTTGTAGGGGCGCAGGGTACCTGACAGAACCAGTTAGCAGACATAGCCCGAGGCGAATATTGCTCGAGCCTATGCCTGTCAGGCCTTTGCCTGGACTCAGGGCCTGAGCAGCTAGGCTAGCCTTGTGTGCACCAACCCGGTTGGGGGATCCACTGCCCGGCAGAGTGTTCAGCACTCGGAAAAGGTCCCCGCAGCATACACCATCATCACTCCCTGAAGGAGCGAATGGGCATCACCTGGTTCACAGAGACAATCTGGGGCAAAGCACACTAGGGCTCCAAGGGCACCCAAGAGGAGGGCAGCACATCAGCAATCTGTGACAGGGGACACCCAGCCATCCAGTGTTGTGAAAATAGCCTTACAGCTTCACAGGAGGCTCAAACACCAGCCAGTGACAACAAGACCAACTAACGCCAGAGATAAAAAGATGGCAAAAGGCAAATGTAGGTACACTACTAACAGAAATCTAGGTAATATGGCAGCATCTGAACCCAATTCTCCAACAACAGCAAGTCCTGGATACCCCAACACACCAGAAAAACAAGATTTGGATTTAAAATCACTGGTCATGATGTTGCAGAGGAACACAAAAAGGACATAAATGAATCTCTTAAAGAAATATGGGGGAACATGAATAACGTAGAAACCCGTATAATGGAAACACAAAAATCACTTAAAGAAATCCAGGAGAAGAAGGCTCAAGAGATAGAAGCCAATAAAGAAGAAACGCAAAAAACAAAAACAAACAAACAAACAAAAAAACTTAACGAAATGCAGGAGAAAGTGAGTCAACTGGCAGAAGTCATGAAAGAGGAAACACTGTGACCTCCCCCTGCCCACTGCTCTCAAGAATAGAAGGGAGGAATTGTGACTTCCCCCTGCCCACTGCAACCTGACCACCCACCTCCTGAAGAACAAGAAAAACTGGTTTCCAGCCTTCAGGGGAGGGGCTTGGTCTGCCTTTGTTTCTTGGGAGAGAGGCATGATTAAAAATGGAGACTTGAACCAGAAGCCATGTGTTTTTGTGTCTCTTTATGTAATTTCTCTTGCCCCCTTTCCTTACGCATCTTTCCTTCCAGAGAACCCACGGTTAGGATGTGAGAGCTGGACTCTACATATGGCACCAATGTGGATTATAACTGGAAACGGAAAGGCAGAATGAGGCATGTCTGTCTGAATTTAGGAGCTCCAAGGAAAAAGAAAAGGAAAAATTTTATGTATCGGGCACAGTAAGCAAAAGGGTATTAATTTAGCGCTAATAATGTCATTTATTTCTAAAAAATGTTGTTGCTGCAGAAGTGTGTACAGATACAGGCTAGACTGACTCAGTATATAGGCCCTGCACTGAGATCAGCTAGGATATGAAGACAACTATGGACCAGGGAATTTAGTTAGGCAATTGTCCGCAGTCTAAAACTGCATCAGGCAAGAGAAATAGGCCATAAATTATAAAACAAAAAAAAAAAAAAACAGTAAAAAACAAAAAACAAAAAAAAATATTTCTAGAAACATGAAAGAAAAAAGGAAAATGGATTTGGTTACATTGCAGGCGCGCTTTAATTTCTATGTCTTCTGTGCACCGATTGTCCACATGTACGTTTATTTGTCTGTATTTTGTGCGAATGAGTGTTTGTTTGTTTCATGTTAAACAAAAAAATTGATGAAAATTTCGTCTGCTGGGGCCTCTTAAGCCAGCAGCAAGCTGATGTAAAGCCAGGGCGCAGCAACTGCTGGCAATGATGGCACATGCCTTTAATCCCAGCACTTGGGAGCAGGGAGGGAGCCCAGAACTCAGCGGGCCTTGAGCAGGTGGCCCGGGCAGCAGTGGTGTGCTCAACCCTTTTTTTTTTTCTCTCTTAAAGGACAAGTAGCCTCCAGGTTTGGGAAAACTCTGGTTTAACTTATAAGATTTGGGTAATTGCTTTGTTCTTGTTTTTAATTCGTCTTAATGGTATAAGGTTTTACATATCCTGACTATGGAGTTATAGATTTAGAGGCTGGTTTTGGCTGATGGCTTAGAGTTGCAGCCATTTAGAACACATGGCTACCCGCTAAGTTTGAGCATTCGCTCAAATGAGCAGGGAAGAGGCCAGAGCAGAGTTCCTGCCATGCAGACCCGGGTCCCTTTGATTCAGCACAGTGAGATATGGGGCCCAGGCCGATGGTGGCCCTGGCTTGTGGCCCCGGCTGAAGGGAGCTTGGAACTCTGCAGGCCAGGCCGCGAGAGGGTGGCCTGGGCAGCAGCGGCTGCAGTGGGGTGGCCCAGGCTGCAGAGGCGGCGGCAGAGGCAGAGCACAAAGTAGCATGGACGGCCTCAATGGCCGGTCTAGGGCAATGGCTATGAATCTAGACTCGAGCCAAGTGGCTTCCGGGCATGGTCTGAGGAACTCAGTTTTTCTGCGAGACAACAAGAGAGAAGTGTCTCCCCTGCCACGGGCCTCAGGGGTTTTCCAAGTGGCCCCTAGCATCCCTTACATGAGGAGGAGTGTTTTGTCTTTGCTTCAATAAAAAAAAGCTGAGATCTTACATTTTTAATATATTTTATTTATAGAAATCTCTTTTGTTTTATAAAAATATTTGTTTATAAAAATGTTTTGTTTATAGAAAAACCGGCCTTTGCTTTTGGGTTTTTTAAATTTTTTTTTAAATAAATAATTTTCAAAGGCTATTAAAATAAGTTAATTGGCTAAGACATCTCTTTAAGCTTGCCACAGGAGAACTTAAACCTCTGTTTTCAAGGCAGATATAACTCAACTGACAAAGGATAGATAATTTTACAGATAAAGGCTGCTGTAATCAGCTGTTTATGATATGTGTTCACTGCCATTCCTTGGCAAAAATAATGTTGATTATAGAATCACATTTTTTGCTCATGAAATAAAGTTTTTTTACATCCTTCAATAAAGATATTAATGTGTTGTTAAAATGTTATAAAATATTTTAAAGAAATGTTTAAACAGTCTAATAAAACGTTTATTCCTTGCTCCCTCTTCTGGTGTGTCTGAAGGCAACTACAATATAATTATTTATAATTTAATCTTTAAAAAGGTGCCTGGACAAGACCCCTTGCGACAGGGCACATAAAATTTGTATCCCACACAGGCTCTATAAAAACATTCGGATGTACAAGCATATTTATTATTTATATCATCAAAGGGTAATGGCTTAAAAATAATTTTATATTTTTATGTACATCAAATTATAAAGATTTGTTCTCGATGTCCTCAATTTTTACTTCTGCCTCATAATGCTGTTGATTCTAGACGACTTAATTAACTTTTACAGATAAATGATACTCATATTTCTAATTTAGAAAATCAAAATATGTGCATATAACTATGATTCATTTTGGGGCATTCTAGTTGCAACTGTTCTAGCCAAAACCAACTGAGAATGTTATGTTTATTTTCTGTAATTACATAGTTATTGCCTATGTTATGGTATATGCTTGGTGTTCCAACTTGGATTAGAACAAACATAGGAACTGGCCAGTTAATAAATAAAGGCTATTCATTTGTGATATCTTTGACAATTTGATTCTTTATTATCCTCAAAGATGAGGTGATATAAAACATTTTTACAAAACAAAAAATATCTTCTTAAAAAAGAAAAACAGAGGGGAAATGGTATCCCATGCATATAATTTGAATTATGCATATATATTTTTAAGGCATATATATTTTTAAGAAAATTTTAAAATTTGGATGCCAAGGAAATCCTTGCTAAATGTATATGGCTTCCTTTCACTAGACATGCCGCTGCCTAGATGAGATAGAAGAATTCACTTATTGGCATTGCTGTTGTCCTCAAGATAGATTAATAATGTTTCTTAGATATGCATGAGGTTGTATTTCCTAATATGATCTTTATAGCCTCTGCATAAAAATACTCTTGATTTTCATAGATGGCTCTTCTGAAGGAAGAGCTAGATATCTTATTTATAATCAACAGGTGGTTATAGAAACACTTGGCTCAGCTCAGTTAGCAAAGCTGACAATGATATTAAATGTTTTTCAACCTATAAATAAGACTTTTACTCCTTTTACAATTAGTCTGTATGTTGCAAAATTTGTCCTTTATTGGAAACCTATGGCATGTTTAATTTTAATATGCCATCAGGATCTTTGTTTTCACTATTGTAAAACAATGTCCTAACTGCCTTTCCTTATCTCCAGCTCCTCATTTAGGACTTGATCCATGTGGCCTTATGCCCAGTCATTTTTGACAAAAGGATGTAACTCACTATGCAAGATTAGAAAATTAAAGTTTATACATGTTTGCATTGATACTTGTTCAAGATTTCATTTCACTTCTCTACATTCGAGAGAAGCCTCTAAATGTAATCAATCATTGTTCACAAGTTTTTATACCAAGGGATTTCCACGGTTACATGGCAGGAGTCATTAACCAATACAGGGAATGGTCCAGACCCCGTTTTATTATGGAGAAGAAGTTCTATTTATATTTTCTCTCAAAAAGAAGATGGAGCCCGATGGCTGCCAGAAAGATTGATATGTTAGGCAAATAGAGACCCTGAACCAGCTGGTAAGTATGACTAATTCAATAATGTTCTTAAGGCTACTTCTCCCATATTGGGAAGGTAGGCTACTTTTCCTCTAGCCATTAATTTGCAAGCAGGTTTTATTCCTGATCTACTAATTTACAGCCAAATTAAATACCATGGGCCCTCCAGAGAAACAGTCCAAGAAGTTTTTCCTTTTAATACCTTATTTTGTGTTTCAAGCAGATATCTTTCAGATACAACACTAGAAGTTGAACTGCTACAGCAATGGCTTCCAGGACTCGAAGATGGGCGGCTATGAAAACCAGCCAACTCATATTTACAGGGCATTTACTTTACCAGTGGATCCCCAGAGAGGGGGCTGCATAGAACCGGATCTATGCATGTTTGTTAATTGAACAAACATGGGCATCAGTTTGAGGTGCGAGGCGAGGCACTGCAAGGGAAAAGGAAATGTTCTTCTGAGTTTCCCTGAAAGGCACGCCCTGCTGCATAAGGGTTGATATTGAAAGACTGTCTTTAAATTATTAAGGCAGTCTATTTCCCCTCCCCTGAAAAAGATGTCAGTTAATGTTTAAGGGGGTCGAGGCCAATGTTTTCCCTCACTGGTCAACGCCCATTGTCTTTTGATGAATATAGTTATCCACTGGTTTTTCTTAAAATTAAAAAAGGGAGGAATTGTGACCTCCCCCTGCCCACTGCTCTCAAGAATAGAAGGGAGGAATTGTGACTTCCCCCTGCCCACTGCTCTCAAGATTAGCAGCCAGCAACCTGACCACCCACCTCCTGAAGAACAAGAAGAACTGGTTTCCAGCCTTCAGGGGAGGGGCTTGGTCTGCCTTTGTTTCTTGGGAGAGAGGCATGATTAAAGATGGAGACGTGAACCAGAAGCCATGTGTTTTTGTGTCTCTCCATGTGATTTCTCTTGTCCCCTTTCCTTACCCATCTTTCCTTCCAGAGGACCCACGGTTAGGATGTGAGAGCTGGACTCTACAAAACACAAACATCACTAAAAGAATTAAAGGAAAACACAAACAAACAAATGAAGGACCTGAGCAAAACCACCCTGGATCTAAAAACAGAAATAGAAACAACTAAGAAATCACAATGGGAGACAACTTTGGAGATAGAGAGCTTTGGGAAGAAATCAGGGGCCATAGATGCAAATATCAACAATAGAATACAAGAGATGGAAGAAAGAATCTCAGATGCCGAAGATACCATAGAAACCATTGGCTCAACAGTCAAAGAAAATGCAAAATGCAAAAAGGTGGTATCCCAGGACATCCAGGAAATCCAGGACACAATGAGAAGACCAAACCTAAGGATTATAGGTATAGATGAGAGTGAAGATTTACAACTGAAAGGGCCAGCAAATATCTTCAACAAAATTATGAAAGAAAACTTCCCTAACCTAAAGAGAGAGAAGTCCGTGAATATACAAGAAGCCCACAGAACTCCAAACAGACTGGACCAGAGCAGACATACCTCCCATCACATAATAATCAAAATCCCAAATGTACTAAACAAAGAAAGAATATTAAAGGCAATAAGAGAAAAAGGCCAAGTAACATATAAAGGAAGACCTATCAGAATCACACCAGACTTCTCACCAGAGACCATGAAAGCTAGAAGATCCTGGGCGGAGCTCATGCAGACTCTCGGAGAACACAAATGTCAGCCAAGACTACTATACGCAGCAAAACTCTCAATCACCATAGATGGAGAAACCAAGATATTCCATGACAAAACCAAATTTACCTAATATCTTTCCACAAACCCAGCCCTACAAAGAATAACAGGAGGAAAACTCCAATACAAGGAGGGAAACTACACCCTGGAAAAAGCAAGATAGTAACCTTCTTTCATCAAACCCAAAAGAAGATAACCACTCAAATATAAAAATAACATAAAAAATGACAGGAAGTAATAATCACTATTCCTTAATATCTCTTAACACCAATAGACTCAATTCCCCACTAAAAAGACATAGACTAACAGACTGGATAAGGAAGCAGGACCCTACATTTTGCTGCATACAGGAAACACACCCCAGTGTGAAAGACAAAAATTACCTTAGAGTAAAAGGCTGGAAGACAATTTTACAAGCCAATGGTCTCAGGAAACGAGCTGGAGTAGCCATTCTAATATCAGATAAAATTGACTTTCAACCTAAAGTCATCAAAAGACACACAGAAGGACACTTCTTGCTGGTCAAAGGAAAAAAAATCCACCAAGAAGAACTCTCAATTCTGAACATCTATGCGCCAAATGCAAGGGCACCCTCATTCCTAAAAGAAGATTCACTAAAGCTGAAAGCACACATTATACCTAACACAATAATTATGGGTGACTTCAACACTCTACTATCCTCAATGGACCGATCAGGAAAACAGAAACTAAACAGGGACACAATAAAACTAATTGAAGCTTTGGACCAATTGGACTTTACTGATATTTATAGAACATTTCACCCTAAAACAAAAGAATTCCCAGCACCTCATGGTACCTTCTCCAAAATTGACCATATAATTGGCCACAAGACAGACCTCAACAAATATAAAAAGATCGAACTAATCCCATGCCTCCTATCGGATCACTATGGAGTAAGAGTGGTCATCAATAGCAGCAAAAACAACAGAAGGTCCACATACACATGGAGGCTGAACAATACTCTACTCAATGACACCTTGGTCAAAGAAGAAAGAAAGAAATCAGAGATTTTTAGAATTTAATGAAAATGAAGGCAAGACATACTCAAATCTTTGGGACACAATGAAAGTAGTGCTAAGAGGAAAACTCATAGCCCTGAGTGCCTCCAAAATGAAACGGGAGAGAGCATAAAATAGCAGCTTAATGGCACACGTGAAAGCTCTGGTACAAAAAGAAGCTAATTCACCCAGGAGGAGAAGAAGACAGGAAATAATCAAATTCAGGGCTGAAATCAATCAAGTAGAAACAAAGAGAACCAAAAAAGAATCAACGAGTCCAGGAGCTGGTTCTTTGAGAAAAATCAACTAGATAGATAAACCCTTAGCCAGACTAACCAAAGGGCAGAGAGAAAGTATCCAAATTAACAAACTTAGAAATGAAAATGGAGATATAACGACAGAAACTGAGGAAATTCAAAAAATCATCAGATCCTACTACAAAAGCCTATAGTCAACACAGCTGGAGAATCTGTGGGAAATGAACAATTTCTTAGACAGATACCAAATACCAAAATTAAATCAGGACCAAATGGATCATCTAAACAGTCCCATAACCCCTAAAGAAATAGAAGGGGTCATAGAAAGTCTTCGAACCCCCCCCCCAAAAAAAGCACAGGACCAGATGGTTTCAGTGCAGAATTCTATCAGACCTTCAAAGAAGACCTAACACCAATACTCTTCAAACTATTCCACAAAATAGAAACAGAAGGAACACTACCCAACTCCTTCTACGAAGTCACAATTACACTGATATCAAAACCACACAAAGATCCAACAAAGAAAGAGAACTTCAGACCAATTTCCCTTATGAACATCGATGCAAAAATACTCAATAAAATTCTTGCCCACGAAATCCAAGAATACATCAAAATGAGCATCCATCATGATCAAGTAGGCTTTATCCCGGGAATGCAGGGATGGTTCAATATACGGAAATCCATCAATGCAATCCACTACATAAACAAACTCTTCTTGGGAACCAGAGAGCTTGGCTCAATGCGCCCAGCTGAGCTTTTTACACAGGTTTCTTGAGAGCAAAACATCCTGTGGCTTAGCTTGATTCCTGCCTTCCTGCTTGGTGTGGTAGGGACTTCCCAGGTGCCTGACCTAAGAATATCATTGATTTTTCCTGTTCCCTTCCCTGGCCCCTAGTATATATATATATATATTGCTGGTCTCTCAGTAAAGCTTTGGCATTCTCCTTGCAGAATCACCCGTGTCTGTGTTTTTTGTTAATCCCCCAGGCCTACGCCCCATACTCGGTACCATGGTAGTGAGGGCGCTGTCAAAACTCAAAGAAAAAACACACATGGTCATTTCATTGGATGCTGAAAAAGCATTTGACAAAATTCAGCATCCTTTCATGCTTAAAGTCTTGGAAAGAACAGGAATTCAAGGCCCATACCTATACACAGTGAAAGCAGTATACAGCAAACCGGTAGCCAACATCAAACTAAATGGAGAGAAACTTGAAGCAATCCCACTAAAATCAGGGACTAGACAAGGCTGCCCCCTCTCTCTTTATCTTTTCAATATTGTACTTGAGGTACTAGCTGGGACAATTAGACAATAAAAGGAGGTCAAAGGGATAGAAATTGGAAAGGAAGAAGTCAAACTATCACTCTTTGCAGATGACATGATAGTCTACCTACCTGACCAAAAAAAAACTCCACCAGAGAACTCCTATAGCTGATTAAACAACTTCAGCAAAGTGGCATTTTATAAAATCAACCCAAGCAAATCAGTAGCCTTCTTATACTCAAAGGATAAGCATGCTGAGAAAAAAGTTAGCGAAATGACACCCTTCACAATAGTCACAAACAATATAAAGTACCTTGGTGTGACTCTGAGAAAACATGTGAAAGATCTGTATGACAAGAGAAGAAGGAAATGGAAGAAGACCTCAGAAAATGGAAAAATCTTCCATGCTCATGGATTGGCAGGATTAATATAGTTAAAATGGCCATTTTGCCAAAAGTAATATACAGATTCAACACAATAACCATCAAAATCCCAACTCAGTTCTTCATAGAGATAGAAAGAGCAATTGTCAAATTCATCTGGAATAACAAAAAACCCAGGATAGCTAAAACTATTCTCAACCACAAAAGAAATTCTGAGGGAATCAGTATCCCTGACATCAAGCAACACTACAGAGCAATAGTGTTCAAAAAAAAAAAAAAAACCTGCATGGTATTGGTACAGTGACAGGCAGGCGAATCAATGGAATAGAATTGAAGACCCAGAAATGAACCCACACACCTATGACCACTTGATCCTCAACAAAGGGGATGATAACATTCAGTGGAAAAAAGATAGCCTTTCCAACAAATGGTGCTGGTTCAACTGGAGTTCAGCATGCAGAAAAAATGTGAATTGATCCATCCCTATCTCCTTGTACTAAGCTCAACTCCAAATGGATCAAGGACATCCACATAAAGTCAGACACACTGAAGCTAATAGAAAAGGGAAGACCCTTGAGGAAATCGGTACAGGAGGAAAGTTCCTGAACAGAACACCAATAGCTTATGCTCTAAGATCAAGAATTGACAAATGGGGCCTCATAAAATTACAAAGTTTCTGTAAGGCAAAGGACACCATCAAAAGGACAAATTGGCAACCAACAAATTGGGAAAAGATCTTCACCAACCCTACATGTGAGAGAGGGCTAATAGCCAATGTATATAAAGAACACAAGAAGTTAGACACCAGAAAACCAAATAACCCTATTAAAAAACGGGGTACAGAGCTAAGCAAAGAATTTTCACCCGACGAACTTCGGATGGCTGAGAAGCATCTTAAAAGATGCTCAACATCATTAGTCATTAGGGAAATGCAAATCAAAACAACCCCTGAGATTTCACCTTACACCAGTCAGAATGGCTAAGTTTAAAAACTCAGGAGACAGCAGGTGTTGGCGAGGATGTGGAGAAAGAGGAACACTCCTCCACTGCTGGTGGGGTTGCAAATTGGTACAACCACTATGGAAACCAGTCTGGTGGTTCCTCAGAAAACTGGGCACCTCACTTCCAGAAGATCCTGCTATACCACTCCTGGGCATATACCCAGAGGATTCCCCACCATGTAATAAGGATACATCCTCTACTATGTTGGTAGCAGCCCTATTTATAATTGCCAGATGCTGGAAAGAACCCAGGTATCCCTCAACAGAAGAGTGGATGCAAAAAATGTAGTATATATACACAATGGAGTACTATTCAGCCATTAGAAGCAATGAATTCATGAAATTCTTAGGCAAATGGATGGAGCTGGAGAACATCATACTAAGTGAGGTAACCCAGACTCAAAAGATGAATCATGGTATGCACTCACTAATAAGTGGATATTAGCCTGGAAAACTGGAATACCCAAAACATAATCCACACATCAAATGAGGTACAAGAAGAACGGAGGAGTGGCCCCTTGTTCTGGAAAGACTCAGTGAAGCAGTATTAGGCAAAACCAGAACAGGGAAGTGGGAAGGGGTGGGTGGGAGGACAGGGGGAGAGAAGGGGGCTTATGGGACTTTCGGGGAGTAGGGAGCCAGAAAAGGGGAAATCATTTGAAATGTAAATAAAAAATATATCGAATGAAAAAAAAGAATACAAAACAAATCAATTCTGTCTTGTTATTTGTCCTTGTCTCCCCGGAAGGCAGTCTAATAAGGTCTGGGATTGAGGGGCTTGTTTTGAGTTGTTGCTGCTTTAATAAAGTGTCACCAACATTTTCAGATGAAATCATTTCTTTTTAAATTGGCTTTCCCTTTCTGTGCTCACTTTCGCCCTGCATCCTCCAGTCTCCCTAATTCCTTTCCTTTCCTGCCTGTCTCCTTCTCTTCCTTGTTTCAGCTCTCCTTCTTTTATTCAGTTCTTCTTTGTTCCTTCCTTGCCTGTTTCTATTGAAAGATTAATAAACAACCCTTCTATAGATTTCAAACATCTAGTTCAAAAAAAAAATCACAAATCTACTGTGCCTCCATGGAAGCATGGAAGTATTTGTGGCTCTGTTCACTCCTTCGTGAACACAGTGCCTGCCATTTACAGATCTTTCTAAAGAGGGCTAGCTTAGCTTGCATTTACTATTTTTTTAAAGGGGTGTACCACCCGGGGGGATAACATATGTTTTGCCATATTCTAAAATTATATGCACAGTGCTATTCACAAGCTAGATTAAAAGAACTGTGTGTGTTACCAACACAGACCTCCTCCTCAAGTCCCCCTTTCTTCCAGATTTCTAATACGAATTGAAGATTGTTCTCCTGGCCAGGAGTCTTTCTTTACTCTATTCTGTAGCTGTGGCAAACTATGTCTATGTACCAGACCTTTGGCCTACTCAACACCTGCCTAGCATTTTTGTATCTGTCCCTCGTGGGGGGCCCCTGACACGTTGTTTCATTCCCCCATGTTAACTTTGCCTGACTCTAAAAGACCTAGTTTCCATAGATCTAGTTCCAGTTTTCTGAGGAACCAACCTCCAGGTTGATTTCCAGAGTGCTTGTACCAGTTTGCGATGCCTCCAGCAATGGAGGAGTGTTCCTTTCTCCATATCCAAACCAGCATGTGCTGACACCTGAGGTTTTGATCTTAGCCACTCTGATTGGAGTGAGATGGGATCTCAGGGTCAGTTTTGATTTGCAATTCCCTGATCACTAAGGACTTTGAAAATTTCTTTAAGTGCTTCTCAGCTATTTTTTTTTTTTTGGAGGTTACCTTCTTGAGTTCTTTATATATTTTGGATATTAGGTCCTTATCAGATGTGCAGTGAGTGAAGATGTTTTCCCCAATCTGTAGGTTGCAGAATTATCTTATTGACTATGTCCTTTGCCTTACAGAAGTTTTCCAGTTTCACGAGGTCTCATCTTGTAATTCTTGATCTTAGAGCATGAGTCATTGGAGTTCTGTTTAGGAAATTGACCCCTGTGCCCGTGTGTTCAAGGCTCTTTCCCACTTTCTCTTCCATTAGATTCAGTGTATCTGGTTCTGTGTTGACGTCCTTGCTCCACTTGGACTTGAGCTTTATGCACGGTGACAAATAAGTATCTATTTTCATTTTTCTATATACAGACTGCCAGTTAGACCACCAACATTTATTGGAGATGCTTTTTTCCCCTACTGTGTATTTTTGGCTTCTTTGTCAAAGATCAAATTTCTGTAAGTGTGTGGTTTTATTTCTGGGTCTTTAATTCTATTTGTAATACTGCTCAGCTATTAAGAACGAGGACATCGTGATTTTGCAGACAAATGGATGGAACTAGAAAATATCATCATGAGTGAGATAATTCATATCCCAAAGCACACGCATGGTATGTACTCACTTATAAGTGGATATTAGCCAAAAAAACTACAGAATATCCAAGGTACAGCCCAAAGAACTCAAGAAGGTTAACAATCTGAAGGGCCCAAGTGAGGATGCCTCAGTCCAACTTGGGAGGGAAAAGGAAAAACTCACAGGGAGAGGGGCAGAGGGAGGAAGGAATCTGGGTGGGAAAGGGGACAGGAAGAGGGAAAGGGGAACATGATCAGGTATTGGATGGGAGGAACAGGACTGAAACCCTGAGGACCAGCAGGAAGGATGAACCCAGGCAACCTTGGGAGGTAGGAGTTGGGGTGCGGTGGGCACTCTAGAATGTACCAGACACCTGGGAGGTGGGAGAATCTCAGGACTCAAAGGGAGGGACCTTAGGTGAAATTCCCTACAGTGGGGAGAAGTAACTTGTAGAGTTCACCTCAAGCAGAAAGACAGGATATCAAGTAGAGGGATGGGATTGCCATCCCACAGTCAAAAACTCTGACCCAGAATTTTTCCTGTCTGAAAGAACTGCAGGGACGGAAATGGGAAAAGAGCCTGGGGGAAAGGAGGTCCAGTGACAGGCCCAAAGTGTGATCCAGGTCAAAGGGAGGGCCCAAGGTCTGACACTATGTATGGTGTGCTTACAGACAGGAGCCTAGTGTGGCTGCCCTGCGAGAGGCCCAGGAAGCATCTGAAAGAGTCAGAGGCAGATACTTACTCCCAACCAATGGACAGAAGTCAGGGGCACCTGTGGTGGAATTAGGGAAAAGCTGGAAGGAGCTGAGGAGGAGGGAGAAACCAAGGAAAACAAGCAGTCTCAACTTGCCGGGACCCTGAGATCTCTCAGACAGTGAGGCACGAACCAGGAAGCATACGCCAGCTGATATACGCCACCCCCCCCCGCACACATAGAGGAGAGGACTGCCTGGTCTGGCCTTGGTGAGAGAAGAGGTGCCTAACTCTCAAGAGCCTTGAGGCTCCAGGGAATTGGGAGGCCTGGTGGGCTGGGGAGAAGGGATAGGATGAGGAACAGTCAGAGGGCAGACCAGGAGGAGGATAAAAAGACTGGAGTGTAAAAAAAGGATTAAAGAATAAAAACCGAGGAAAGAAAACAATTAAAATTGATAATGTCAAGTAACTTTAGAGAGAAGTGTTTCGCAGGGCACAGAACTGAGAGAACCACTAAGGACATGATTGTGGCAGTTTCTCAAAGAGTCAAAAGTGCATTTCTTTATTATCCAGCTATGCCCCTGCTGGTCTTATATCATAAATAAAAATAAATAAATGAATGAATGAATAAATGAACAAACAAACAAACAAATAAATGCTGGAGAGACGACTCAGCGGTTAAGAGCACTAACTGCTCTTCCACAGGTCCTGAGTTCAATTCCCAGCAACCACACGGTGGCTCACAACCATCTGTAATGGGATCCATTCCCTCTTCTGCTGTGCCTGTATCAGCGACATTGAACTCACAGATAAATAAATAAATAAATAAATAAATAAATAAATAATGACCATCCGAGTTCAAAATTTTCTGCTACTCATAGTAACTGTGGCATCCTTCATCAATTACTTTAATCCCTCCATTTTGCCTGGTAGCAGGCTAAGACAAGTGGGGGCAGCAAAACTGGCCAGGTGCCCTCATAGACCCCAGAGCCTCGAGACAATTTACTGTCAGAGGATGACCTCCTGAATTTCTCTCCTTGGAAGATGACCTCCTGATTCTCTCTCCTTGTGCTTGACATGCTGCAGATGCTAGGTGCTGTATTAGTTAAATTCTGGAATGAGCTCTTATTCCCATCATGTCTCCCTTTACTCGAGAGAAAATTGAAGCCTGGGTGTCAAATATGACTTATTCTTAGATGCTCGGTCTAACTATTCTCTACACTTCAGAAGGGTCAGTCAGGCATATTAGGACACGTGTCAGTAGTGGCACTTATTACAGAGTGATCCTTGTTTCATGTTCTACAAATCGACTTTCTGGTGTAGACGTGAGGAAGATGGGAGTGCTCCCTATCTCCTTCTAAAATGCCCAAGTCCCTTTTGAATAAGATCCGTGTCATCTATGTTGGAACCAAAACAAAATATTTTTACTTAAAAACATACCCACGGGATACTTTGTCTGCGACAGTACTGGACCCTTGATAAGTCCCCAGTTAGGAATTCCTCTAGTAAGCGCAGGCATTTATGTCGGGAACAACCTTTCGTCATTTCCTTGCTTTGGAAGCAATACCATGTCAAGTGCCTGAAATGCATTTCCCCCTTGGAAAAATTCATGAATTCACTTGGTGATGTCTCTGCAAATTCCGTGAGACCCAACAGGGCTGGAGGTGTGTTTCCTTAGCTAAACCACTTGACAAGCAAGTAGGGGGATGTAAGTTTGGCCCCCATATCCCACAGGACAAACAGGGCCCGGAGGCACAAGCTTTCTATCTCCAGAACAGCTGATCTGTA